>NC_080171.1:78986230-79286230 GCF_950295315.1 Erinaceus europaeus | reverse complement strand
GACCAGCAGCTGCCCGGCTTGCGGCTTACCTACGACCAGATGTTCTTCATCAACTATGCCCAGGTCCAAGGCCATCCCCCATTCCCCACCCCCTCCCCCAGTGGAAAGCCGCTGGCTAAACCCATCTTCGTAGACTGGCCTCCGTGGTCGCTCTTGGAAAGTACTGGACACGCCCCTGTCCCGCAAGACTTCAGGGGCTTGTGCTAGGATGGATCTCACAGTTGGGGGTGGTCCCTCCTAGAAGGGGTGGAGCCTCTGCAAAGAAGATGAGGCTACGCCCATCTCCCAAGGGACACTCCGCCCCCTACTCCATCCTAGGCGTCCCGCCCCCCTCCTCTCCCTCCTCATCCGGGCCTCGCAGCCACGCCCCTGTGCGCCCACAGGTGTGGTGCGGGTCCTATCGGCCTGAGTTCGCCATCCAGTCCATCAAGACTGACGTGCACAGCCCCCTGAAGTACAGGCAAGTGATCTCCCGCCCCGCCCCCGTCCGCCCTCAGAGCCCCAGCTCAGGCTACCCGCCCTGCAGGGTGCTGGGCTCGCTGCAGAACCTGGCTGCCTTCGCCCAAGCCTTCCAGTGCGCCGAGGGCACCCCCATGCACCCGCAGGAGCGCTGCCGCGTCTGGTAACCGAGGTCGAGCCGCGCCCCCCGCGCCCCGTGCCCGCCCTGCGCGGAGAAGGTGCCGCCGGCGGGGGCCGGCTGAGCACGGACTGCAGCGCCGCCCCGCCCCGCCCCGGACGCCCTCCGCCAGGGAGGGCGCTGTCCCCGGCGCCCCATCATGTCCCGCCCGAGTCAAGGCCGCACTGCTGCAGCCCTGCAGGCGCACCGCCGCCGTCATTAGCCCACTCCACCGTGTCTGCTCAGACTTCCAGCTTCAAACTTGAGCCAAGTAAAAGCTACAGAGAATCGTGGCCTCGTGTGTCTGGGGCTGCGCTGGTGGTGGGGACTTTGGCCTTGCTTAGCTGCACCGGCAGAGGCTAAAGCAGGGGCCTTGAGCAGTGCTTCTGACAGCCCTTGGTGCTGGGGCCACAGCAGTGACATTGGTGCTCCCAAATTCTGACCCTTGAGGGGGGCAGGTCATGTATTCAGATGGGGGAGGGACCAGTAGGTGGTCCTTGGGGAGGTCAGCACAGAGTCTGTATTTGGGGTTTGGCAGAGCTGGAAGTAGAGAAATTTGGTGGGGTGATGGGGCATGTTTAATTGCCCCAAGGTTCAAAGAGACAGTGAGAAATGATCCCTGGTAGATGGCTAAGTAGTCACTGCAGGCCTGGACAGGGGATGCTACAGGGTACTGAGAGGTGGGGATGGTTCTGCTCCACACCTGTCATCAGTAGTAGGAGAGAAGAGCACACCAGCTTGGACACACCTAGCTATCCCATCACGGTGCAAATGACAGTCATTTCAGTGAGTGTCCCCCCACATACCGGCCCTTCCCCTAAAGGCTTCTGATCACCCAGAGGGGGAACTGGAGTCACCCCTCTTGGATGCCATGAGCACTAACCTCTAGGCCAGCCTGCCCTGGGTTCTCTGCTGCCCTCTTATCACCCAAGCCCGAGTCTGTCCTCAGAGCCCTGACCTGCCTGCCAGTGCCAAAGGCCAGGGTGTCCAGGGAGACATGCTGCCCATAGTGACTCTCCTCATGGGGAAGATGGGACCTGGGGAGCCACGACTGTCCCATGACCAACCCAGCACCAGGGGCAACTAACAGCAACAGCAGGTTCCACCTAGGATGCAGGGCTCTGAGCCAATGAAGCCACACTGCCAGGAGACCACTTTTTTTTCCTTAAAAGATTTTATTTATTAATGAGAAATATGGGAGGAGAAAGAGCCAGACATCACTCTGGTACATGTGCTGACAGGGATTGAACTCAGAACCTCATGCTTGAGAGTCTAATGCTTTATCTACTGTGCCACCTCCCAGACCATGAGACCAGGGACAGGGGAGTTTGGAGGCCCAGGCCAGAGATTCCAGAAAGTTCTGCAAATCCAGTACTGGTACACTGCCCAGACCCAGAGAGATTCGGGCCTTCACTTCATGCAAGCCTCTTCATCACACTGAAGAGGAAGCAGGACCCATTAGGATGGACACACTCCCTGGGGCTGGTGGCTGAGATGAGGGGATGGGACAAGCAGTCCCCTTCATCAAGGCACAGATCAGCCACCAGGGTCACTCAGCACCCCAAGGAACACAGGAGTCTTCCCACCTCCTGGGATGACCCTGGGAAGGGGTGGGAAGGGGGTAACAGTGACATCCTGGACCTCCCATAAGCACAGCGTGACCTGAAGCCTGACACTGAAGCCCAGCACCCAAATGTGTCTGTCTGTCTGTCTGTCTGCCTACCTGCCTGAATGTACTCAGCAGATAATGCCTACCCAGGCCTGAGCTCACCTGAGGGGGCAGGCTGGCACCAACCTCTGCAGAGATGCCCAACACCTGCAGCACCCGTTCTTGGGAGACATAGTCACCTGGGGACTTCTGGATGAAGTGGAGCAGCACTTGATCCCCACCTGCAGTGTGTGTGTGGGAGGGGGCGGGGGGGGGGGGTCAGGGTGTTCCTGTGTGCCAGGGTTTTAGGCACACACTCCAGCTCAGCTACAAGGCAGGACCACACTGTGGCAGAACAAGGATGCCATGCACAGCAGGGGAGAGATTCAAGGACACCCACCAGACCCTCCCCCCAGGCCCACCTTTGCTGACCACCAGCAGACCCCCACTCTGCAGCAGGTCCCCAGACAGGTTCCCCTGAATGCCCACAGCCTTTGCCTGCAGGGAGGGAGTAGCCCAGTCAGCCCTAGATGGGACCCCTAGGCTGTCCACACTGTGCCCCCCCACCACCACCAACCCCAAGCAGTCACAAACCTTGGTGGCCACATCTCGGACAGGCTTCCCCAGGGCAGCTGGCAGGATGCTCAAGCTGTTGTAGCTGCAAGGAGGTAGCTGGCTTCCAGGCTCTCTAGGCATGACTGAGCGCCTGCCCAGGGTCCTCTCCACCCCCACAAACAGGACCCTCCACCCTGACTCCACAGGAACTCCATGTGAGCATGGGCCACCAGCCCTGCTCTAATTGGCTGCAGGCTGGGCACACAGCCTGCGGACTGGCAGGTGGGAGTGAGGTGGGAGCAGCCATGGCCTAGATCCCAAACTGGGTGAGCACAGAGAGTTGGGGCAGCTGGCACTGTCAATCAGGGCAGGCAGCCATCCTGTGGCACCCACCCCTTACCCTGGGCTGGGATGGCCCCAAACTAGTCTCCCAGCCCCTCTAAAGCCTGGGGGCTGGCCATAAGAAAGAAGTTAACAGGCAGAACCCTGGAGAATCTGGCAAGAGCAGGGATCCCCAAAAAAAGTGCATGCCTAGGGGAGGCTGTACAAAAGGGACTAGGAAGCAGGGGAACCCCCAGTCACCCCAACACACTCACCGCTTGAAGCCCAGCTCCTTGTAGAACTGCTTGCTCTCATCCAAGTACAACTCTGGAGAACAGAGGACACAGCCCAGGAAGCCCATTACCCCAGCTGCTCTCCCTTCACACCCTCTCTCACAGGCAGGGTTGGAGGAGGTGGGCGGCAGCTATGGCCTGGACTCTTTTCCCAGCTACCCAGGGTAGGAGCAGCTGGGAAAATTCAAGGTTCCATCTAGAGTGATCATGCAACCAACCCAGCAAAGACTGACTCAGTTTGGAGGCTGGGCACTGCCAAACTGCCCACCCACTGTGGCATGAAGACATGGCTGGTGGGTCAGTTTGAAAAGGTGGAAGGCCAAGAGTTGTTGACCCAGGAGTATATTAAAGTCACTCCTGGAGTAGGAGGGTCAGGATTGGGGGCGGGGGCGGGGTGGGCAGCAAGGCATGTAAGGGTCAATGAGACGTGTGGGGGAGCAGGCACCTCCCCCGAAGTAGCCGCCGTCCAGGAACTCCTGCAGGCCCAGGGTCTCGGGCCCCACGCCCACTAGGCGCACGCCATGCTGTTTCAGGAGCCCCTGGAGGCCGCTCAGGTCCCTCGCGATCCAGCGACACACCATACAGCCAAAGCGCCGCAGACCGGCCACTACGCACGGCTGCTCCTGCCACAGGCTCCGAAGCTCCACGACCTGCACGGGCCCGGGGTGAAGGGCGTCCCCCCACACACACTGCCCGCGCCCCCCCCCCATCCCCAGCGTGGGTCTGGCCTCGCCAATCAGCAGCAACCCCATCTCCACCGTACGCATCGTCCTCCTCCGCCCAGATGCTGGTCCGACGCCCAGCCTCACCTCCCCGGTCACCGCGTGCTTCAGGACACAGGCGCCCACGCGAGCCACGTCCAGGGCGCTCATGGCCACCGCTTGCCTCAGGGTTGCACTCTCACCACTAGCTGGGGATCCCGTTCCAAGCCAGCAACCACAGACCTCCACCCGGCCTTCCTCCGTCGGGTCCCGCCTCCCAGCCCCGCCCCTACCCCACCCTCTACCCTCCGGTCCCGCCCCCGAGCCCACACTTCACGCCCCTCCTCCACCCTCCCTCCCCTAGCCTCTCCTAGGCCACACCCCTGAACTGAGGGAGGTTTTAGGGTGGGGTGAAGGCTCGCTCTCTGCCTTCCCGAATGAACTCTGCCAATAGTTTTTTTTTAATTTCCCAACGACTTAATAGTTAACAAGAGCACGCAATTAAGGAATTAAAAGTGTTAGCTCCTTACCACATCCACCAAGATTGCTAGCCCCGCCCCTCACCATAGTTCTCACAAAGCCTTAGAGACAGCAACTTGGCTATATTTATTTTATTTATTTTTAAGCTACCCACATGCATTTCTTGCTACTCCAGGCTTTAGAAGGAATGCTGTCAAGGTTCTTGGGCTATATAGGAATATAGGAATCCTGGTCCTTTATGAGAGTGATTGGGGGGAGCCCTTTAGGGTCTCCAGTGATGCCTCTGCTTTTTTTCTCTTTGCTGGTGAAGGCTGCAGTGACCAGGGCCCCCTGGCTCTCCTGACCCAGTCACCATAATTTTGGTCCCAACTGGCACAGTCCCAGGCGGCTCAGACCTCTGCATCCCTTGGTCTTTGATCCAGAGCTTCAGGGGTCGTCTCCTTCTCAGCCACAGTGGTGACACCCTGCAGAGGCTGAGTAGCACTGTAGTCCCCTTCAACATTTGGACTGTTCCGCTGCAAGATGAATTCGGCCATGGTCTCCTGGGCTCAGCAAGGAGCTGAAGGCTCAGAGTGGGGGTGGGGAAGGCATTTTCTCCTCTGCCTTCCTGAATGAACTGTTTTTAATTTTTCATTAACTTTATTTAGTGGATAGAGACAGCCAGAAATTGAGAGAGAAGGGTGTGATAGAGAAGGAGAGAGACAGACACCTGCAACATTGCTTCACCCCTCGCAGAGCTTTCCCTCTGCAAGTGAGGACTGGGGGCTCAAGACTGGATCCTTGAGCACTGTAATATGTGGGCTCAAGCAGGTGCACCACCACACAGCCTCTTCCCAAATGAACTTGACTGAGCTGATAACTCAGGGCC
Source organism: Erinaceus europaeus (assembly GCF_950295315.1). Classification (NCBI taxonomy): domain Eukaryota; kingdom Metazoa; phylum Chordata; class Mammalia; order Eulipotyphla; family Erinaceidae; genus Erinaceus; species Erinaceus europaeus. Next base: position 79,280,748 of record NC_080171.1, on the reverse strand, counting down.
TTCAGAAAACAGGGGAACCCCACATACATACCCATAGCAGCACACCCAGACAGAAACAAGGAATAATACCTTTCTGTGGTGAGTCTTCCTGCAGTGACACACCTCCAAGCTAGGTCTCCCTGCTAAACAGAGCACATGCATTCAAAGGAGGTTGCACAGGAAAGGGGGTGGCTTCTCCTGGAGGTGTGGCCTTCTCAGAAGACTGCCCTTGGCATGGGGCAAGACTGCCCACACGCATGGGGCCCCCTGCTGGCCTGTCCCTCAGGGATATGGATGGCAGAGGTGCTCCTGGCTCCTCCTTGCCACAGCACAGTGTGCCTGACCATCACCCAGCTATGGGGGAGCACTGCACAGAGCAGGAACCCCCAGGGAGAGAAGGGGAAAGGTCTCCTCTCTGACTCTCAGGCCCGGGGGCCCCTGGCCAGCACAAAGGCAGTTGAGAATGTGCTGCCTGGGGGGGAGGGGGTCCTGCACTGAAAGCCTGCACCCCTGGGCCCCTCCAAAAGCCAGGTTGAAGCCACACAGACCAATTCTAGTAACCAATGTGGCCTGACCTAGATGAGGAGCCCAGAGCATGGGAGGAAGGAAAGAAAGAAGAAAGGGAGGGAGGAGGGAGGAGGGAGGGTGAATGATGAGTGAACAGGTTCCCAGTGGGACTGCTTTTTACTCCAACCCTGGGAACCTGAACATACTCCTGGGGCTTCCTCATCTGGGTTTGGGGATGGGGATGCATCTCTCATGGGACTGAGCCAGGAGCAACCCACCCCCATGTGCTCACCAGATGAGCATTTCCATCCTTTGTAACAGCAGATCACAGCTACAATGATGATGAGCACAAACATGCCACCAAGGGTGAAAAGCAGAAGGCCCCAAGAGGAGCAGGTGACATCTGTGCTGTTGGTCCCAGGTTTTGACTTCCACTGAAACGTGCCAATGCACCTGGGAGACAGGAGCAGGAATGTGAATGCCCCTGGTGAGGGGATGACACCTTGTGTTGGCCACTTGTCACACCTAGACCTTGCCTTGGGAAGGACAACAGGGAAGGTGGAGGGGTGTGATGACACAAGGAACCTTACCTCCTTCCCTATGATAGCCACACCTGCTTGTCTCAGCCCCCCTGGAAACTCTGGGGTAAGGAGCTAACATCTAGGGGTCCTCTGCCAGAGAGGGGCCCTCACTGAACAGCCTCCCCTATAGCCTGCCCCTGCCCCCTAGGGATACACCAGAAGGGCACAATGGGGACCAGCATGTATACCCCACTATCCTCCAGCAACACCTGTCTCAGAACAGAATGGCTGACTGGGCCCTGACTTGGGGCAGGGTTGACCAGAGCCCCTCCCAAGACCTTTAGAGACAGGACATAGCAGGAGGGGACCATTGTCCTGTGCCGGGATAGCCTGAAGGTGCTCCTTCCCAAGCTAGTGCTCTCTGGGTTGGAGAGAACTCAACTGGAGCCGATCTAGGCTGCTGCATGGGAGAGGGATCAGGAACTCGTGCCGCACTAACTTCGCAGGAGATACACTCTGGAACTCTCAGAGCCAGAAAGCAATTTCCAAGTGTCTTTAATCAGAAGAGCAGCTGTTTTTATACTCTCCAAGTAGGGTGGAAACAGGATGTGACATAGAGAGGGTGGAGCGAAAAGTGACTGGTGGAAGATCAGGGTGTGACAAGGAGAGGGGGCGGAGCAGGTGAGAATTCTACCACTGAACCACCAATGCCCTGGAGGGAAGGTGGTGCTTTATGTAAATGTAAAAGTGATTTATGTAAATAGACCGCAGCTTTGAGTGGGATCAAACTAATCTCATACAGACATACTGGTGTTTAAGCCGGGGGGAGCTGGCATACTATCCAACAGTCCTGCTAGGACATGGCCCCTAAATCTGGGGATGCATGGAAGACCCTCTTGGGGATACAGGGCTTAGACAACTCCCACACACAAACTCCCACGATCACCTACTCAGTCCAGGGCTGGCATTCCTCCAGGCTCCCATTGGGGGAGAAGGTCCCAAAGGAACAGCCTACACACACGGTGTCTTCCCACTCAGTGCCTGAGGGACAGAGAAACAGAGGTGGGCTGGAACAAGCCTCATGGAGGAGTGGGTCAGGCTACTGTGTGCTGGGTGGGGGGAGTGGGGTAGGCACCTCTCCAGCTCACCTCTCTGTTGCATCCTCTGGCCAGGGCTGCAGGCCATGTGGAGCTGGCACTTGACACAGTTGTCTTCATCCTTTATGCTGCAGAAGTGGCCTTGCTTGCAGCCACACACGGCGTTCTCAGTGCTGGAGCACTTCTGCCTGGTCACCAGGCCCATGGCTGGGACCCCAGAGAAGAAGCTGAGGGCAGCCCGGCTGCCGTGGATGGTGTATTAGAATGTTCTAGTGTGTGTGTGTGTGTGTGTGTGTGTTCACACGTGTGCCTGTGTCTGTGTGTGCACATGTGTGTATGCATCCCATTCTGATACCCCAGGATCTGCCAGTAGCCTTCTTGACTTAACTAAACCCCCACCCAAAATCACCTGTGATCTGCCCCCTTACAAGCAGCCCCCCAGTCCTATACCTGCTATCTGATGAGAGAATAATGGGAGCCCCCTCTTCTGCCTTGGAGAGCTGGAGGAGTCCCAGGCCTGCCCACTTTCAATTCTACTGTCCCAGGAAACAGAATAAATGCCTTCTGCTCCCCAATTTCACCCAATCAGGGGGGCATAAAGGTGTGGGTGCAGCTTCAGGCTTTAAGCCCCCAAATCCATCTTTCTGTGCTGTGCCCCCCACCTGGAGCCTGCCAACCCCAGACCCCATGCCTGGAGCAAGGCTGGTTGTCGTATGCTTTACATTGGTTTGTTCTAGCCCTCCCCCGCCAAGAGAATTGGATCAGTCCCAGTTAGTTTTCGCGGGCCCGCTTGGCCCCACCCCGGAGGAACCCCGAGAGAGGGTTCCAAAGTGGGAGAGTTTCAGAGTTCCAGTGTGGAAGAGTTGCAGAGTTCTAGAGTTCCTGAGTTCGAGAGTAAGAGAGAGTGCTTGCGCCGCGGCAAGGAGACAGCAGAGTTCTGTTTGGTGATTAGTTTGTCTTAGTTTATGAATCGTTGTTCCTGAATAAAGAAATACAGCTTCCCTGCCCAGCCGTTGTCTCCACGTCTCTGTTACCCGCCCGTGAAGCTAGCCCGGCCGGCTAGAGCCTCCAAAAAATTTTAACAACAGCTGTTTCAGTCTGTGATGAAGAGGAGAGGCGTTGAGTACTGGGGTGTTCTGCTAATCAGCACTGGGAGACCAGACCTGCAGTGGGGCCCAGGAGATGGGTAGCAGCAGCAATGCGAGACTCCCAGCTCTCCTAGTGTCCCATTCATGTGGATCATGTGACACCATGGATTATAAGCTCTAAAGGCCAGGGTGCTGGGTCAGACAGGTACAGGCACAGGTCTCAGGATCCCCCTAGATGCCCTGGGGAGATTCCAGGAGGAGGTAGGGGGCTTACCTGGCTCCCTGCAGATGCCCCAAAGAAACCCTGTATGTGTGAGGGAGGGGTGCTCACCTGGCTCACACTCCTGGCACTTGAGGCATTCACTCAGGCCATTGAGATGGGATGTGTAGGTTCTCGGGGCGCAGGGGGCACACACAGTACCCGTGAACTCCCCACAGTGCTCCTTCACCCGGTAACCTGCACCCAGAGCGTCTTCACATTCAGGAGGGCCCCAGCAAGCCCCCCCCCCCATGGCTAATGCCCAACTGGAGCAACACACCCCAGGGACTGAAAGGCACCTGAGATGTCCCTACTCCTCAGTGTGTGTGTGTGGGGGGTCCTCCTGCTACACCAGTGGGTCTGTTTGGGGAGGGGGTGTTGAGAATGTTCTGAAAGAATGTGGGATCTCCTGGAAGATGGAGGCTGGTCTGCACCTCTGTCTGTGCTGGGCCCTGTCCCTGTCCTCTGTCCTGTCTCCTGCATCATGTCCTCCTGCTGCAGCTGTGAGGGCCTGAGGGTCCCTCTCCTGTGTACCCACCAAGGGGTTTTTTATTGCTCTGGATGGTGACACTGTGACCAGAATGGGCTCTAGGCTAGGATGGGGGTAGGGGCCTTTTTCCAGCCTCCAGTTCTCACCCCCCCCCCCCCAGGGATGTTCTTCATCAACTATGCCTAGGTCCAAGCCCATCCACCCTGGCAATGGAAAACAGCTGGCCAGCCCTATCTTTGTAGCCTGGCCTCCATGAGTGCCTGGAGGCACCGTGGGGTGGGCAGGCAAGCCTGGCAGGGCCAGTATTGACCCCCTGGCAAGGCTGGGGGGAGGGGGCAGAGCTAAACTGGATCCTGCAGGGAGGAGAATAGATAGGAGAGGGACCCGAGGTTTCAGTGCTCTGCTTGGAGTCATGAGACCCCCCCGCCCTCTCCCAAGGGGCACCCCACCCCAGTCTCTCCCCTCTGAGTAGCCCTCCAGCTCCCTCCTCTCCACCCACCTGGACTGCACTTTGGGCAGCACTCACCGCCCACCGGATACTCCTCTTCCTTGCACAGGGTAGTGGCCAGGAGGCTGTGGGGGGCCCCAAGAAGAAGGAGGTGCAGCACCTGAGAGGGAAGGAGGGGCTCAGGACTCATCACCACTTGTGGGGGGGGGGCAGACAGAACACTCCTGAGGGCCCACCCTCTTAGAGTTTCCAAAAGCAACTGGTGGGCAGGCTGTGGCCCCTGAATGAGGGCCAGGGGAGCACTGCCTCACCACCCCCTCCCCCACTGGGGTCATCATGGGGACAGCTCTGAAGTGGAAAAGAAAAGGAGAGAATGTTAAAACAAAGAGTTAACTAACCAAACTGTATGGAAGAAGAGATGCCCCAAATAACAAAAGGCTTTGGGAAAAGTACCCCCACCCCTGAGTGGGACATCCTATCCTGACGTGTCATAGAACTTCTAAGTCCTGAACCTTCCCCCAAACACAGCTATGCAGGAAAAGATAAGAATAACTAAGGCAACCACACCCTGAGAAACAGGTACAAGTGGCACCCCCTTAACCTGCAGTCTCTGTGTCTGTGAGAATGCTTTCTGCTCTCAGCCTGTAACCTCCCATATAAATAAACTATACCTTTCCTGTGCTTGGTCCAGAATTCTTTAAGAGCACAAGCTCTTTCTGTGGCATGTTAGTTAACATTAATAAAGTTCCTCCTTGTTGGCTCCATCGGTTTGCTCTCATTCTTGAACCCCAAACAGCTCAGGGGTCAGGTCAGCCCCAGAGAGGACGGGAGAAAACATGCCAGCCTCTGGAAGTGGGGGGAGGGGGAGGAAAGGAGGGGGAGGGGAAAGTTGGACTCACCAGTCTCAGGGCAGCAGCCTTGGGCACAGGGCTCCAGTGGGGGGTCCCCAGCCTCCAAGAAAGTCTTTGTGTCTCCTCAAGACCCCTCATTCCATGGCCACTGCCCTCCCAACCACCAGCCTACAGGACGAGCCTCAGAGCAGGGCAGCCATTCTACAAAGCAAAAGTAAAAGTGAAAAATGAAGATCACCAAGCTTATCTCAGGGACTTGCGCCCTTGCACAAGTGCCTGCCTGGGAAGAGGCTTCAGGTGAGGGACAGGACCTCAGCCAGTTTAACCCTGTGGGGGCTATAGGGCTGGGAGGGTGTCTGGAGCATGGCTGTGTGTCGGGCCTTAGGCCAGCTCCCCCGCACCCCCCTGCCCCCCCCCCATCCTCCATTGTTGATACAATAGTCTATTTACATAATCATTGTTTTTGCCTGAGACCCGCCCTGCCTACAGGGTATTAATTAAGCCCACCGGTTAAATCCTTTGCAACAGTTGCTATGGAAGCTTTCTACCTCCTTTCCTAGCCATTTCCTTTTCCGACTTGCCACTTCCAGTTCAAAATATATAAAAGCATTGTCTCTGATCAATAAAGACACATTGTGTTCCCACTCCACCACGAGTTCCTGGTCTCTCTCCCGCGTCACTGAGTAAGCAGCAGCCCAGGTTGGCTCTGGTTGAGTTCTCTCCAACCCAGAGAGCACATGCCCAGGAAGAAACACCCTCACGCTAGCCCGGCAGCTGTGGGGACAGCAGAGGGGAGGAGGTGGGGAAGAAGCCAGGAGCAGAGCACCTCAAGACCCTCCTCCCACAGGAGGGAGTGGAAGAGTGCCCAGACTTAGCTCAACTGACTTTCCATGAGGAATGCCTCTCCCTCCACTTAAAGCCCCGGTTTTCCTGGGAGAGGGCCCCTCCAAAGTGTCTGCATCCCCCTGCATTCTGACTCCAGAGCCCACAAAGCACCCACACATACACATACACTTTTTGTCTCCTGTCTATGCAGTGCCCTCCATCACGTCCCCTGTTTCCCTTGTTGTTTTCTGAGCACTACCATGAACCAGGACTTAAAGAGTTAAACTTCTTGAGGAGAAATTGGAGATTTGTGAGATGGGGAGCAGCAGGTGGCTCCTCCAGTAGAGCACACAGGCTCAAACCTGGGCATGAGGACCTCCCCTACTCCCCACATGGGAGCATCTGAAGGGGCAGGAGAGGAAGCTTCTCTCTATCTAAAGGAAAATAAAAGCCTTTCAGGGAGATGGGTTCCTGAGTGCATGGAGTCCTGGAAGTACCCGGAAAGGACAAAAATGAAAGATGCCCATCCATTCCTGTGGACAGGTCACCTGACTGTAACCCAGCCTCCCATGCCACAGGAGGCAGTGGGGGCAGGGTGAGTTGGGGACAATGAGACCTCTGTCCCCTGATATAAACACACATAAATTACCCCTTTTTTCCTTCTCATAAATTGTGATGACAGGACTTACTGTAAAACAGACCTGGGGCAGGCAGACTCACCCCATGATTTCACTGGGGCTCCTTGCAGGGTGAAAGTAAGGGTGATTTGCCTTTCTTTGGCCCTTAGAGAGAGTCCTGACATGTGCACCCACTACTAGTCCTTGGGAGGGGTGCTGGGTCACCCCCCCACATAATGCACACCCCGTCACAGAGCAGTAGTGCAAAGTGCTCAGGCTCAAACCCCAGTCTTCTGACCACTCCCACCCCTGCCGCCTCCCCAGCCTTCCTGTGTTTGAACCAGAAGACCTAAGGCTGAGTGTCACGAGAGCAAACAACCTCCCCATATGACATGACCCCCACAGTCCTCCTGACCATCATTCCTCACGAGTCGAGGCAGTAGACCTAACTCCCCACTTTCCTGCATTTGGAACATGAGCACATGCCTTCTCCTGCCCCACCTGGGGACCAACCCTGGACATAGGACACAATTGTCATCACAAACACTCCGGTAAGAAGCACAAGCCCTGCCCCCTCCTCCTCTTGGCCAGAGAGTAAGAGGCTGTCTTTTAAAATTCTTTTCTCTTAACCTGGGACATAGCATAATGGTTAAAGTGTTGGCCTTTTAAACCTGAGGCCCCAGGTTTGATCCCTGGCATCTCATGTACCAGAGTGGTTCTCTCTCTCAAATAAATAAATAAATAAAGTAAAAACTAATTGTAAAATTTTTACTAAGAGTAAAAATAGACACATTCAATTGTTTTAAAAAATTGTGTGTGTGTGTGTGTGTGTGTGTGTGTGTGTGTGTGTTTTGCTTGCTGCCGCCTGGGGCTAGCAGTTTGGGGGACTGTGAATGACATGCCTGCCCACGATTAGGTCCCTTCCCCTGGTCCCCTGGTCCCCTGGGCTCCATGATTGCCCCCAGAGTTGGGGACTGGCAGCAGACACACACCTGGACTGAAAAGTCAGCTGGGAGTGGTGGTGCTGGGGAAAGGCAGCCCCCACCCTTGTGCCAGGATGGGGTTTGCACAGGCAAGTCCACCCCCTGGGTCACATGTCAGCCCAGGATCATGTGATGGGGGATCCCCCACTTCCATCATCTGCATGGGAGGCTGCTCACTCAGATCACCAGCAGGACAGCTTCTGCCTCAGTTGAAGTCCCTACCCGTCTGAGCAGGTCCCCAATTCCTTGGCACACCCAGAAAACTTCCCCCTCACCCCTGCTTGTGAACCCATGCCTAGAAGCCCATCCAGGAAACCCAGAACCCTTTGTGGTCCTGACTTGGCAACAATGTTCCCTGAATAACCATCTCAGTCCTTCTACATAGGTGGGGGTGGGGGGCACTTCTAGGGAGCAGGAGAGGAGCCAAGTAGGGGGGAGGGGGCTGGCCCCTGCTCTGTTGGGTAAGTTCCCCAGTGTCAGAAGAACCCCCTCCCCATCACCTCCCTCCAGGAGAACCAACCCAGCCCCAGGGTTGGGTAGAGAACAGATTCAGGAGGAACTGAGGACTTGGGAGACCCCCACCCTCAAGCATCTGATACAAGGAGCCACTCCTCTATTTTGCATTCACCTACACCCCTGTCCTCCAGGTCTTGAGGGTTTCCAGTGAAGTAGAGGGACCCCTCACCCCATCATCCTAGGAAGTGCTCTAGAATGTTCTGGAAACTCCACCATTCACAGCTTCAAGGGTCATAGAGCAAGACTGCATGAGGGGACACTTGTGACACCTGTTAGGGTTGGCTTAAGAAAAGGGGACCCCAGCCTGCTGCACATGAGCAGTCTTGAAGGGAGGCAGAATAATGGTTCTGCAAAGAAATTCTCATGCCTGAGGCTCTAAAGTCCCAGGTTCAATCCCCCACTACCACCACCACCATAAGTCAGAGGGCACTGACTGAAAGCTAAACATGTAGGCTAGGAAGAGGCATGAGGGTCCAAGAAATCAGCACATACTTAACTTTCATATGATAACCTACCCCAAACCCAGGCCCACTATAAAACTGGGGAGACCAGGAAACTGGGGGCCTTTCACTCTTGAGGCCTGTGTGTGATTGTTTCTCTCTCTTTTCTGTCCTCACTTTTCCTGAATGGAAAAACTCCTAATGGAGTCTCTGTGATTCTTCACTACGACACTCCTCTACAGCTCACCCAGTCGAGTTCCAAGGGGAACCCCAAACCCGTACTCTGTTTCACCCCCCGATAACCACATGGCCTGAGATACTGGGAGGAGAACTTCCCCTTCTACCCAGTGAACCCCCAACTCTCAGCCACCACATATCAGATCTCTCCTCAGCTGTCATTTCACCCAGACACTATGGACAGGCAGGAAATTGAGGCAGGAAGGACCCAGAGGCATTAGTGAATCTCAGCCAGCACAGGCCTGTGTCACCTCCCCAACTGTACCCCAGCATCAGACTGAGGAGTGAGGAGCACACAGCCATAGCCCCAGATGTTGTTTATTCTTTTTTTTTAATTTTCCCCTTTTGTTGCCCTTATTGTTTCATTGTCATCATAGTTATTATTGTTGTCGTCGTTGTTGGATAGGACAAAGAAAAATGGAGAGTGGAGGGGAAGACAGAAGGGGGAGAGAAAGATAGATACCTGTAGACCTGCTTCACCTCCTGTGAAGTGACTCCCCTACAGGTGGGGAACCAGGGGCTCAAACCCTGATCCTTATGCTGGTCCTTGTGCTTTGTGCCACCTGCACTTAACCTGCTGTGCTACTGCCCAACCCCCGGATGTTGTCTATTCTAAGGCTTTGAGAAAAGTCACCTCTTCCAGGAAGCCCTCTTTGATGTGGAATGAACACTATGTGCCACCCCCTCTCAATCGCCCTTTCAGCATTCCTATAGGCCGGCTGTCTTCGTCGAAGCAAATGGAGAGAGGCAGGTACTTGTGGGGCTCAGAGCAGGAAGAGGAGCTATGGTTCTGCCTCTCTTGAGCCAGTCAGCTATATTAGAATCTTGAGTTTCCTTGGACTTCATTGTTCCAGGCCAACTTTCTCAGATAGAAAGAGACAGAAAAGAGAGAGGGAAACACACTACAGCACCAAATCTCCCCCCTCCCTATCCCACCCCACCCCACCCACCCCCACCCCACCCCACCCCCCCCACCCCGCTGCCATTGCAGGCTGGGCTTGAACCTGGGCTGCATCACTTTGACAAAGCAGGCATCCTCCCTCACCCAACCAGTTAAGTTACTCACTCACTATTTATTCATTCACTCACACACATTTCACTCATTCAGTAACTTGCTGGTCCAGAAAAATAGCTCACCAGGGAGGCACATGCTTAAACACCACATTTAGTTTGGTGACCCAAGCTTAAGGCCCAGTACCACAGGGCATGAGGGAACCTCAAGCTGTGTCTCTCTGAGTGAAATCATGCATGAGACCAGTTTGACAAAACAAAACAAGCAAATAGACTTTTAGCTCATTCACTCATTCATTCCCTCTCCCCCCATTTTTCCAGCCAAAAGTTATGAGTTCCTCAGTGATACAATGGGACAGAAGAGTCACCAAGCTCCCACCAGGTCTGGATGTACCCACCATAGCACTCCTTGCTCAGCACCTGGTCCCCAGGAGAGGAATGGCAGAATGAGGGTCCCCTGGAGCTCCCTGGGACTGTGGTACCCTCCCTCCCCCCAGGCCTCTCCTCCCAGTGTCAATGGGGTCCCAGAGACCCCTCTCCACTTGGAGCTGAGACAGATCCTGTGCCCAGAACCCTGGAGGGTTCAGCAGGTGACCACACTGGGGTTCAGGTATCATCAGACAGGCCCTAGATAGCCCCTTCTCCTATGCAGACGGGTATACCGAGGCAGGGCTGGTTCAAAACCCTGAGCCCTGAGGCTATGTCCCTAAGCTCCTCCCCACTTCACCTTTGCCCCTGCAAGAGAGGCCCAGGACTGCAGGGATCCCTGCACCCCACCCACCCCCTACGACCACCACCATGTTCCTGGGGACAGGCTAGGTGAGGGTGCTTGCTGAGGAAGGACATATGCCGGGCAGAGTGGTCCTGAGGTATTGGGGCTTATCTGGAAAGGTCTGGGCGGGCAGGTTGTGGTGCTCAGGAACTGCCCTGGGGGAGCCAGATCTGGGTGTGCCTGGGGCCCAGAGGGCAGTGCCACCCACAAGCCAAGAGACAGAGATCAGAGGGAGCTGAGAACCATGAGGCACACTAGGCCACTGTGGGGGACAGAACCCCAGTGATGCCAAGGGTCACAGTCAGCAGGACCTGGTCTCTTCATGCAGGGGACAAACAGAGGGACATGGGATCTGAGCAGGAAGCATAGTGCCAGACAGCTGAGCTTCCAGATCTGAGGTACTGTCCACCCACACTGCTCCTAGAGCAGAATTTGGGGAAAACATGAACCCCCTAACCCAGACTCCCATCTGTTCCAACTCCAAACCAAATCAATAGTCCTCCTGCCCATCCCCAGGCTTTTTCCACCCTGAACCCTCCAACTCCAATGATGGCACCCAACCCCACCATGAAATAAGGCCCCTAAGTGTGTTTTGATCCTGGTCTGGCTGCCTCATCTGTCACTCAGGACAGAAGCTTCTGGAAGCTTCCTTAGCATGGTCTCACTTGTGTGGGATGGTGGTGCCCCCCCCACACACACACACACAGAGAACAGGTCAGGGCACACTGTAGACAGCAGGACAAGCGAGGCCAGGGGTTCTCACCCAAAAAGGGGCTCTGAACACTCCCCTCCCATAAGCCTCACTCTTCCTCCCCACTCAATCTCAGGAGAAGGCTGTGGAGGAGGGTGCCGGTAAGAAGCCCCCTCCCCTGGCTTAAGAGATAGACAGGCACTTCTGGCCCTCACCTCAGTCAACAGTGGGGATAGTCAGTCAGGTGGCTGTGAGGAGCCTCCTCAGGAGCCTCAGGGTCTTGACTCCAACTGACAGCACAGTCCAGGAAGTGGCCTGAGAAAGGGGAAGTGTGTTTTTACTCTTAAGACACAAAGAGGAAGGGAAAACATATGACTGGCAAGAGGAGAAAATGAGTGAGAAGCTGCATCATCACTATGCTGCGGCCTGCAGGCAGGAGCAAAATTCCCCAGAGGGAACGTGGCACAACTGCTAGTGTGCCCTAACTCCCAGGCGTGAGGTCCGGATTTGATCCCCAGCATTGCATGTGCTAGTGTGATGCTCTGGTCCTCTGTTAGTCTTAGAGGTAGGAGCAGAGTAGACAACATAATGGTTCTGCAAAGAGACTCTTATCTCTGAGGCTCTGAAGTTCCAGGTTCAGTCTCCAGCACCACCATCAGCCAGAGCTGACCAGGGCCCTAGTTAAAAAATAAAAATAGGGAGTTGGGCGGTAGCACAGAGGGTTAAGCGCACGTGGCGCAAAGCACAAGGACCAACTTAAGAATCCCGGTTCGAGCCCTCAGCTCCCCACCTGCAGGGGTCACTTCACAAGCGGTGAAGCAGGTCTGCAGGTGTCTATCTTTCTCTCCCCATCTCTGTCTTCCCCATCTCTTTCCTTTTCTCTCTGTCCTATCCAACAACAACTACAACAATAAAACAATGGCAACAAAATGGAATAAATAAATATTTTTTAAAAGAAATAAAAATAAAAATAAATAACAACAATGATAAACAACAAGGGCAGCAAAAGGGGGATAAATAGCCTTCAGGAGCAGTAGATTCGTAGTGCAGGCACCAAGTTCCAGTGACAACCCTGGAGACAAAAAAAAAAAAGATGAATTTACCATTTAAAAAAATAAATAGGGGGCTGGGCGGTAGCACAGTTGGTTAAGTACACGTGGCACAAAGCACAAGGGCCTGAGTAAGGATCCCAGTTCGAGCCCCCAGCTCCCCACCTGCAGGGGGGTCACTTTGCAAGCAGTGAAGCAGGTCTGCAGGTGTCTATCTTTCTCTCCCCCTCTCTGTCCTATCCAACAACAACAACAGCTATGACAACAATAACAGCTACGACAAGTGCAACAACAAGGGCAACAAAATGGGGAAAATGGTCTCCAGGAGCAGTGGATTCATAGTGCAGGCACCTAGCCCCAGTGATAACCCTGGAGACAAAAATAAATAAATAAATAATTATTATTATAAAAAGTTTTGGGGCCATGTGGTGGCACACTTGACTGAACACATACTACCATCTTCAAGAACTCGGGTTCAAGTCCCAGGGCCCCACTTGCAAGGGGAAGCTTCACAAGCAGTGAAGCAGGTCTTCAGATGTCACTGTTTCTTTCTCCCTCTTTATCTTCTCCTCCCCTCTGTTTCTCTCTGTCACAATCTAAAATAAATGAATAAGTAAATAATGTAATGAAGAAAAAAGTTAAATTCAAAAAGAAAAAAGCCTTTTTGAAAGGAAAGGCTCTGCAAGCAAGACGGAGCACATAGCAGGTCTGGTGGGACAAATGCCTACTGAGTAGAGTAGGTCTGGGGGGGGCCAGAACACGGCAACACCAGGCAGCATTTCCCAGAGGCTGCCAGAAAGCAAAGGTGAAAGCTGCAGAGATTGCTGAATTGTCCCTGAAAGCCCCATGCAAGAATCACTTTCTGTCCACCTTCTTATCTGAAGGAGAGACATTCATACAGGAATGGTGAGTTCTGGAAAGCACCAAAGGGCTCATCACTAGGGAAGCAACTAGTTGCAAAGGGAAAACATCCTGAGGCTGACTGTAGCCTCTAGCCACAGAGAGATCGCAAACAGAGCATGCCCACAAGGTTCAGATGCCGGCCATGCACCCATGTGGAAGGGTCATTGCTGGCTGACCTCTCTAGTCACCTCACTCCTCATGGGACATGGTCTGCAGTCAGAACAGAGAAGGGAGTGAAGATCAAGCCAGCTATCTTGCTGGGCTAGAAAAGGACAGCAGCAGGGCTCAGCAATACTTGAGCCCATGGACATAGCTGGTAGACAGAAGCTTCCAGAAGCCTGAGAGCCCTTAGTTTTCTCCAATACACACTGCATGTATGCAGGACATCGAGCCACTAGTATGGTTCCTGAGTGGGCCTAGAGGAGGACAAGGAGACACACACCTCAGCAGAGAAGGGCTACTGGCACTGCTCACCAGAGACAGAAAGACCCAGGGGACAGACGTCTCCAGTGAGTAAAATACATCCAGTGGCAGGGCTTCTCTAGACCAGCCCTAAGAACATCAGAAGCAAATCAGCAAAGACCAAACAGCAAGAAGCTGAGTTCCTCATCTGAACAGTGCACAACACTCTCTAGAGAAAAGTAGAAGGAGAAACTAGACTGGCAAAGTAGCTTACCTAATTGTGCACTGCTTTGCCACATGTGTGACCAGGGATCGAGCCTGGCTCTCAACACATTAAAGGAAACCTCAGCACTGATCTCTTTCACTCCCTCTCTCTCTGCCTCTATGGGGGGGGGGGGGAAGGGGGAGGGAGAGGGAGAGGGAGAGGGAGAGAGAGAAGTGGGAAAAGATCAGGTCACAAAAAGGTAGAAAGAAGCACATTGGCCAGCATCCAATAAAAAATTACTAGTGTGGCTGGATGGGGTGGGTTAAGTGCACATGGTGCGAAGTGCAAGGACTTTCTTAAGGATCCTGGCTCCTTACCTGCAGGAGAGTCGCTTCACAAGTGGTGAAGCAGGTCTGCAGGTGTCTTTCTCTTCCCCTTCTCTATCTTCCCCTGCTCTCTCAATTTCTCTCTGTCCTATCCAACAAAAACGACAGCAGTAATAACAACAATAAAAACAATGACAATAAACAACAGGGCAACAAAAGGGAAAAAATAAAGTTTTAAAAAATCAAGCAATCAGTAGAAATAGACTTCAAGTCATCAATAGCAGAATTAAAGAGATAAAGACTATGAACTAGCTATTAAAACATAAAAGTGAAATCCAGGAAGATAGAACAGAATTAAAAGCAAATTTCTAGGATTTCAAATTGGGGGCCTGGCAGGTGGTTCACCTGATAGACTACACATGTCTCCATACATGAGGACTTAGATTTGAGCCTTAGGCTGACACATGGCAGCACCTGCTGGGGAGGAAATGATGCTGTGGTATCTTGCCTTCTCTCTCTCCCTATCTATCTTCAAGAGAGAGTCCAAGAATAGACCTATTCTTGTGTGAGCAATATGTCTTTTAAAATATTTATGTGTGAGTTAATAAGAAAGAAAGATAAAGGGAGGGAGAGAAAAAGAAGGGGGAGAAGGAGGAGGAGGAAGAGAAGAGAACCAGAGCTGTGTGACAATTCCGCCACTCCCAGTGGCCAGTGTTTGTTTGTTTGTTTGTTTGTTTTGTAGAGAGATTCAGAGAGAGGGAGAGGCAGAGAGAGACCCTTGTAGCACTGCTCCACCACTTGTGAAGTTTCCCCACTGCAAATGGGGATGAGAGACTTGAACCTGGGTCTTTGCACATGGTAACTTGTATGCTCTGATGGGTGAGCCACCACCAGGTCCTAAATAAATAAAATCTAAATAGATTAAAGAAAGAAAGATGGAAAGAGGGAAGGGAAGAAGGAGGGAATTGGGGAAATGGGAAGGGAGCAAAGAGGAAGGGAAGGAGGGAGGAGGGAGGGAGGGGAGAAAGTTTTACAATTAAGAGGAACAGCTGCATTTTTGTGAAAAGGGCAAAATTTGAATCAGATCCTTACCAAAGAAGAGATGGACAGACAGATGGGAAGAATTGTCCCCAGCAGAGCCATCAGCCAGAAGGAGTCCTGCTCACAATGTCAGGGCCCCACACATTATCACCACGTATCACAATGGGGGTGAGGCCTCCACACAGGGATCTGGTGGAGGGGGGAGGACAAAATTATGCTTATTTATTTTTATCTATTTTTCCCACCAGGGTTAACACCAGGGCTCCGTGCTGGCACTATGAATCCACCACTCTCAGCTGCCATTTCCCCCTTTTCTTTTTTCTTCCATTTTCCCCTCCCCCTGTCTATTTCATTTGATAGGACAGAGAGAAACTGAGAGGGCCAGGGAAGATAGAGAGAGAGAAAGAGAGACATCTGCAAACATGCTAGTTTCATGGCTAGTGAAGTGACCCCCTTCAGGTGGGTAGCAGGGGCTTGAACCCTGGTCCAGACTCATGGTAACATGTGTGCTTAACCAGATGTACCACCACCTAGTCCCCTCTATTTACTTTTAACTGAGCTCTGCTCAGCTCCAGCTTAGGGAAGTGCTGGAGACTGAGCTGGGAGTGTGAGCCTCGGGGATGAAAATCTTGTACATGACCACTGTACTGTAATGTCCACCCAGCCCGGGAACCCAGTTCTGGCCATAGCAGAGCCAAGGGGAGAGAATGCTCCCTGCACCAGGGGACTGGCATTCTCTGGGTGGCAATCAACAAGTTACCTCCTATCTAGCTGTGCCAAGCACTGGTGGCACCCAACACCACCCATCCCCTGGAACAGTGTAGCCATATCATGACTCAGAAAGGCTCCTCGACAGGCCAGACCTGGAGAGGAAGATCACGGAACCATACTGGGGCACAGTATTCTGCAGTGGAATAGCATAATGCCAGAGATGATGATCGTAGTGTGGAAGCGCTCGCGCCCCAAGAGGAGCTGGCCAGTCTTGCAATGATGTTATTCCTCGCGCCCACCTTTGCTGCAGTTTTTATGAGATGTTTGTGAAATAACAGAGTGCGATCGAGAGTAACGCCAAGATAGACTGGCTGGGCTTCATGCCGGATTCTTGTATCGCCAAGCTGCACATTAAGCTCACGCGAGGCCGAGGCATGGTGTAGATGGAAAACAGATGATACCGTTTTTGCAGTGCTAGGAATTAGTCGCCATTTTTTTACAGTAATCAGATATCAGAGACATGTCTTTCGTGAGTGTTTCCTCGAGGATGTCGAACTTGGATGCCTGAGTTGCACAGCAGATGTCATCGGCGTAGATGAACTTCCTTGAAGAAGTTTCTGGGAGGTCATTGATGTAAATATTAAATAGCGTAGGAGCCAGAACAGAGCCCTGGGGGAGGCCACTTGAGACAAGTCTCCATCTGCTAGACTTGTCACCCAGATGTACCCGGAATCTTCTGTTTTGGAGAAGAAACGATATAGTGTTGGCCACCCATGGAGGCAGGCATCTTGAGATCTTGACCAGGAGACCACGGTGCCAGACCTTGCAGCTACATAGGGAACACAGCAGCACATGTGTCTCCGAGCAGGACTGCTCCAGACCAGAGCTCAGAGAGCTGCTCCCCCCCACCACCACCACCACAGCAGCAGGAGCCACCACCTAGGCTTCCAGGAAACTGAAACTCCACAGCAGGATGCCTGTCCACATGTGAATGCCCACAAGCACATCCCTTCCTACCCTGGGGGGCTGCTCCAACCTCCTGGGGTGACCCTAGTACCACAGGTAGATTGCCCTCACATCCTTGTTTTGTTTTCTTACATTGGCCCAGAGTGGGCCCTCTGCAGGAGCAGTTACCCCTGAAGATGCTGAATGCGGTCGGGTGCTAAGATGTCCACACCCACTCACTCTGGGGAACAGCCCCTTGCTGTGTGTGTGTGTGTGTGTGTGTGTGTGTGTGTGTATTTGCTGGGGGGAGCTTGCTCCCTTCATCTGGTACCCCCTGCTGTGTACAGGCTGCAAAACCCACCTGTTCAACATCTAGAATATTACACACACCCCAAGACCCCTCCTATTTTCTTTTTTAACCTCATACTGATTTTAGTTGTGTTTACATCAATTAGTTGATCATTGTTTTTAGTTGTGATACTGAACCCATCACCCTCTTCACCATCTGTATGTGGCCCTAAGCCAGACACCTCCTAGCCCCAGAACTCCCTGGCCCACAGCCTTCCCATGAACAGCAGCTCTGTCTCCCTTCACTTTGCCTCCCCTTGCGTGTCTGCTCCCCTGCTGCCTCCAAGGTCACCACTCTGGGATCCCCCCTCATGGGGACAGGTGCAGGACTTGTGCCCCAACCTGGACAGTGAGAGCCTCCCAGAACCAGTGGCCCTGGAGACACCCTCTTTCCTCTGAACCCCACCATTGCTTCTGAGGGTCTCCACTGCCACTGACCACTGCATGCAGTCCCAGGGTCCTACCACCAGCACAGTGTCCACAGGGCTATCCTTGTCACTCTGTCATCTCCATGGCTATAAAACTCCTGAAACAGTGAGGTCTTTTATACCTCAGCACCTGTGACAGACATCTGGCCACTTCCTACTTTGGCTTCAGGAATACTGCTGCCTTGATGGGCTTGCCTGCCAGCCTTGGAGGGGACCCCCGGGTGTAGGGGGCCCAATTACTTCCTTCCTTCCTTTCCTTTTTTGGGGGGGAATATTTTTATCCTTTTTAATATTTTATTTATCTATTGGATAGAGACAGAGAAATTGAGAGGAAGGGGAGAGAGACTGAGAGACAGACAGACAGAGAGACAGAGAGACCTGCAGCATTGCTTCACTGCTTATGAAGCTTTCTGGGTCCTTGAGCACTGTAACATGTGTGCTCAGCCAGGTGCACCACCACCTGGTCTGCCTTTCTTTCTTTCATTCTTTCTTTTTTTAAATTTAAAAAAATATTTATTTATTTACTTTTCCTTTTGTTGCCCTTGTTTTTCACTGTTGTTGTAGGACCCATGCAAGGAGCCCCTTGCTCCCCACCTGCGGGGGGGGGGGGCACTTCACAAGCAGCTAGGAAGGTCTGCAGGTGTCTTTCTCCTCTCTCAATTTCTCTGTGTCCTATCCAATAAAATGGGGGAGAGTGGCCACCAGGAGCAGTAGTGCTAGCACCCAACCCCAGTGATAACCCTAGAGGCAATAAATTATAAGAATTATTTATTAATTATAAAATAAGAAGAAAGAAAAAAACAGGAACTGTTCTGGAGACCTTGGGGGGTTGTGGGCACTTCCTTCTGCCACACTTCCTTTCTAGTTGTGGGCACCATTGGCTCTTCCCATATTGTTATCTGAAGTTCAAGTAGCTCAGGTTTACTTTCACTCACATTTCACACTTTCCTGCCTGCGACTCTGAGGTCCCAAATTCATTCCCCAGCACCACCATGAGCCAGAGCTGAGCAGTGCTCTGGTAAGAGAGAAAGAGATAAGGAGAGAAAGAAAGAGAGAGGTATGGGAGAGTGGCAAGTACACAACACTGTGTCCACAGCCCCACCCACCACTGGGGGCAAAGGTCTCAGATCCGCCCTGACTAGGGGCCTCTGCCATCCTGGCTGGGGGAGCTGGAGTAGGATTTCACTGAACCTCAACATTTACTTAGCATGTGGGTAGCCAGGTACAAGTGTAGCCAGCCACATCTCTCCTCACATAAAGGAGACATGGCATAACTGAGAGATGATGTAACCAAGAGATGGGGTAACTGGAGCCCTGAGTGTAAAGTGAGGGCATGTTTGTGGCATCACTAATGGGGGAGAAGGGGTCAAGACCCCCTGAGTTTGAGCCACAGGGGTAGCAGTGGGCTGGCCAGATAGCTCACCTGGGAGGGCACCTGCTTTCCCATACACCTGACCCAGGTTCGAGTACAGCCTCCAGCACACTAAGGGAAACTATATGTGTCTCTCTGGTTCTATTTGAAAAAGCCAGCCTGACTAAAGTAAAGTTAGATATATATAACAATCAAAAAGAGTAGCCATGGCCTCCCTAGGCCCCAGGCCCACTGCTGCTGTCCAGTGGCCCTCCACCCCCTACCAAGTCCCCAAGCTGCAGCTATGGGGCTCAGCCTGCATTCCAGAAGGTGCTTCCCCGAGGGAACTTCTGAGAAAATGGTTCTCAGCCTCTCCCCGCCTTTTCCTGGAACCTGGCATAACATGTGTCTGCTGGGCATTCCCCAGCCTTCCGTCCTGCCTGGCTGCATCAGCAGAGTGCTCTGGGCCCTGAGTCCCCGCAGCTGCCCTGGGGAGACGTCACCGCCCTCCCCCGGGAGCAGGGAGCAGCGGGCCGGCAGCACCTCGCCTCGATTGCCAGGGGGCAGCACCTGCAATCAGCGACTCTCCTGGTGGCCTCCTCCAGGCACATATAGGGCGGTGAGGAGACCTCGGGATTCAGGACGAGTAACCCCCCCCCCAAATTCCTGCAGCTTCCTGGGAGAAGGTGCACTTACCCCAGGGAATAAAAGGGTAGAGGAAGACTGGAGGCATCCTTCCTGCTCTATTTGGTCCACATGAGGTCTGGGGTCAGAGCCCTGAGGAGGGCACTGCCCACCCTTCTGCAGGTGACTGTACTCGCTCTGTGAAGTGGGGAGTGTGGCAGTAAGACAGTGACTCCAGCTCCCTTTCCAGGGGCAGATGGCACACTGGCTGGGCACAGGGGTTCAGGGAACTGCGGAAGCTGCTAAATGTGAGAAAATGGATTTTCCCAAACTTAGACTAGTCCATTAAAGTAGAGGAAGTGTCGTAGAAACTAGATAAGATGAAATACACTAATTGTTTCAGCTCCACACCAGGGAGATGCAAACGTTCATCTTAAAACTGCATACTGAGTAAACCCTGCCTCCTCAGCTATATGTTAACTTGTCCATTTGGCTTCTGTAAACACTGCTTTCTTCCTCCCTAAAAGATAAGAATGGAATGTTCTCTTTGAGACTTTTACCCCGAAGATAAATTAGCAAGGACATGCAGACCCCTCCAATCATGCAGACACCCCCTCCACTTTTCCCTCTTAAAGGAGGGTGAATTTCAAGCCTGGTTATCTCAGAGTAACTCCGGCCTGGGATCCCTCAGCTGAGGTTTGTCTTTGTCTTTGTATTTGTCTTTTGGTGTTGTCTCTTTGTAAGTATGTGGACTGGCCTTATTTTCACTCTTTTAAACTTAAGAATAAATTCCTTATATTTCACTTATATACTGGAGTCATGTCAGTTTATGTGGGTTCGGATCAGAAGTGCTCTTACATTAGGCACAAAGGGTTACAATTCCTGGGGAGGAGCTGGGGCCAGGAAGCACCCAAGTAGCACTCCTTCCTTTCAGGGTAGCACCTCTTCCTCTGGCGGGAAAGGGACCGCAGGACCCACCCCCAAACGTTCTGAAAGCAGCATGAACATGCCACCATCAGGTGGCGCAATGGCTGAAAGCTTTGGACCTAAGAGCATGAAACTCCAGAGTGACCCCTGACACTGACTGAGAGAGAGAGAGAGAGGGAGAGGCTTTGTTTCTCTCTCTCTTGTACACTGACTTTTTAAAGGTTTTATTTATGTATTAATTAGAAAGACAGGAGTGAGCGAAAGAACCAGAGATCACTCTGGTACATGTGCTGCCGGGATTGAACTCAGGACCTTATGACTGAGAGTCCAATGCTTTATCCACTACACCACCTCCCGGCCCACAATAAATCTTTTTTAATATATATATATATATTATATATTGTATTTGTGTATTATTGCATAGAGGCAGAGAGAAATTGAGAGGAAGGGGGGAGATAGAGAGGGAAAGAGACAGACACCTACAACCCTGCTTCGCCCCTTATGAAGCTTTCCCCCTGCAGGTGGGAACCAGGGGCTTGAACCTGGGTCCTTGTGCACTGTCACTCAACCAGGTAAGCCACCACCTGCCCACCCCCCCTTGCGCACTGTAATGTGTATGCTTAACTAGGTGTGCCACTGCCTGGCCCCCATAAATAAATCCTTTTAAAACCTACCATGAGACAGTGTGGTCAAAATGATTTGCAGGACAGACCTGGCATTGCCTCTCTCCCTCAAATAAATAATTTTGGGGCAAGATGGCAACAAAACTAGTAAAGCACACACATGCATAAGGGATCCAGGTTCAAGTCCCCAGTCCCCATCTTCCGGGAAGGAAGCTTCACAAGCAGTAAAGCAGTGCTGCGGGTGTCTCTCTCCCTCTCTTCCATTTTCCCTATGTCTCTCTGTCTCTGTCATACTTTTAAAAATAAATGAATGAATAAAAATTTGAAAGTACATTTTTTTTGCCTCCCGGGTTATCGCTGGGGCTCGGTGCCTGCACTACAAATCCACTGCTCCTGGAAGCCATCTTTCCCATTTTGTTGCCCTTGTTATTATTGCCATTGCTGTTGTTACAGAGAACAGAGAAATCAAGAGAGAAGGGAAGACTGAGAGGGGGAGAGTAAGATAAGACACCTGCAGACCTGCTCCACTACTTGCGAATAACCACACACACACACACACACACACACACACACACACACACAGGTGGGGAACCAGGGGCTCAAACTAGGATCCTTATGCCAGTCCTTGTGCTTTGCGCCATGTACACTTAATCTGCTGTGCACAAATTCTAATAAAATAAACCTTGAAAAACTAAAATGGAAAACAAGTTCTTCCTTCTGTAGAAATGGTTGGAAGCAGTGCTCTGTTGGGACCACTGCCCCTCTAGCACAGTGCCAACAGTCGTTCAATCCTGAGACTCTAATGTTCCAAGTTCAATCCCACTGGCACCAGCACAAACTAGAGATGTGCAGTGCTCTCTGATCAAAAGGAAATCGAGAGGGAGCTCCCAACAGGAGAGAGGGAAGAGGGTGTAGGGGTGTCCCCAACCCTGCGGGACCTGGTCACAGAGCCCTGACCATTTTCAAAATGGGGGTGCACAGGGACTACACCCTGCCGCAGGTCAGCCCAGCAGAGGGTGAGTGCAGGGCTGTGGTTGGGAGGGGGTCTCTAAGCGGAGCTGGAGTCTCCCAGCCCGACCTGATCTCTGTGAGGGGCGGGGTTTCCAGGGGCGGTGTTCTATGTGGGGCGGAGCTCGCCACTTTCCCACACTCTGCAGCAAATGCCGCCAAAGCGCGGGACCCTGGGATGCTGGGCTTTGACAGTGACAATGACTGGCAGCTAAGAGCCCCCGGCCCAGTGGGTGGGGTGCGGTCAGGGGCGGCGGGGGACACGTGGGGCACAAGCTTGAATGAGCCGCTCCGCAAATCTGCCCTAAGGGCCACCCCTAGGCTTGGGGAGGCTCTTTCTGAAAGGGTCTGGTTGGGAAACAAGACCCTCCTCCTGGCTGCCGCCTCCTCCAGGAAGCTTCCCTGACTTCCTGCGGTCTCCCTGGATGCCCTTCCTTTTAAAGGGTCATATTTGTTTCACTTACTTATTTTCTTTTAAATTTTTGTTTTTTCTTATCAGTGATTTAATTATGGCTTACAAGAGTATGTGATTGGGCTGGGAAAATAGAATAATGATTTCGCATAAAGCATTTCATGACTGAGGTCCCAAAGGTCCCAAATTCAGTCCCCAGCACCTCTGTAAACCTGACTGAGCAGTGCTCTGAGAATAAAAAAAAAAAAAAAAAAGTATGGAGGGACCCCACTGCCCCATATCCCACCCTTACCCCTCAGGACCTAATTTCTTTTTGTCACCTCTGGGGCTTCACCATTCTGGGATACTTTTTTCAGATAGAGAAAGAGAGAGAGAAAGAAAGAGAGCTTCCTCTAGTGCTGTAGTACTCCCACACAGTGTGCCAGGGCTCAAATCTGAGTGGCACACATGACAAAGTAGGCACCCTCCCAAGTAAACTATATTGCTTGTCTCAGGACCTGATTTTTGTTTGATGATGATATATTTTTTCTTTTTTTTTCTTTATTGTGGGATTACTGGTTTACAGTCAACAGTAAAATACAGTAGTTTCTACATATGAAACATTTCTCAGTTTTCCATATAAATATTATTCATTTTATTTTGCCCCCAGGGTTATTGCTGGGGCTCAGTGCTGGCGCTACTAATCCACTGCTCCTGGCAGCCATTTTCCCCCATTTTTATTGGATAGGACAGGGAGAAATTGAGAGGAGGGGGTAGATAGAAAGGGAGAGAGAAAGATAGACACCTGCAGATATGCATCACCACTTGGGAAACATTTCCCTGCCGGTGGAGAGCCAGGAGCTCGAGCCTAGATCCTTAGTAGGTCTAAAAGGGCTTAATAGGCTGGTCAGTGTGGCAGCTTAAGATGCTCCCCTAGTCCCTAGCCACACTTAACCTGTGGTAGACACCAGCTCCCATCAGTGGGCCACTCAAGGTGACCAGGTAGGCCTGCCCACCTCTGTCAGATCACTTGCTTGCCTGCCTGCCTGCCTGCCACCCGCCCAGCAGCAGGGCCTGAATGACAGAACCTTTGTGGGAGAGCAGCTGTCAGCGGGGCTTTATGTGGGGCTGTGGGAAAGTGCGCTGGCCAGCATCTCACAGCCTCTCAAAAGCCGGGATTAGCAGCCACAGGACACCCTCTCAAGGACTGTCACCCAGCAGGTGGGGGCAGGGTGCCTCTGGGACCAGCCCCAGCTCTGGGGGTGGGGGTGGGGGGGGCTCTGAGTAGAGTGACCCTCATTGAGCCCCCTGCCCCCAGCTGCCTGTATGCCCCCAGCCCCCATCCACCCTCAGTGGAAGAGTTTCATGAGCTGACAGTCCCCCACACTGCCCCCCACACTGGGGTCAAGGGAGGGGGACCCAGGGCTGAGGTCAGAGCTGGGTGTGTGCAGGCACTGGGGGCTAGGAAGCTGCAGAGTTAGAGTTAGTGTGCACAGCAGATAGTTGAGCAGGGAAGCCACCTTCTCCCTGGGCCTGCTGGATGTCTCAGAGAAAAGGAGACCCTAACTCCAAACAGGCACCCCAAGTCATGGTCTTTCCCTCAGCCAAGTCCACAATGGCCCCAGAATGGACATCCACCTTGCGAATCGAGCAGGGTGGAGGAGCAGAGGAGCCTGGGAGTGTCCAGGTCACCCCTCCACACACAGAAGAGTTGAGTGGTCAAGCCACCTGGGTTCACCTTTCCTTGTCCCCTTCATCCTCTCAGGGGTCTGAAGGAATGTCACTAGTCCATTTCTTAGATGGAGAAACTGAGGCCCTGGGCCAGGTGGTGGTGCTCTCAGTTAACTGCATATGCCATGTGTAAGGACCTGGGTTCAAGCTTGAAAGGAGTACACTTCACAAGCAGTAAAACAGGTCTTCAGGTATCTGTTTCTCTCTCTCCCTATTTTCCCTCTCAATTTCTCTCTGTCCTATCAAATAAAAAAAAAAATGAACCTGGAGCTGGCAGCTCTGTTAGCTAGGCCAAGCTGCAGGTCAGAGGAGGAACTATGGGCAAGGGATGGGGGATGCTGTGGGCAGGAGGCCCTATAGGGGGCATTGTGGGTGGAGGTGCTATGGGCAGAGGGCTGCTGTAGGAAGGGGCATCCTGGTCATACCCAGGATGGCTAATGGACCCAGAGCTGTGGGAACCGGAAGGCTTGGGCAGACCAGATGTGCTGCTGCCTTCCTAGCCTTCAAAGGCCACCTGGGGGTACTCCCCAACCCCCCCCCACTGGCCCCACCTCTCCCCAGATGGCCTGGGGCTGCAGGGCAGCTCACAAAGCCAGGCTAGAGAGTGAGTGAGCAGGCTCCTGGCACGCGCCTTTTGTGCTGGGTGAATGGCCCTGGGGGAGGGATGTGGGAAGCCACTGGACCAGCAGCCTCCCGCCCCAATTCCCTAGAGCCAGGGGTGGCTGGTGGGGTGCAGGCTCCAGCCCCTGGCCTTCCTGCTCCTTTATTCCACTAGCATGGAACTGAACCCTGAAGCTGTCCCTTGGCACCCTGAACCCTGTGGGCTGGGAGCTGGGTACAGCAAGGGGGTGACCCCGGGGCACCTGGCCTGGGCACTGTCAGGACCAGAGGGTGGTCACCGACTACATCCTCCTTTAGAAGCCAGGAGTCTGATCAGTCCCAAGAGGCAAGTCAAGTAGACTAGGAGAGGGAAGATGGGGTGTGTGTGTGGAGGGGGGGTTCTTCCCCAAATGCCCCTCTACAGCCTGAATCTAGAAGCTCTTCTAGCCCAAAGCAGCCACTTTAAGTAGGTGATCTCAAGGACCAGGGTTGGGGTGGAGGTCAGGAGCCCACCTCCTCCTTTGAGCTCTGGCTTTGGGAAGACTACTATTGGCCTAGCCCCTGGCTGAATATGGAACCCTCCAGCACTGCTCCCCCCTCCCCCATAGGAAGGAGCACTTCCTGCTGGACAGCACTGAGCTGACCCCAGCTGCCAGTTACGGGGGTCCTGTGGGAGATGGGAGACCCAGTAGGTAATATGTTGATGACATTGTGGTTCTGGGTCTAGGTAGGGGTCCTGTGGAAGGCCAGGAGCTGGGTGGGGGGGTACAAGGATCAGGCAGAGGTGAGTGTGGGAGGCAGGGGATTTGAGCCTCACAGGTGTGACCCCCTGGGAGGCAGAGGGACCAGGGTGGCATGGTGCTCACAGATTTGGGGTCCTTAGTTCCTTCTGGCAGGATGTGTTATGGGGGGTGGGGAAGCAAAGAGGAACTACCCAAGCGGGAACCCAGAACTGCCCAGAGCCTTCCACCTACAAACTTGTACCCCAGGGCATAGACCGCCCAATGGCAGCTATGGGGAGTGGAGTGGTCCCCAATGACCCATATTGGGACTTTATTGTGTCCCCTGCCTTCTTCAAGACTTCCAGGTCAATTTCATGCATCCAGACTTCAGATGTTTCTTTACACCAGAAAAATAAATAAGTAAATAAATAAATACATAAGTAAAATCACGGGAAGCCAAGATAAAAGAAGTGGCAGTGTAAAAGGCATTCTCGGAAAGGAGTCTGAGATCTCCCATTCCACCCCTAATGGGCACCAGCATTGGTCTTGCTTTACAGAAAAGGAAACCGAGGCACAGGCACTGTCCAAGAATCCTAGACCAAGTCACCCCGGTGGGGAGACGCCCCGGGAGGGCCCCTGTGAGCCCTCCCCTTTAGTCGCAGGAGGCGAGGGCTCGGTGGGTGCGGGGCGGCGGTTCCCACGCCTGGCGCTGTGGAAGCGTGCCTTGGCGCCCTGCGGCATTAGTGCCGGGCCCTGCCTCTGAATGGCGGGGGGAGAGGGGGGGAGCGCCTCCCAAAAGGCCATCTGGCTCCTGCGTTATAATAGAGCAATAAAGGGCTTGCCTGCCTTTCAGGGGTTGGGAACGCGCTGCTCTCTGACACCGCAGGGTTTTTAACCAGCTTGGGACAGCGACCTCGGCCTGCCCCGCCCAGACCTTGGAGTGCTGGGGCGACCACGTGAGGGGTCACGTGGGCTCCGATGCCCCCCCCACCCCCCACCCACCCGGCCTCGCTGGGACAGGGCAGCCTCTAGGTTTCCCACCGCCCTGGCTTTCCCCCCACTTGAGAGAGAGGGAAACCTGGGTCAGTTAGGCAAAGGCGTAAAGGCAGGGGTCCCAAGCCTGGCTTTCAGTCTTGGCAGAGTGGCCCCACACAGGATTGTGGGGCACTCTCCCCCAGACAGGTTGGGGTGTAGCTCCCCCAGTGGAATGCGAGAAGGGTGGTGAAGCAAGGCCCAGGCCCTCTGTGGCATCAGGTGATGGCTGTGTCCCAGTTCCCATTCCCCCAGTTCTCCTTCCTCAGAGAGACTGTCACTTGCAGCAGGCCAGCTCTCAGAATCCGAGTCTTCAGCCCTCGGAGTAAGCATCTGAGGAGGGCTCTGTACCCTGTGGCTGCTGACCATACTTCAAGTGACAATACATGTGGCATCTGGGCACTCAGCCCCAGCCATGGTGGGCTGGTGAGGTCGGATAGCCTGCAGTTACCTGACAGTATGGAAAGCCCATCCTCCGAGGTAAATTGAAGCACAGGAAAGCCCACAGCTGGGGTTAGGGTGTGGCCCACCTGGTTAAGTGGGCAAGGACCCAGATTCAAGCCCCTGGTCCCTACCTGCAGGGGGAAAGCTTCATGAATGGTGAAGCAGGGCTGCAGGTGTCTCTTTCTTTCCCTCTCTGTCTCCCTCTTCCCTCTAAATTTATCTCTGTCTCTATCTAATAATAAATCAATTTAATAATAATAATAATAATAATAATAAAAGACCAAAGCCTGGACCCAACCCTGCCCTTGCTTTGCCCAAGTGGGTTTGCTGGGGAGGAGCCTTGAAGTTTCAAGCCTTGCCCCCAAAACTCCTAGCTTCACCACCATGCTGTGGTGGTAGGAGCCTCAGTGTCACCCTTCTGTGCCCCCCAGTGATGTCCTTTGGGTGTCCAGAGGTGGGCACAGTGCAGAACCAGGACTAGTCTCCCAGTCTGACTAGTTGGGCAAAGAGGGAGGTTCCTGCTTGGGGCTGCATGAGGAGGTCTGGTGGAGTGGTGCAGTGGTGTCTTGCCTCTCTGTTTCTTCTTTCCTTCATCTAAAAATTTTAAATATTTTATTTATTTTATTTTAATGAGAACAATAAAGAGGGAAAGATACAGTGGGAGGTGGGAGGGAATGGCCAGAGCACTGCTCAGTTCTGTCTGATGGTGGTGCTGGGGACTGAATCTGCTGCCTCAGAGCCACAAGCATGAATCTTTTGCAGCACCATTATGCTATCTTCCTTTCTCAGACCCTTCATCTAAAAAAAAAAAAAAAAAAAAAGGAATGAAAATGTTGGCTCAAAGAGAGCCCACCGACTAGTGGAATCCTGCATGTGTGAGATGTGTGAGGCCCTGGGTTCATTACCTGGAGTTGCATTGAAATAGATGGTTTTGGAGGTGACAGTCGGAGTTTGCACAACTGAAATGTACTTGGTGCCACAAAGCTATGCATTAAGAGTGGTTATGGTGGTAGAGTTTGTTTTTAATTTTTACTTATAAAATGGAAATAATGATAAGACCACACAATTCCCACCACCAGAACTCCGTATCCAATCCCCTCCCTTGAAAGCTCTTCTTCATCCCTCTGGGAGTATGGACTCATGATCATCATGGGGTGCAGAAGGTGGGAGGCCTGGCCTCTGTAATTGCTTCCCCACTGAATATGAATGTTGATAGGTCGATCCATACTCCCAGCTTGTCTCTCTCTTTCCCTAGTGGGGCAAGGATCTAGGGAGGTGGCGCCCCAGGACACATTGGTGGGGTCGGCTGCCCAGGGAAGTCTGGTTGGCATCATGATAGCATCTGGAACCTGGTGGCTGAAAAAGAGTTAAGATATGGGAGTCAGGAGGAAGCGCAGCGGGCTAAGCACAGGTGGCACAAAGCGCAAGGACCTGCTCAAGGATCCCGGTTCGAGCCCCGGGCTCCCCATCTGCAGTGGAGTCGCTTCACAGGCAGTGAAGCAGGTCTGCAGGTATCTATCTTTCTCTCCCCCTCTCTACCTTCCCCTCCTCTCTCTATTTCTCTCTGTCCTATCTAACAACAATGACATCAATAACAACAACAGTAACTATAACAATGAAAAGGGCAACAAAAGAGAAAATAAATAAAAAGTTAAGTTATAAAGCAGAACAAATTGTTGACTAACCATGAACCTAAAGACAAAAATATTGCAGATAAAGATTTGGGGTCTGTTTTGGAAAAAGCTAGTAGGTCTATTTTAGGTATATTCCAAGGGGGTCCATGACCCTACTAGTTTTTGCCTGAGCCTGACATATGCAGGTGACCTAAGTTATCCTCTGGGGAGATAGTGTCAGAATTGGAAGGTGGTGGAGTTTTATTTTTATTTATTTATTTTTTTTGCCTTCAGGGTTATTGCTGGGGCTCGGTGCCTGCACTACAAATCCACTGCTCCTGGAGGCCATGTTTTTCCTTTTGTTGCCCTGGTTGTTTTATCATTGTTGTGGTTATTATTGTTGTTATTGATGTTGTTGTTGTTGGATAGGACAGAGAGGAGGGAAAGAGAAAGATAGACGCATGCAGACCTGCTTCACTGCTTATAAAGTGACCCCCTGCACGTGGGGAGCCAGAGGCTCGAACCAGGATTTTTTAAAAAATTTTTTTAATATTTATTTTCCCTTTTGTTGCCATTGTTGTTTAACATTGTTGTGGTTATTGATGTCGTTGGATAGGACAGAGAGAAGTGGAGAGAGGAGGGGAAGATAGAGAGGGTGAAAGAAAGACACCTGCAGACCTGCTTCACCGCCTGTGAAGGGACTCCCCTACAGGTGGGGAGCTGGAGGCTCGAAATGGGATCCTTACACCGGTCCTTGTGCTTTGCACCATGTACGCTTACCCCGCTGCACCACTGCCCGACTCCCTTGAACCAGGATCTTTACACAGGTCCTTGCATGCTTTGCACCACATGTGCTTAACCTACTGAGCTACTGCATGACCCCCGGTGGTGGAGTTTTAAAACTTTACTTCTGGGTCTGGGAGGTAGCTCTACAGGTAGAGCACATATGCTACTATGTGTGAGGACCCAGGTTCAAGCCCAGGGCTACCACATGGGAGCACCTGCAGGGGGGGAAGCTTTATAGGTGCTGGGATAGTGCTGTAGTGTCCCTCCTCTCTCTGTCACTCTTTCCTTTTCTTCCTCTGTCTCTCACCCTCTATCGAAAAAGAAAAAACTCCAGGAGTGATAAAGCGCACTAAGTACCAGCAGTAACCTTGGTGGCCAAAATGAATAAAAATAATTTTTAAAAGTGTGTGTGGATTTGGGGCCTCACATATGCATGATTTCATAGCTCCTGGATAGCCATATATATAATTTATTTTGGGTATAGACAGAGAAGCTGAGAGGGAAGGTGGGGAGAGACCTACAACACTGCTTCACCACTTATGAAGCTGCTCTCCTGAAGGTGGGGACTGGGGACTTGAATCCAGGTCCTTACTGACTGCAATGTGTTTGCTCAACTAGGTGCACACCCAGACTGTCCCCATAAACACTCTACCCTCCCTCAGCCTCAGTCTCTTTCTGGTCTCCATGGCTGTAACTCCTTTAGGGGCCTCATCTAAGTGGCTTGTCCACACCCTAGGTTGACATGGTGACATGGTGAAATGAAACCCGTGTCACCCAATCAAGGCCACTGGGTGTTTCCTGCTGCTGTGGTGACACTGTTGAGAGCATGGAGATGTATACTCACCTGCTCCAGCCTCTCCCCCAGCCCTTTGGAAGTGTCTTCCTGGCAGTAGGGACACTGGGGCCAATGGTGACCCTGTACTGTTTTCCATAGCACCTCAACAAGAAGCTTCCTTGGGGGGTGACTCTTCCCCCATCCTGGTTTCATTGCTCTGTGGCCATGGGGCCTTGAGTGAGAGTCACTCAGGAGGGAATAATGGTCACGGATTCTTTAATTCCAATAAAAATCCTTCCCAATGCTGACTTTTGCCAGAACACCCCCAACCACACCACCACCACCAAGAGTCTGCCTCACAGGCTAGTTCTGGGGAGATATCAACTCCAGGCATCCCACTCTTAACTCCAGGAAAGAGGGGACAGGACAAACCTCACCTCTCCATAGCCCAGCTGGAGGAAGGCTTCTCCTACCCAGCTGGAGAGGAACCTAAGGTTGGGATTCTGGTTTTCACTCCCACTCCCCAGTGCTTCTAGAAAAAGCCCTCCAAGCCAGTCGCCCCTCCCCTGAGGTTGTGGTCACTGGGGCACAGGGAGCCCGGTTCCCACACTGCAACCATTCACAGCACTAACTGCCCCACAAAGGCCAGGCGTGTGCCGGGGGGGAGGGGAGGGTTTGCTGTGCTGCCATCTGGCCACTCCGGGCAGCGGGTTGGGATTTAACACCATTCATTTCATATTTCCCACAACTGAGGACTCCATCAAAGCCGCAGGGGGCCCAGGGAGGGAGCAGGGCAGGCACTAGCTACCCCCACTACCCGGCCACCTCCTTCCCCTCCCCCAGGCCACCAGCCCAGTGCAGGTGGGCGGGCAGGGTGTGGGCCAAGTCTCAGGCACGTGTCACTGGATTGGGGGAGGGGGAGGGACGGGACACAAACTTGGGCAACTGCCCCTTTGCAGGGGTGCTGGCCAGGGTGCCACCCTCTTGCCTGAAAGAGTAGCAGGGCACACACTGGCTTAGTGCGACGCCAGCTGGTGAGGCTGTGCCCAAAGCTTTGGGTAGGAGCAGCCTCTGGCCCCCAGGGTACTCTGCACACAGGGCTGGTGCCAGGCTAGCAAGTGTGGGCAATGGAGTATAGGCCACTAAGTCATCCTGCCCTCCTCTGGCCACTGGTCACCCACTACCCTGCAGAAGTCCCTCTGGGCTGTCTCTCAGCCCTTGAAGGCTGGCACAATGCCAGTGCTAGCCATACTTAGTGTCCAGAACAGAGGGGAAGGGGCTACACCCCCACACACACACACATCAACTAGACTAGGGCCCCTGCTCTCCTATGGGAGACAGCCTACCTCCCTGGCCATTCTGGCCTGGGTCCCTTCAAAAGAGATTCTGGGATGTGGGGAGCAGGTACCATAGAGTGGATGGGTCCCCTTCCCTCTCCTTTAAGGTCCCTGAAGGGGGCCCTTCCAGCCTGACTCTGCTATCCCTAGACCCTGATGACCATTCTTGCCCCCTATCATGACTGCAGTTACAGTGAGGGGGAGCCTCCACACAGGTGCAGCCAAGTGTGGGGTCACTGCAATGGGAGAGGGGTGCATTGATGGCCTCTGGTGATTGCTCTGCCATCCCTACCACCTTGGCTGTGGCGGTCACACAGGGGAAGATGCCCAGAACCAGGCTGGGTGCCATGTCATCCTAGGAGTCACCCCTCCCCCCATCCCAGTTGGAAAACTGGGTCTCTGGCCACAGAGGCTCAGAGTGGAAGATGGCTGTTCCTAGGGGTCCAAGTAACATTGGTGATCTTTTATTTATTTTTTTTATTTATTTTCCCTTTTGTTGCCCTTGTTGTCTTTTTACTATTGTTGTAGTTGTTGTTGTTATTGATGTCATCGTTGTTGGATAGGACAGAGAGAAATGGAGAGAGGAGGGGAAGACAGAGAGAGGGAGAGAAAGATAGACACCTGCAGACCTGCTTCACTGCCTGTGAAGCGACTCCCCTGTAGGTGGGGAGCCGGAGGCTCGAACCGGGATCCTTCTTCTGGTCCTTGCGCTTTGAGCCACACGCGCTTAACCCGCTGTGCTACTCCCAACACTGGTGATCTTGAGGCAGCATAAGGAATGGTGGGTGGCAGGACCATGGGAAGACCCACCTGGGGTACAGCAATACTGTGGCTGCATTGACCTCCTGCCTGCACCCCATGCACCTCCCCCCATCCTCTGACCAGATGCAAGGTGCCCAGCAGGCAGTGGCTGGCACTAGGACCAAGCTTCTTCCCCAGGGCAACCAGAGTGGGGGACCCTCAATGGGCACCTGCTGGCTCAGAGCCCCCTATTGATCAGCTGCTCCCAGAAGGAGGTTGGAGTACACAGCTCCTGTGAGTCAGTGCAGGCTCTCTAGACCCTGGCAACCTGGTGTCCACTTCCTGCCAAGTCCTGTGCCCCTGGGTGGCAGCCACTTACAGACAGGGCTAATCACCTGTGCACGTGTGGGGGGGGGCTGGTGGGAAGTGTGGCCCCTCTATCCCTGCTGGCGGGACGCCCACCCCCAGGACTCAGGCTAAAGCTGTCTCCTTCTCCCTCCTGCCAGTGGCCTCTGCCAAAGGAGGAGAGAGGCATGGGGGGAGCGTCGTTCCCCCCTCCCCACCCACTCCCCCCCCCCCCCCGCTTCCTGCCCCTCCCTCCCCGTGGCCTGGGAAAAGGCAGCATATTGAGGCGCGGGCTCAGCCAGCCGGGCATGCTAATGAGGGCGAGCGCGTTCCCACAGCCCCGACTTTGTGCGGTGCGGCCCACCTGCTCCGGGGGGAGGCCCATTGTGCCCGCGCCAATTCATAGGCAATTCAGCGTGCGCTAATGGGCTGGCGCCTTTGTGGGCCCGCGCTGCCATTGGCCGCGAGTGTGGGAACAGCCGCTGGGCCCAGACCCCAGGCCCAGCCTATAAAGCCGCCGCCGCGGCCCAGCACCCGCACCGCTGCCCCCACAGAATGGCCCCCAGCACCGTGGCCGTGGAGCTGCTCAGCCCCAAGGAGAAGAACCGAGTAAGTGCCCGCCCCCGCCGCCCACCCACTCACCCAATTCGGCCGGCCCAGCCCCGCTCACGTCCCTACTCCCACAGCTGCGGAAGCCCGTGGTGGAGAAGATGCGCCGAGATCGCATTAACAGCAGCATCGAGCAGCTCAAGCTGCTGTTGGAACAGGAGTTCGCGCGGCACCAGCCCAACTCCAAACTGGAGAAGGCGGACATTCTGGAGATGGCCGTCAGCTACCTGAAGCACAGCAAAGGTGGGCCACCCAATCCCGTGCTCCTGCGAGCGCCAGCACTGCACCCAGTCCTGAGGCCCTACTCCGCACCCCTGCACCGCGCCCTGCATGGCGCCCAGCTCCGCATCTTTGCACTGAGCCCAGCCCAGCACCCCAGCCCGCACACACGCACCGCACATATGCACCACACCCAAACCCAAACTCCAACGCCGCGTCCCTACACAGTGCTCCAATCTAGTGTCCCTGTCCTGCGCCCTCGCGGCAGGTTCAGCCCCGTACATTGCGTCCCTGCACCACTCCCCCAGAGTCCAGGCCCTGAGCCCCACCATCCCGCGCCCCTCCCTCACTGACGTGTCTTCCCGCAGCTTTCGCAGCGGCAGCCAGCCCCAAGAGCCTGCACCAGGATTACAGCGAGGGCTACTCGTGGTGCCTGCAGGAGGCTGTGCAGTTCCTGACATTGCACGCCGCTGGTGACACGCAGATGAAGCTGCTCTACCACTTTCAGCGGCCCCCAGCCTCGTCCACTGCGCTCACCAAGGAGGTCAAGGGGCCCGGCCAGGCACCCCAGGCCAGCCCCGCCAAGCCCACTGCCCGCCAGCCTGCGGGTGGCCTCTGGCGGCCCTGGTGACCCAGGGGCCTGCGTCACCACCCCCGGGAGGCCAGCCTGCCCGGGGAAACACACCTTCTCTAGAAGGTTCTCCCTGGGCTGCAGGCAACCGGGGTCATTCTCAGAGAATGCACGCGAGTCCTTTGGCTGGGATGTCTGCGTCTGACCCTGCTGGGGTTGTTCAGTGTTTGCGTCTCTGCAAGCGACTTCTAGGAAGTCACCCCGCACATGCGGGCGTCTATGACATTTGTAGAAGCCAGGGCCTGGCTGTAGAGGCCTTTCTGCCCGCAGGCGGGTGTGGTGCCTTTTGTGAAGGCCGGACTAGGTGCATCCTTGTAGGAAGAGGCACAGGCTGTGGGCTCGAAGTGGGCGGTCTGGTAGGGTAGGGGCCTGTGATCCTTACAGGATTCCTCTGGACTGGGGTGGGGTGGGAAGGGAGGGGGCAGGTTCCAGGCACAACTCTGTACTCAGCATTTGATCTCTGGAGCTCACCGACTGCTATGCAGACTTCTAATAAAATCAGATTTTTTAGCCCACCAAGCCTGCATCAATTGTGTCTTTGCAGTTCCAGGGTGGCCAGGAGTGGTGTGTGGCCACAGGGTGGGTGGCTGGTGGAGGGCGGAGCAGGGTCTGGCTGGGCAAGGGGCCCACTGTGCTTCCCCTCTTCCCTGTGAATGAGGGGGGAGTGGGGGACCTGCTTCCTCTCACTTACACCTGCAGTAGAGTGGGGGAAGTTTGCAACCACAAGGTCTTTCCGCTTACCCCAGAGAAGGGACCTGATGACTCAACCTGCAGCCCCCCCCCCCCCAGGGGCTTGTCCCCACCCTGACCTGCCTGTATGGCTAAAGCAGGACAACTCAACACACACATGGCTGGCCCCCTGGGGGCGCTTCTGTACACAGGTGCAGAGCAGGCAGAGCACGTGGCAGATCCGCCAGGGAAGAGCACCTGTCTTTTGTTTGTAAAGATTTATTCACCAGGCCAGGCTGTGGTGCATGCGATTGAATGCGCACATATTACAATATACAAGGACCCTGATGCAAGCCCCCGACCCCCACCTACAGAGGGGAAGCTTTTCAAGTGGTGAAGCAGGGCTGCAGGTGTCTCTTTTTCCTCTTTCCACCACAATTTCTGTATCCTAAATAAATATTTTTAAAAATCACTCTTCAGATTACATATATATATATATTTATATTTATATTTAATTATGAGAATGAGAATGGAGAGACCTAGAGCCTCACTGATACATGCAGCACCAGGGCTGGAACTTGGGACTTCATGCTTAAGAGTCCAATGTTTCATTCACCCCAACATTTCCCTGGCCCCAAAGGCATCTAATTCTCAGCTGGGCTCCAGAGTGCTGGTGGGGTTGCCAGCACTCCGCCAGGCAGCACTGGGGTACCTAGACTCTCAAGGGGCAGAGTCCCCCAACAGGAAATGGAGAGGCTGGCACATAGGACAGAAGAGAGATGCTAATTCAGTGTCCTGGGTGCCAGCCGGTCACCTCCTCCTGTCCCTTCTGTGGGGAACACACGAAGGTAACCCCCTCAGGCCTGCCCTGTGCCTGCCAGGGGTCTCATCAGACCCTGCTGGGCTCAAGGAGGAGTCAGTGAGAGGCATCCACAGCGAACCCTTCCCGGGGCCCTCAAAGCTTGAGGTCTGTATCCTCTCTGGGTTCGCCCCAGACCCCTCAGGCTTCCTCGCCCCCTGTAAGGAGGACATGCGCAGAGATGCCTTTTCCCCCTACACCCTCCCAGATGCACTACTCTCCTCTACTCTGAGTAGCTGCTGCTCCCTGGGCAGTGCTCCCAGGGACCCTGCCAGCATCCTCAGATGGAATCTGAGGCTAGGTGTCACCTGGGAGGCGGGTGTTATGGCCATCTTCGGGGCTTTCTACCTTCTCCCCATACCGGCCTCTTTCTGAAGAGTCCCGTCTGCTTTTTGGCTGAGACGCACCCCTAAAGGATCACCATGCGGGGTGAGGTGAGGTTCCAAGCACCGAGTCCCGGGGCCCTGTCCACACCACCATCTGAAGCTTTAGTTTCTGAACCTTCTCGAGCTGCTGAACACGTTCCCCATTGCCAAGAAAGGCTGCCTCCCCTAGACAGGCCGCCCTGCTTTCCCCTGCACTCCCTGCAGCGGAGTCATCCGGTGCTCCGGACTGGGTACTCCGGAAGGGGAGGTTCTCCGACTTCCCCACTTGGAGGGGACTTGGCACAGACAGTGCTGCTTCCCCGGGAATCTGCACCTGACCGGCTGG
Source organism: Erinaceus europaeus (assembly GCF_950295315.1). NCBI lineage: Eukaryota > Metazoa > Chordata > Mammalia > Eulipotyphla > Erinaceidae > Erinaceus > Erinaceus europaeus. The sequence goes on along the minus strand of NC_080171.1, from coordinate 79,244,310 downwards.
TGTCAGGCGCCCCTTGTAAGAAGTGGTCTCCAAACTCCTAGTTCCTTCTGTATCCGGCCAGCTGGAGACCTAGGTTTGTGCTAGGGCCCCCTAACGCTGCCTCGGGATTCGGAGACCTCCATCCCAGCACAACCCAAGTCGATCCAGCGGCGGGCGGGACCAGAGCACAATTTGCATAAAATATGCACGGGAAGTGTTTAGCAGTTAAATATATGCGCATATATCTGCATGGCTGATGAGCTGCCGGGCACATTCAAAATGGCGGAGTGCGGTGCGAGCGGTAGCGGCAGCAGCGGGGACAGCCTGGATAAGAGCATCACGCTGCCCCCCGACGAGATCTTCCGCAACCTGGAGAACGCCAAGCGCTTCGCCATAGACATAGGTAACGGCGGCCAGGTGGCGAGGGCCTGGAGGCGTCCAGCTAGCGTGGGCTTGGGCGGCTAGGCGGGCAGCTAGACTGGCGGGCCGGGGGTGGCCGCAAGGACGAAGGGCGGGGGCGCGGACCCGGCGCGCGTGGCATCACGGGCCCTGTAGTTCGCGGTTCTCTCGCATCATGGGCTTTGTAGTCCGCGGGCCCTGGGGGCGCAGCCTCTCTTCGGCGGGCGGACTACAATTCTCGGCAGCCTTCGCGTGGCCGCAGCGGGGCATGCCGGGACAAGTAGTCCTTGGCTGGCCGCGGGGAGCAGGGTGTGAGCCCCTTGGACCATGGGTCCTGGGATGGCGGGCAGCCGTTGGCAGGGTCGGGGTCTGGTTATTCAGGCCAGGACTGGAAGGCGTAGGCATGTCGCTGGGCATCACTTGTGGGCACAGGTCCTCGGTAGCCCACGGCCTGCTGCCCCCCACACCCTCACCTCGCCCGGCCCGGCCCATCCCCTGCCCCAGGCCAGGCCCTTCCCTCACACCCGGCTTTTAGGGCTGAGGTCCAAGCCTAAAGGGAAGGACTCACCCTTGGGCCCTGACTAGTAAGCGGCCGAGCGTTGGCCGCTGCCTGCATGTCAGGATGGAAGGCTTCCTGGAGGCAGCCGAACTGAGTGAGACCCCTTAGTGGCTACTTCTCCCTCCTGCTCCCACCTGCTCAGCGCTGGTTTCGCTCGCGCTCCTGGAAGCCCAGCTGGTGTAGACAGTCCGGCATAACACCGCTGTGACCCATAGCTAAGCGGCCCGTCCTGGAGCCGATGAGGGCGCCTCTCCAGGAAGCTGACATTTGACACACTGGGCAGTCCCCTTGGGCCACTCACTCGGGTGTGTGTCATGCATTCTCTGCTGTCCTGTTCTTGGGGGTCATTTGAGCCACAGACTTGAGGGAGGTGACCTCTAGAGATGTGGAGAGCCCTTACCTGCATCCTGAGTGTCCACCCTGGAAGCCTTAGTGGCCTTACCAGGGTTGTTGCTGGGGCTGAGTGCAGAACCAGCAGAGGGTAACCCTGGGTAACCCAGGGTCCTTGGGGACTGAGCTGGGCCAGGCCTCTCCTGAAACCTGTGTTCTGGCAGGGCCAGTGCCTGAGAGATTCTGGGCTTCCTTCTTCCTCTTTATGTTTGGCAGGAGTAAATCAAACAGGGCGGGGTGTGTGGAAGACTGCACAGCGATTCTGCAAAGACTCTGATGCCTGAGGCTCTGAGTTCCCAACTTCATTTCCCAGCATCACCATAAGCAATAGCTAAGCATTTCTCTAGTAGGAAAAGAAAAGTGGGAGGCAGGGAGGGATAAGTCAACAGCAACAAGTAAAAAATCAGTTGACCACAGGGTCAGTCTCAGGTGTTATGTAGCCCCCAGAGGCTAGCTTGGAGCCCCGGGGCTGGACTGTCCTGAGGGAGGGCCTGAACCCCCAGGGTCCCAGCATAGCCTCTGCTCTGGCTCAGGTGGGTGGGGTTCCTGGGCAGAAGGAAATCTGTGGAATTGCATTCTTTTCCTTTCTGGATTCCTCCTGAGCCTGTATCCTGAGTCAGCTTCTCCAAAGGACCTGTTCCCTTTTTGCTTGTTAGAACATCTGGTGGCAGGTCCCAGCTCGCAGTGGGGCCTCAGGAACTGGCAGCTATGGTGCTTGTCCACAAAGGCTTGTTTCCTCTGCTTTCACCCTGGCCTTCCTAGGCTTTCAGGTCCAGAACAGCTTGGCCTCTGTGTTCTCAGCAAGCACTTTCCTCTCTGATGTGCCTTGTCTGTGGGGTGCATCCCCTGTTACAAGCATAGGGATGAGGACCAGGAGATAGCACAGTGGTTACAGCACTGGACTCTCAAGAATGAGGCCCCAAGTTCATTACCCAGCATTGCGTGTGCCAGCGTGATGCTCTGTTTCTCTCTCTTTCTCATTGATAAATAAAACTTAACCAAACAACAACAAAAAGGCAAAAGGACATTTCATCTGTTGTTACATACTTGATCCAGACTGGTCTTCCAGTTTCTACCTGGTCAGTTGGAGGCCAGAGAGGCTGCAAGGCAGCAGTGTGCTGGCTAAAAAGTCTGGGTGGACCACAAATGTTTGACTCAGGTGGTCAGGTCAGGCTCCTCTGGTCAGACAGAGATGCCCCAGGGGTGTAACAGACTAGCACAGTGCCAACCCCCAGAGTTCCTGTCTGCCAGCCCAACTTTATGCTCTGTGACGTGAGTGTGGTCACGCCATTTCTGCCCCATGTGGCCTGCCCCAGCCACACTTGTGCCTTTACCATGGGGGATTGGGAGACAGGGACAGAGTTTTGACCTTTGTGGGTATTGCTTATCTCTGGGCATGGCTTATAGAATCCGGCTTGCCCCTCAGCCAGCCTCAACATGTGACATTTGGTTGTGACTTAAAGCTCATGTAAGGACATGGGATCCAAGACTGGGCTTCTGTCACCCGGGTGAGCTTGTAGTGATTTCTGTGCCCTCTTACCTCTATCTCTGTCTCTCTAGCTCCCATTTATTAACTTGAGAGAGAAAGCCAGAGCATCATTCTGGCACATGCAGTGCCAGGGATCAAACTCAGAACTTCGTGCTTGAGAGTCCAGTGCTTTAGCCACTGTGCTCCCTCCCAGGCCACTCTGCTGTGTCTCTTAGGATACATCCTCATCTGGGGCTGGGCAGTGGTGCACCTAGTTGAGCACACATGTAACCATGCACAAGGACTTGGGTTCAGGCACCCACTCTCCATCTCCAGGTGTCTATTTATCTATCTCCCCCTTCCTTCTTGATTTCTCTGCCTCTATCCAATAAATAAATAAATAAATAAATAAATACTTAGACTGCACCCTCACTGCCGCATGCTCTCCCTCTATCTGGGGAAAGAGACTCACAGACGGGAGCCAACAGGAATAAGAAAGCTTGTAAGCCTAGTTGCACCCACTGAGCACATAGGCAGGGACTGAACAGCCATGGTGGTGGCATCAGGCTTACTGAGTGCACAGGGCTACCTGCAGCCAAGGGGGCAGGCACCCAAGGCCCATCCACTCAGGTCTGCCTGATCTGGATTCTTGATCTGGGTGAACTCTGGCACACTTGATATTTCCAAGTCTGTTTTCTGCCCTGAGCATTTATTTTATCACCAGAGTTATGACTGGGGCTCAGTGCCTGTACAATGAATCTGCCACTCTTTGTGGCCATTTTTTCTTCTCCTTTTTCCTTCCTTATTGATAGAATAGAAATTGAGAGGGGAAAGGAAGAGAGGAAGAAAGGAGACACCTGTAGTACTTGCTTCATTACTAGTGAAGCTTCCCCTCTGCAGATGAGGAGCAGGAGAACTTAACCATGTGCACCACCACCAGCCCACTGCTCTGGGCATTTGCTCTGCTTTCTTCTGTCATAAGATGGCTTCAGCTCCCCCTGGTGGCATGGGCTCTGCCTGGCTCTAGCTGGGCCCTGTAAACGTGGCTGGCCTGCTTTCTGTGGCGCCCAGCATGCTGCTCCTTCCTCTCTTTGTTGGTGATGCCTTCTCAGGAGCCCACACTGCAGCTGATCCCCCCCCATCAGCTTCCGCCTGTGGGTTATTTTCAAGAACAGGAGAGGGTCCAGTCTTCAGTCTCCACTGGCTGTGAGAAGACCTGGAGTAGGGAGATGGGTGGCCCGAGCCTCCTGTCACAGCACCCCAAGGAGGGCTGGGCTATGCAGAGGAAGCCCTGGGTCTTGGCTTTGTCATTCTCTCAGTCCTCCAGGGTCTGAGAATAGGTGACCCCCAAGGTCTAGTGTGTCAGACCTGAGCCTTGAGGCCCCCAGCCCCTCCTTCTGATGTCCCTCTATGTTCCTGCAGGTGGGTCGCTGACCAAGCTGGCCTACTACTCCACTGTGCAGCACAAAGTCGCCAAAGTGAGGTCCTTTGACCACTCAGGCAAGGTGAGCACCATTCAGGAGTCAGGCCCATTCCCCCAAGTCTCAGGCCTGTTCCTGCAGGTCCCCAGGGTCAGACAGGCAGGCCAAGCAGACCCCCCCCCCCCACCATCCTACTTCCCCCACCCAGGACATGGAGCAGGACTACGAACCGCCCTATGAGATCTCGGTGCAGGAGGAGGTGACGGCACGCCTGCACTTTGTCAAGTTTGAGAATACCTACATCGAGGCCTGCCTGGACTTCATCAAGGACCATCTGGTCAACACAGAAACCAAGGTCATCCAGGCCACCGGGGGTGGGGCGTACAAGTTCAAGGACCTCATAGAGGAGAAACTGCGGCTGAAGTAAGTAGGGGCCCAAGCTCCTGCCCCACACGCCCCTTCCCAGGACTTCACAGCCAGGCTTGGGGTAGCAGCTGAGGGCCATGAAGCTTCCGGATTTTGGTGACTGAGGATAGTGGGTAGGGCTATGTGGGGAGAGACTTGAGGTGAGAGGAAGACCAGGCCCTGAGGAAGAGGGAGAAACATAATGGGGTGGGCTTCCTTTGGCGGTCCCCTCCTGAGGTGCTGTGTCTGAGTTGGGTCCAGCCCAGAAGCAGACAGGGTCAGCAGGGCTGTGGTGGGGTGGCCGAGCAGGGACAGCCCTGGCCAACTCTCATCAGGCTCCTTCATCCATCCTTCATCCTTCAGGGTGGACAAGGAGGATGTGATGACCTGCTTGATCAAGGGCTGCAACTTCGTGCTAAAGAACATCCCGCAGGAGGCCTTTGTGTACCAGAAGGATGCAGACCCTGAGTTCCGCTTCCAGACCAATCACCCCAACATCTTCCCCTACCTCTTAGTCAACATCGGCTCCGGCGTCTCCATTGTGAAGGTGAGGCCAGGCTTCAGGGGAGAGGTAGGTGGTGGGGCATCGGGCTATGCCTTCCGTGATGGGTGCCTACCCAGCATACCACCCACACCGCCATCCCCGAGTCCCAGCGTCCCAGAGTGTCACTCCTCCCCCAGGTAGAGACCGAGGACAGGTTCGAGTGGATCGGGGGCAGCTCCATCGGAGGTGGCACCTTCTGGGGGCTCGGGGCTCTCCTCACCAAGACCAAGGTCGTGGCTGCGGGATGGCATTGCCCACTCACTGTGGGGGTGGGGGCGGACTCACCCTGGCTCTGGGGAGGATAGGTGGCCTGGTGGCCAAATGGTCACTCTGCTGGGAGGCCCTAGCACATGGCCTGCCTCTCCTGGCTACAGCCCCCAGCCGGAGGGCTGAGGGCACCCCCTCCCTGCCCCCCATCATGCCAGTGCTATCCCTGCAGAAGTTCGATGAACTGCTGCACCTGGCCTCCAGGGGCCAGCACACCAACGTAGACATGCTGGTGCAGGACATCTACGGCGGTGCCCACCAGACGCTAGGGCTCAGTGGCAACCTCATTGCCAGCAGCTTTGGCAAGTCAGCCACCGTCGACAGAGGTACTGACGGCACAGAGCCTGTGCAGGGTGGGGGTGGAGGGGCTGAGGTGGAGTCTGGCCTCTTGGCTTCTGTTCCCTGAAAGTCAATGGCCAGGAGCCATTTGCAGTCACACTTGTCCTGAAGCCACACCTTGAGCTCCCAGGGCAGGGTGTGTGTGTGGGGGAGGGGGTCCTCCTGCCCTGCTATCTCCTTTCTGTCCCCCTTCTCACTTATACTGCCAGCCTCCCACATGAGCATGTCTTTCCCTCTGTGTCTTCCTCATCTACCTTCCCTGTCACTCACCCCTCTATTCCTTGCTTTCTTCTCTTCCTTACTGTCTTTTTGTCTCTTTTTCTCTTTCTTTCACTCTCTCTCTCTTTCTCTATCTTGCGCTCAGTCTTTCCCATTTCTCCCTCTTTCTTTCACTGTCTCTCTTTTTCTTCCCATCTTGCCCTCAGTTTCCCCATCTATCCTCTCTCCCATCTCTCCCTCTATGTCTCTCACTGTCTTTATCTTGCCCTCAGTCTCCCCATCTCTCCCTCCCTCTCTCACTCACACTCTCTCTCTCTGTATCTTGCCCTCAGTCTCCCCCATATTTCCCCCTCTGTCTGGCTTTCCCATCTTGCCCCCTGTCTTCTCATCTCTCCCTCTCTCACTCCTCTCTGGCTCTCTCTGTCTGGCCCATCTCTCCATCCTGCCTTCACCGTCCGTCTGCCCCTGTGTTCTGCTTTCCCCTCTCCTACCTGGCACTGCTTGCAGCATCCTTGTCTTCTCTGCCTCCTGCCCCCCCCCCCCCCCCCCAGAGTTCTCCAAGGAGGACATGGCCAAGAGCCTGCTGCACATGATCAGCAATGACATTGGGCAGCTGGCCTGCCTCTACGCTAAGCTGCACGGTCTGGACCGGGTGTACTTTGGCGGCTTCTTTATCCGGGGCCACCCGGTCACCATGCGCACCATCACTTACAGCATCAACTTCTTTTCCAAGGTACCACAGGCACCCAGCCAGGTGAACAGTGTGTGTGTCAGGGCCTGAGCTGCCAGACAAACATGGCAGGGGGCCACTGACTTTGGGGGAGGCATTGCTTGTCTTCAGATTCCTCCAAACAACCAGGTCTTCCACCTGCACTTAAAGTTGATGCCCTTGCCTAGTAGGGTGTGGATCTGCACACCCAGGCCTGAGCTCAGCTGACTGGCAGCCTCGGGGACTCAACTGTGTGCCAGGCAAGACGCTCAGGCTGGTTTTGCCCGGCAGGGAGAGGTCCAGGCCTTGTTCTTGAGACATGAAGGCTACCTGGGCGCCATTGGAGCCTTTCTTAAAGGAGCAGAGCAAGACAGTGAGTAGAGTGCTGGTGGGTGTTACCTGGGGCTGGGACATGACCTGGGGCTAGGTGTGGCTTGGGGTTAGGGTATAGGTGGGGCTCTGGGAGGGCATAGCCTGAAGAGTGGGTCTTCGCTTAGTACTGGGGTATGGTCTAGGTCAGTCATGGCCTGTAATGGAGGAAATTGGGCACAGCCAGGGGCACTGAATGGTGAAGTCGTCATGCCAACCCACCTGCTCTGCACCTTCAGAATCGGGTGTTCCATAAAAGCAGTGGTAGTTTTCTCTCAACCCTGAGATCCACAGTGACATGGAGGGCTGTACCTTTGTCGTGGTTCTCTATGGGACTGGGTTTTCAGGTAGACTGCAGGTAGGTAGGATAAGGAGGCCAGAGGAGTCTTTGAGAGTGGTGGCTCAGGGCAGGGTCCTCCTCTGCCCACCAGGCAGCCTAGTGGGCCGCCAAGCCTGGGCTCCCACATGTGCTTCCAGCCTGTCCTGTCGCAGAGATGTTAAGGGACTTGTAGATGTGACTGGCCCAGAAGTTCAAGGCCAGCTCAGTGCTGTCGGAACAGCCTGGGTGTTTCTTTTGTTTTAATTTTTTTAAAATATTTTATCTGGGTGGCTGGGCCGTAGCGCACTGGGTTAAGCTCACATAGTGCGAAGCACAAGGACCAGTACTAGGATCCCAATTCAAGCCCCAGGCTCCCCACCTGCAGGGGGTCACTTCACAAGCGATGAAGCAGGTCTGCAGTTGTCTCTCTCCCTCTCTACCTCCCCTTCCCCTCTCAGTTTCTCTGTCCTGACCAAAAAACAGGCCACAGGAGCAGTGGATTCGTAGTGTAGGCACTGAGCCCAGTGATAACCCTTGAGGCAAAAAGAAGGGGGGAAAAAAAAAGAGTGAATTTTTTAAAAAAAGATATATCCATTTATTGGGTAAAGAGAAAGTGAGAGGGAAGGGGATGATAGACAGAGAGACAGAGATTCCTACAGCCCTGCTTCACCACTCTTACCTCTTACCACATCAGGGGCTTGAACCCTAGACCTTATACATGGTGACCTGTGCTCTTAACCAAGTATGCCACTGCAGGCCTCTGGCCTGGGCATTTCTCACTGCCAGGACCTCACACATGCATGATTCCAGTGCTCTCAGCCTTCTTTTTGACTTTAGATTTCACAGAGAGGAAGAGAGGAGAGACAGCACAGCCCTGCTTTACCACTCATGGAGTTTTCCTTGGTGCTGTGCATGGTGTTGCCATGTGGTGCTGGGGGTTCAAGCCTGGGTCCTCACATAGGGTAAAGTGTGCACTTTAATAAGCTAGCTGTCTCCCAGTCCTCCTCACTGTTTTTCTCTTTACCAAGCGTGGAAGATCTTAGGAAGGTGTCCATGTCCTCTCAAGAAGTTCCAGTGGTAATCAGAGAGTAAGACAGCACAGAGCATGCCCCCCCACTCCACGGCGGCTCCCCACAGCTGGTCCTCTATGCGCCCCATAGGAGGGTGCCTGGTAATGCCTGTCTCTCCCTGCCAGACCCCAACCAGTACAGCTGGGGCGAGAACTATGCTGGCAGCTCAGGACTCATGAGCTCATCTCCGGATCTATGTCCAGCGCAGCGCTCCAGAAGCGGCACAGTGAGTGTGGGGGCAAGACCAGCATCAGCCAGGGAGGTGCTGCCTTGTTGTGGTGGCCATGGGCTCCCTGGACTGTGCCTTCTAGCTAACACTGGCCCTACTGGCACAGGGCTCCTGTGAGTCAGTACTGTGTGTATGTGGTAGGGGGACAGCTGGCAGATAGGTATTCCTAGAATGGGCTCGTGGCCTCCTGGGAGGAGCCTACTGCTCTGACTGCTGGGCTTTGTCAGCCCAGGCTCTCCTGGTACAGCCCTATCCAGACTGCTGCCCTGGCCTAGTTGTGCAGCCTGCCCTGTGCCCCTGCCCCCATCCTCTATCCTTCATGGCTCTGCTCCTGATGTATGGCCGGCAGACTCAGCTCTGATTGAGCGAGTATAGCCTAGGGTCCAGGACCAGTGGGTCAGTGTCCCGTTGTTCTCTAGTGTAGCACTGGGGTTCCAGCAGTGGCCCTGACGGGATGGCATATTCCTGGCACACTTATCATGTGGCCTATGCACTGTGTCCCCACAGAGCTGCATGGTGGTGGGGACATCCACTTCCCACACCCAGAGGACCCACTGTTTCCTGGGGTATCTGCTCAGAGCCAAGCAAAGAAAGGGGTGGATCCTACTGGAGGCACAGGGCAAGGGATATGAGCTAGCCCTTTACTTGGCCCATGTGGGGGCAGCTAGTCTCCCAAGGTTGTGTTCTAGAAGTGTTGCTCATCTGACAGCCCTGGCTCCCAGTGGCTGCATCTCCATGCACACCCCACCCACAGGGCTCTGGCTTGCTGAAACCAGACTGGGCTGCTCAACGGCAGGCTGTAGCCGTGGAGGGCGCTCACATACCCACCATGCTGGGTGGAGTGATCACAGCCTATGTATGAGGCTGGCCGTCGCTCAGCCTGGGGGGGAGGGATGGCGCTCTTGACACGGGTGGTGTTCATCTGCTCCGACCGCCTCTCAGAGTGGGGGGAGTTGGGGGAAGAACTGTGAATGAAGGTGACACCTGAACCTGTAGAACAAGGGCCCCAGGAGTGGGGTGCTGGGGTGTGAGTAAGGAGCTCCAGGGCAGGAGACCAGTAGGAGGTGTTGGGAGCTCCCAGGTAGGGGTGCTGGGGGAGGGGGATGCACAGCAGTGACAGTGTAGTGGAGAAACTCATTTGTGGGGGGCCTTGGGGTGAATAGACTGGGATGGTGTTAGGGAGTGGATCCCCCACTGGCTCTCCAAGCTGGGCATAAGCCCCTGGGCACAGGCCCCTGGGCAGGTGATAGGTGAAGTGGGCCAGGTGTGGGGAGTTGTTGGAGCCCCAGATGGGGAGCTAGCCTTCTCAAGCTCCCAGAACACCTGGCTGAATGTCCACCTGCTTGGCTCCCCAGTTCGACCTGCTAGAGATGGACCGGCTAGAGAGGCCACTGGTCAACTTACCGCTGCTCCTGGACCCATCCTCCTACATGCCTGATACAGTGGACCTTACAGATGATGCCCTGGCCCGCAAGTACTGGCTCACATGCTTTGAGGAGGCCCTGGATGGGGTGAGGCTTCAGCACTGCTCCATGCACACTCCTCACCCCTCTGGAGTCCTGGGGTGATGGGGTGGGGGGGCAAGGAGCCAGGTGGGGCTTTCCAGAATCTATGTTTGAGCTGGGGATGTCAGTTCTGGGGTGTGGCATCAGTGAGTCCTGTCCCTCTAAGAGTCCCCAGTGCCTCTGCTGGTGACAGCACCTGTACAGTCTTGGTTTACCTGGTCATGTCCAGCACTTGACCTCTCTGAGTTGACTTCTTCACACACGCAGGCTGGAGGGAAGCTTGGAGAGCATGCAGCACCAGAACGTTGCTGTGCCATGAGGCGCCTGGTCACCCAGTCAACAACTCGGGTGTACTGTCCACAGGGGCTCTTCTGCCAGGCCTGCACTTCCAATATTTATTTATTCCCTTTTGTTGCCCTTATTGTTTTATCATTGTACTTGTTGTTGTTGATGTCATCGTTGTTGGATAGGACAGAGAGAAATGGAGAGAGGAGGGGAAAACAGAGAAGGGGAGAGAAAGAGAGACACCTGCAGACCTGCTTCACCGCCTGTGAAGTGACTCCCCTGCAGGTGGGGAGCCGGGGGCTCGAACCGGGATCCTTACGCCGGTCCTTTCCCTCACGCCACCTGCGCTTAACCCGCTGCACTACTGTCCAACTCCCAAGCCCTACATTTCTTTTAAAAACCACCCATTATGAGAGGTGGGCAGTAGTGGTGGGGTGCTGGGCTTGGATTAATGGCTGGAGCTCACTAGGGCTCATGCTTCTTGTGGTGGCTCACCCAGTAGAGCACACACAGCACCATGTGTAAGGACCCAGGTTCAAGCCTCCCTACCTGCAGGGGGATTGGAACTTCATGAGTGGGGAAGCAGTATTGCAGGTATCTCTCTATCTCTTTCTCTGTCTTTTGCTCTGTTAAAAATAATCACTACTGGGAATGATGGGTTCATGCAGACATGGAGCCCCTGTGATAACCCTGGTAGCAAAAAAAGGAAATAAGGTGAAAAAGAAAAGGTCCCCAGGTCTGCCCTGGCCCCGGTATGGCCCAGGCCTGTTTTCTTGAAGGGCAGGAGCTATGAGCAAGCAAGAGGAAGAGTGGCTCCGCCCAGGGCCAGGGGAGGCCATCACTGACCCCCAACCCCGGTAGGTGGTGAAGCGTGCTGTGGCCAGCCAGCCAGGTGCCACAGATGCTGCTGAGAGGGCAGAAAAGTTCCGCCAAAAGTATTGGGACAAGCTGCAGACACTGAGGCACCAGCCCTTGTGAGTGCCCTCATCTTGGCATGGCTCTGCCCCCACCCAGGGCCCCAGGGCTTTTGAACCTGTGCCCAGCATGCTCTCCACCTCCTCCCCGGCATCCTCCTGGCACCTGGGTGCCCTAAAGATGTCTCCGGGGTGGGGGGCAGGGAGCAGGGGGCAGCTATCAGCTCACCAGCACCTGTTATGTCCCCAGTGCTTATGGGACCCTGACTGTGCGCAGCCTACTGGATACCCGGGAGCACTGTCTAAATGAGTTCAACTTCCCAGACCCCTACTCCAAGGTGAGTGTTGTCTACTCCAGAGCTGCCATCCTCTCCAGCTGCTGGCACCAGAAGTCATATCCAGGCCAACGCAAGGCTCCGGTCCCCCTAGCCCCTGTCCCTTTATGGGTAGTAGCACAACCAGGCAGATGATGGTTCCCCCAGGTCCTTCTCACCCTCTCACCTCTGGCCCAGGCTGGAGAGGCCCACAACCCTGCAATCTGCTGGGGTAGTTTTGCCCCCTGCTTTCAGCTCGCACTTGGGGAAAAAGCGAGCGGCATTCCCTGCCTTGTCCCCAATGCCAAGCCCTCCACCCCCCCCAGCCTGGACTCTGCCCCCTGCTGACCCCGCACTGTCCTGCAGGTGAAGCAGCAGGAGAATGGTGTAGCCCTCAAGTGCTTCCAGCGAGTGGTCCGTGCCCTGGACACACTGGGCTGGGAGGAGCGGCAGCTGGCCCTGGCAGAGGGGCTCCTGGCCGGCAACGTCTTTGACTGGGGGGCCAAAGCCGTCTCTGAGTAGGTGCTTGCCCCCTGCCCCTTGGCCTCACCCTTGCCTCCTGCCAGCTGGCTCAGCCCCAGCTCACGGCAGCTCTGTGTGGCTATCCCGCTAGCCAGGCCCCATGGGTGTGGGCACAAGAGGACAGCTGCCCATGTGTGCACCCTCCATGTATGCAGGTCTTCAGCTCGTGGCCACTGCACCACACTTAGCCAGGCTAGTCCATGTGCATGTGGGGGGCATGTCACCTCCACACACAGCACCTCTCTACACAGCTCACACCCCACCCTATGGCCACTGCCACCATCTGTCCCATAGGTGGGCTGTCACTATGCTGGTGAGGGGCAGCCACCAGGCCCCCCAGCCTCACCCCGTGTCCCTCTGGACTTTGGAGCCGTGCCTGGCAGTAGATTTGCACTGGGGTGGCCCCCTTGGGCCGGCACACTCCCTAGGGTGATGGCTGATCCATCCTTCCCTGACTCTCCTCTCCTCCCACAGTGTCCTTGAATCTGACCCCCAGTTTGGGTTTGAGGAGGCCAAGAGGAAGTTGCAAGGTACGGATGACAGGTGCATGCATATGGGCCCTTTGGCTGGGTGTGGAATGTGAGTCCCCACAGGGCTGGTAGTTGCTGACCCCCCCCTTTCTCCCACAGCGAGGCCCTGGCTGGTGGACGCCTATGACAAGTGGCTTCAGAGACTGAAGGTACACAGCTGTCTTGCTCTGCCCGGCTGGGCACAGGGTGGGTGCAGGGTGTGGGGCCGGCCAGGACGGGGTGCCCAGACCTGGGGCTCCCAGCACACCTGGCTCTGTCCAAGGGAGCCAGTGGGTCTCAGCCCAAAGGCACTCTAGCCACCACTGTGGAAGAAGCCCAGGCCGGCCCCGCCCAGTACCTGGGTACCAGCACCCGCCAGCCAGCCGGGGAGTGTGGTGTGTGGAGGTGTGGAGCTGCAGGACGCACCTGTTCCCAACTGAACACCCTGGTTTTGTCTTGCAGGGGCCCCCTCACAAATGTGCCTTAATTTTCGCAGATAACAGTGGAGTAGACGTCATTTTGGGAGTCTTCCCCTTTGTCAGGGAGCTTCTCTCTAGAGGGACTGAGGTGAGTGCAGCCGCCCCTCGCCTCCACTCTGGGTTGGCTGGCGCTGGGCAGGTAGGTGTGTGAAGGGAGGGGAGGTGGCTGCTCTGGGTGAGCGGAGGCCAGGATCTGTGGGGTGCTGCCTGCCCGGGGCTCCCTAAGAAGCCTCTGGCATCCCGCAGGTCATCCTGGCCTGCAACTCGGGCCCCGCCCTCAATGATGTCACCTACAGCGAGTCCCTCATCGTGGCCGAGCGCATCGCAGCCATGGACCCTGTTGTCCAGTAAGCTGGCAGGGGGCTGCCTGTCCTGAGGGATGTGCGGGGGTTCCTACACCACTCACTTGCTCCTACCCTTGTGCCCACAGCTCCGCACTCAGAGAGGAGAGGCTGCGTCTGACACAGACAGGCTCCAGCTCCCCATGCTTGGACCTCAGGTATGCACCCCCACCCCGAGAGTGCTTCCTGAGGCATGGCAATGTGTGGGCTCAGAGGTCCAAACTGTCCCCTGCAGATGTCCTAAGGCACCCACAGTCACTGTCACTTCACTCACTTGACACATGCTGCTTCTCCAGAGGGCCCCAAGGGCTTTGGGATGCCCAGTCATTAGCCTATTCTGGGGTGTCCTCCAGACCCTCTCAGGGTACATAAAGAGCCTTGGGGCTCAAAGTCAACCCCTCTAAAGGTGGGCAGAGGTGGGGTTCCCACTGGCAGCCATCCCTCACAGCCCCCTTCCTCCCTGAAGCCGCCTGGACAAGGGGCTGGCAGCACTGGTACGGGAGCGTGGCACCGACTTGGTGGTCATTGAGGGCATGGGCCGTGCTGTACACACCAACTACCATGCGGCACTGCGCTGTGAGAGCCTCAAGCTAGCCGTCATCAAGAATGCCTGGCTGGCCACACGCCTGGGTGGCCAGCTCTTCAGTGTCATCTTCAAGTATGAGGTCCCAGATCCGTGAGGCCCTGGCCAGCAGAGCCACATTCACACTGTGCTTGGAAACTCAGTCTGGGAAGGGGCAACTGCTCCTGCCCCCTAGTTGCCACAGGCATGGCAGAGACATAGCTCTGTCCCCAAGGCCACCTGTGTTGGAATATATTTAACTGTTAAATGCTCTTTTCTATGTGTACACACACACACACACACACACACACACACACACACACACACACACACACACAAATAAATACTCTATCTGAGGAGGACTCTGTCCTGGCTTGCACCCCCTGGTCCATAGCCCTGCTATGGGGGGGCCTTATCTACCCAGAAGGCGCCGGAAACCCTCCTGAGACAGGCAATAGCACTGGGGTCTCCAGAACGTTTAGACAGGCACTGGCCCCTCACGCTTTAGTGCCTCTAACCCCATCCTAGGCCTCGAACATCATCCAGGGTCTCCCACACACACACACTCAAGCTCAGCCTGGGGAAGGCCACCCCCTCATATCTGAGAGACATGGGGACCATGCTAAGCAGCTGCCCCCACCTCACCTGCATGGCCTGGAGTGGGAGCCCCACACAGTTGGCCCTGCCCCACCCCCCCAGCAGCTGCTGTATGTGTGTCCAGTTCCCTCGGCAGTACCCACCAAGGTCACTAGCTCCTGGAGCCACCTCTGTGCCCTTCTGATCCTCCTCCCTCTTCCCTGGCTTTGGGATACCACTGGTCTAGGGATCCTCAGTGTACAGGGTTCCAAGCCAGAGCTCAGGCCTAAGCCCTGTTCAGCCTGGTGCCATCTGCCCCACTGGGCAACAGTGCTTAGAGCACCATCCCTGCCCGCAGAGGGCTGACCCCTCTGTCAGTAAAGCCTCTGCTCCCCCCATACATACAGGGCCTCCATTCAGTTGCCCCCTGCAGCACATGGATGCTGCCCATACCCTGCTGAAGCCCCTGCCCACCTCCTTCACAGGCAGCCCGCCTCTTCACATGTCAAGATTTTAGAAGCCCAAGCCCAGTGGCCACCACTAGGGTGGGAGTGTAGACACCCCAGACCCAATGGGCAGGTGGTATACCAGGTACCCAGGAATGGGAGGGGGCAGTGGTATCAGTGAACCCCCAACAAGCCTTTGCCCACCTTGGCAGCTGGCCAGCAAAGACCCTCATGGACAACAGAGGACACAGCAAGAGCACCCCAGTATGCACCCTCATCTACCTCCCAGGGGCCTCTGCAGTAGGGCAGTGATGTCACTGAGCCTTGTAACTCAGCTGCTCTAGAGAAAGGCGGCCCCACACACAGCCAAAACTTTGTCCTCAGGGCCATCACAGGAGAGGGGTTCTGGGAGTATCTGGATTCCTTGCACAGAAGGGCAGGCGGACAGCTCCATGCAGAGAATGTGAATGTGTTTATTGAGGGTACAGAGCAGGTTTTATGCAGAAGTTGGGCATCGGGGAGGGGCTGTTCCATGTGGCCACATGAAGGTCTGCAAGCACACGCTCTAGGGTGGTGTCTGCTTCCTGCTTCTGGGCAATAGCCATGCCTGAGCAGGGCCCACTGGATGCCAGCACCCCCACATCCTGAGCTGCCACATGGGGCTCTGGGCACTCAAAGCCTGAGCAGGAGGCTGGTGATGGCCTGGGTGGGCACATCCCCATAGCCCTCCTGACCTACACAGCAGGCGCCCTCAGGGGTGCCCCGCTCCTCCTCAGGGACCCCCTGCGTAGCCCGCAGCCGCTGCTGCCGCTCCAGGGCCTGCCGGGCCCTGCTGGCGATTGCACGCACTCGGCTCTGGCTACGTGAGGAAGAACGGCGCAGGAAGCCTGCAACCCCTGGCACACCATCCCCCATGGGGCCTAGCCTGGTGGGTGATGTGATGTCTCCTTCTTGCTGGTAGCCAGTGAGCCAGCGCAGCTGCTCTGTCAAAGTATCCCTCGGGGGGCCCCTGCCCACCATCCCCACCCCACCAGGGTGTCCCAGGCTGTGCCCCAGCCCCTCTCCCTGGGGTGCAAAGTCATCTGCAGTCAGGTCCCCCAGGCTCTTAGACTTGGCCACCACGGAGCAGTCCCAGAGCCTTGCCTGGGGGAGGTGCCCCCAGTGTGGCCTTGTGGCCTGGGCCCCCAGACTCTCAAGGTTGGGGTTGGATTTGCTCTTGGTGACAGCAGGCAGGTCCTGGGGGGCCGAGGAGGTCGGGTGGGCCTGCAGGGGCAGGCGTGTGGTGGGCCCCCCCTTTAGGCCTGGCAAGAAGAGGTCAATGATAGTGTCGCTGGAAGACATGCTGGAGGATGAGCACACACTGTCCTGGTGGCTGCCAGATTCCAGCCGCTGCCAGAACCGATCAGATTTTGTTATGTCCGAGCACATGGCAGGGATTGGCCCAGCCAGGGGGCGCCACCGGCCCTGGAGCTCCCAGGGCACTTGCCCCTCACTCTGGGCTCTTCTGACAGTGGGCCCAGG
Organism: Erinaceus europaeus; assembly: GCF_950295315.1. NCBI lineage: Eukaryota > Metazoa > Chordata > Mammalia > Eulipotyphla > Erinaceidae > Erinaceus > Erinaceus europaeus. The sequence continues at coordinate 79,227,650 of NC_080171.1, read as the reverse complement.
GCCCAGGGCCCAGGGGTGGCCCCTGCTGGCTGGCTGGCTATGGGATCCTTCACACAGGCCCCCAGGGCCCCCATTCTTGCACATCTTCTGCCTGCTCTCTGGGGTGAGCTCTGCATCCCCTTGGCTCCTATGCCCAGGATGGAGAGGCTTGAAAGCCCCCAGAGCAGCTCCGAGGGAGCTTGTGGCTTTGGTGCCAGGTCCCACGAAGTACTGGGGCCCTTCCTGATGGGGACTGTGGGGGACAGCCCCCAGGACGGAGGGGCCTGCACCAGGGGCTGGCTCCTCGGCAATGGTCTCCAGGCTGCACAAGGAGGAGACGGATCTCTGCTTGGAGAAGGGGTGGCTGTCTGCAGGGAGAGAGGGAGAAGGGTCAGGGTGGCCCTGGGCCTGCTTGGAGAAGGGGCAACTGTCTGTGGGGGGAGGGGGGAGGTGCCCCAGGACTGCTGCTCAGTGGTCCCTCCCACACACACACACATAGCCCACCCTCTGGGCCTCACTGTGTGGACAGGCAAGCACATGGCTCCCTGGGCCAGTCTGGCCCTCCTAAAACTGGGCTCACAGCCCACAGGGGCCAGGGCACCCCATTACCTGGCACTTAGCTGCTCTCAGTTCCTAACTATGGAGGCAGTATGGTGCACGGGATAGAAAGAATAGGGTGGTCAGCATGAGCAGGCTGGCACAGGGAGAGACGGACAGCAAGGCTGGGGGGGGAGGGTTGGCTCAGCTTCCAGCCCTCCTTCCCAGGCTGGGCTCCAGCTCACTTGGACCTCAGGCCTCCTGATGAAGGTGTGAAGCTATGGTGGCTTTGGGGTAGACCTTTACACAGTGGCAGAGCCTGAGGGCGGGTGGCCTGGGCCTCACATATCTTTGGCAAATCGTGAGGCCATGGTGCTAAAGCTCTCAGCCCCCCTAAGAGTTTCAGGGTGGCTGAAGGCTGCAGTGATGCACCCAACCCCAGCCAGGGGCAGGCTTGCCCAGCACCACAGGGTCCTGGGTGGGGTGGACAGAGGGCTGGAAGCCACCAAGTCCTAGGAAGCGAGCCAAGAGCAGCCAGGTCAGGCAGGGCAGGGGCCCGAGAAGCTGGGGGCCACTCTCAAATAACTTGGGGGCTCCCCAGCCACACCTAGGGCAACTCCAGGGCTAGGGTAGCCAGACTTCAGATGGATAGGCCTCGGGGTCAAGCTGGAAACCTGGGGACAAGCCGGGAGCGAGGAGGCACAGGCAAGGGGCGCATGGACGGTGGAGGGCCTGGACACAGAAGCACAATGGGCTGGTCCACACATGCTGGGGTTGAGGGAGGGTGGGGGGCACAGACACAGCTTGGGGTTTCTGGCATCTGGGCTTACCCGTGGAGAACATGGGGGATTTACTCCTAATCTCCTCCAGCTTTTGAACGAACAGGGCATTCAGCTCCCTCTGCAGGGCACCTGGCTGCCTGCGGTTACCCTCAGGCCAGCAAGGGAGCACCCCCTCAGGGCTGGCAGGGCTGCTAGAGTCCGAGGACACCAAACCACTGCCAGCCAGGCCCTGATGATGAGCCCAGGAGGCCCCTGAGCTCTTCCCCAGGGCCTGGGGCACCCCCAGGGAGTCTGCCCGGGCGCAGGGCTGCTGGCAGATGGCCCCCTGCCTCCGCATGGAGTTGGGGCTAGGTGGTGGCTCCCTATGTGGGCCCTCGGCATCGTCGCCTGCGCAGGAACCCACCACACACTTCATGCAGGTGGCGGCCACCTCTGCGGGCCCAGGGCCCTCAGGAGCCCTCGGGGGCTGCACCTGTGCTTGGTTCCTCTCCGCCTTCGCCGCCACCTTACCTCGAGGGCTGCTGCTGCCACCACCAGGCTCCTCCCGGGCAGGGACCTCCGGGGTGGGACTGTAGCTGGGGGTGGCCACAACGAGGACCTCCCCCTGGGGGGCAGTGTCCTGCCCATCCAGGACTAGCCCCGGGAAGGCCTTATGGCCCGGCTTCTGGCTTTTGGTGGGGGCACTGGCAGTTCGACGCAGCAGCTGCTGGCTAACAGAAGGCCGGGGTGGGGGCCGCCCAGCAGCATGACTGTCCAGAGAGCCGGGCTTTGGGCCTCGGAGAAACAGGCCTTTTAGGCCCAGAGCCTGCTTGACCTGCAAGAGAAGAGACCCACATAGCAGGCAGCCAGGCATGGGGGTGGGGGGCACTGGCAGGGTCAGCCAAGCCAGCCACCAAGGAGCCAGCAGTGTGTGTGTGTGTGTGTGTGTGTGTGTGTGTGTGTGTTAGTGGTGGTCAGAGCTATGGAAGTGGGAGGGAAACAGGGCAGACAGAGGCCCCCAACATAAAACAGGAGTGACTGGCCCAGTCTGTACCCCCTCCTGGAGTCTCCCCAGTCAAGCCCCAGATCCTGGCCCTACTTCAGGGTAGCACAGGTCCACCAGGAGGAAAGAAAGAGTGAGAGTGATTAGAGCAGGCTCCCAAGCTCCCATTCACTAATCTTCCCCCCATCCCTGCCAGGCACAATGGGGAAGCAAGTCCATGCCCCTGCCAGTTGCTCCCTGGAGGGTTCTCCCTCTTCCAGGAAGCTTTCCTAGACTTTACTGGGCAGTCTACCCCATACTCGCCCCACCCTCTCCTCAGGGCTTGTGTTCCTGGCTACCCAGGCTGCCTGTGCTGAACCTCCTGGACAGCCCATCCCAGACGGTCCCTGTGGTGTCTTTCCAGTGACCCTGCAACCCAAGGTGACCAGTGGGGGTCCCAGGACCACCCATCCAGTAGCTGCATCCTAGGGTGCAGAGGCCCTCACATGCTGAGAGCCCACAGCAGCCACAGCTCCCCCCAGGGTTGTATGGCACGCCCAGCCAGGGGCTCTGCTGCCATGCCCACACTTGAATCAGCTTCAGATTCAAGATCCAAATCCAGAGCAATTTGGTCAACGGGCTAGGGAGTCATTTAGAAGAAGGTCCAGGATTTGGGGGTGTAGCTGCTGCTCCCTGGGCTCTCCCACCCCGGCACTGGGCTTTGTGGATGCATGAAGAGGGGTCAGGGGACATGAAGGGAAAGAGAGGAGGAGCGTTCACAGCTATAGACAGACAGGGGCTGGGGCAGTGCGGGCCCTGGACAAGTCCTGGACCTGCTTCATAAATGCGGCTCTGTGGGAGGGGCTGAGGCACCCAGAACCAACACAGCATACGTGTCACACCAGGTGACAGGCTCCAAGGTGCTGCTGGGCAGCCTGAGCATGCGGGGGGCAGGCCAGCCGTGTGCCCCCGGGGCTGGGGTACCTGGGCGTTCCTAACGGGGTTGGGCTCCTAAAGCAGACTTGGGACACAGAGCTCACTGCAAGACCAAAGAGACAGCGACGCTGTGAGACACCGATGCCCGTGGAGACAGGCAGACACACGACAGACGTATGGACAGACGGGCGACAGAGTGCTGGAACTGTGGAGGCTGTGTCCCTGGCACCTCCTGGCCGGAGGGAGAGAGCAGCAGAAGAGGCAGGAGAGGCGGGGCCGGCAGCTGAGCACGCCCCGGGCTGCATGGAAGGGGTGGTCAGGGCAGCCCTCAGGAAGGGAATGGTGGTGCCAGGAGGGAAGGGATGGGGTGGGCATAGCCGGGCAGACCCTTCCCCGGAGAAGCAGGGAAGCCAGAGACCTGGGGAGGCGGGCACAGCCAGGGTGCCCAGAGAGGGCTCAGCGTCGTCCTGGAGCCCCAGCCCTGGCTGTCGGGTCGGTGGCTACAACGCTGTCCCGCAGCCCACGCGGTTGCCGCCTGCCAACCACCAGCAGCACTTGCTGCATCCAGGGCTGCCCACTGGCTGGGGGAGAGACAGGCCCGTGGGATGACCTCGAAGGCCCCCAGACACTTAGGGTGCCCCTGCCAGACACAGCTCCGCCTCCATGCCACTCACCTTACCACTGATGTCGCTGACAGCCACGTGGACAAAGATGGAGGCCTGTTCCATCCCTTCCAAGTACACGTGCCGATAGCCTATGGCAGAGGGGATTCAGCCTGCGCCCAGACACTCTCGCTGCAGGGCAGTCTTCTCCAGGAAGCACCCTCCACACACACACCGCTCCCCTCCCCATAGGGAGTCCTGCCCCGTTTCTGGGGAGTGGTGGTTTTTTGGGGGGTTGCTCTTTGCCCACCTGGCATCATGCTGCTGAAGGCTAGTGTCCTCTGACCGATGAAGTCGCGCCCAATGGGGTCGTGATCCCAGACAAGAAAGCGCACCAAGGCGATCTCAGGCATGTGCACGGTGAACACCAGTGTCTCCTCCCACATGGGGTTGAAGCCTGGGGACCAGAGATGCACCCTAAGCCACCTCTCTCACCCCTGTCATACACCCACCCATGCCCCACCTCCGGCTGGGGTCACAGCCTGAACCCTCGCACCCCCATACCCTCACTCTCCTCCTCACCATTATCATCCACCACTCGGGTCTGTTCCTTGTTGCAATCCACTGGCAAGCCGATGATCTCTACCTCCACAAAAGGGTCGATGATCTGCAGGAAGTGAGTCAGGCTGGCCCAGGCACCCCCCAGGACCCCCTACCCTGGGGTCCCTCTTACCTCCCCACGGTCGCCCAGCATGGAGTCCTGTGGTTTGGGGAGCTGCTGCCCGCTGATGATTCGCAGGACTAGTTGCTTCTTAAGCTGCCCAGGCAGGGGGTCCTCCGAGTTGGGGTTGAAGGCACCTTCAGGGAGGGGGGGAGTTGAGCAGGGCAGGACCCCACTGACCATGGGGTGACAGTTCACCACCCCTCCTCTCCCCCTGCCAGGCCCAGGGACAGTGGTGTGGACGGACAGGGCTCAGTGTGTGCAAGGCCAAAGCATCTTTGTGGGGAGCATGGGGGTGCTGGGAGCCTATGGATAGAGGGGCCCCAAGGGGCTGGGGGACATTGGGAATGGGGGCATTATCACTCAAGAGCAGGTGATGGGTCCCCTGGCAATTGGGCCTGGAGGCTGCAGAGACTGGGGCAGGACACTCCAGGGGGGTGTGCTTCAAGGAAGGATGCTCTTGGGTAAGGGTGATCAGGGGAAAGTGCTCCAGGAAAAGATGCTTCTGAGAGAGGGTGCTCCAGGGAAGGATGCAGACAAAAGGTGACAGGAAGCCAGAGGAGGGAGGAAGTTGCTGCTTCAAGTAGGAATCCCATGTCTGAGGAAGGGGTAGGGCCTGGAGGTTCCCAGGGCAGTGCTGGGGGCCCCTCAGACCTCATATGCCAGGGAAACTTATAAACAGGAGCCTAAGGAGGGAGGGTTCCCCAAAACCAATCTTCTTGATTGCTGGCAGGGTGGGGCACCTGCCCACTGGCACCCCCAGACCCGCCTCACCCTGGCACATGCAGGGGGGCTTGAGCACATAGCCACAGTCACCATTGGCGCCGAACTTGGCCCGATTCAGCTGCATCATGCGGCCCTCCGACTGGTAGTTCAGGGCCACTGTGGGGAGGGGTGAGTACAATGGATCAGTGCCAGGCCCCACCTCCTCCATCCCTGTGGTCACTCGTGGCCAGCACAGGGGCCTTGGAGCCCAGGACAGGACTTCTCTGCCACCACAGGAGTGCCTGGCACCTGAGCTGTGTGTTCACTTGGTGAGAGTCTAGCCACAAGGAAGGATATGTACTGGGACTCTGCCAGGCTTGCCCGCACCCTAACCACCACACCAGATGCCCACACCCCCAACCACCGGTCTAAACCCCATAGCCACCCCCCACCCGCCCTAGGACAGACACCCCTCCCCTCCCAGTGCTTTGGGGAGACAGCATAATGGCTCTGCAAAAAAACTCTTGCTTGAGGCTCTGAGGTCCCAGCCACGTTCAATCCCCAGCACCACTATCAACCAAAGATGAGTAGGGCTTCTCTCTCTCTCTCCCTCATTAAAATACAGCAAATAAAATATATTTGTTAAAAAGAGCGAAAGGAGAGACACCACTGCTCTGCTTCATGAAAAAAGCTACCCTGCACATGGTGCAGTGCTCAGTACTTGCACTCAGTACCATTTATACTTCACTCCAGCAGATGTGCCTGTCCCCACCACCCCCACCCCAGGTGTGCACACACCCATGTGGCAGCCAGCGTTCCAGAAGGGCTGCGGGTTGAAGTTGCTGGAGTCCACACGGTAGGAGGAGGGGTAGATGCGGGACAGTTGGTGCTGGTTGAAGCGCAGATACTGCTCCGGCTTCTGCTGCAGGATCTGCTGGGCTTTGGTCTCACTGAAGGACGACACCTGCCAGCTAGAGGTCACTGGGGGAATGGGGGGGGATGTCAGGACCTGCCAGGGTCACCTCTGTTCTTCCCCTCCCACGCCCTGCCTGCCTGAGTGCCTTACCCTCTGACTCCACATCATGGATGCCCACAGATTTGGTGTACTTCACTAGGTCTGACAATGCCCGAGACAGCTTCATAGTCTTCTTCTGCCGGGCAGCCCTGCAGGTGGCAGGGGCAGTCAGGGTGGTCAGGGTCCCAGGAACACTGCCAGGTCCCACTATGGCCAGAAGAAGACATCCTGGCCCCAAAGATGGATCCACGGGACCATCTAGCCAGTGTTCACTAGGCCTATGTGCCAGGTGCCAGGGAGTGCAGTGGGCAAAGGCAGTGGATGATTTTGATATTCAAGGGGCCCACACCTGGCCCCTAGCTGCCCTCCGCCCCCGCTGCACACTGGGAGCACTGGCTAGGCACTGACCCTTGACTTCCCAGTGAGTCCAGGTCTTCTTCAGATTCCTCCACACTTGCCACCTTGCTTAGCTTGCTGCTCTTTTTCTGTGTAGAAGTGGGGAGTGTTGGCAGGCAGTGCAGCCCTGGGGCTGGGGGAACACCATGTTGCGTACCCAGGGAGAGCTCAGGGCAGGTGTGGGGAGCAGTCCTACACACCTTGAGCTTGGAAAAGCTGCCTGAGAGCAGCCGGGTGCTTCGTCTGCTGGCTCCATGTTCCTCCCCACTCTCTGACTCCTCCTCAGTCTGGGTGGACAGAGGGGACCAGTGAGCTGGGCCTGGGGCCAGGCAAGGGGCTGTGACAGGGGCAGCAAGTTCCTGCTGCCCTCCTACCCCAAAGAGGGATTGAGCTGGCAAGATTCCCCCATCTCGGTCTACACACACACACACACACACACACACACACACACTCACTCACTCAGGAACTTAACTGCCTGTGGGATGAGTTCCCAGGGAGGAGAGTCTGGCCTGGCCCCACAGAGAAAGCTCGAGGGGGAGGGAGGGGAGGGTTAGCCAGAGGCAGGGTGCACATGGGATCCTCTGCACACCCTGCACATGTGCCCCCATCCCTCAGGGCTAGATGCATGGTGAGAGAGCTGCCTGCAGATCCCCAGAGCATCCACTGCCAGAGATCACACACATAACACCCCACCACCACCACCACTGGGGCATGCAGCCTGTGGTTGTTCATGAAAAGAAACCAAGCAGCCAGACCTAGTGGAGTATATGTGTGTGTGAACAAGTGTGAACATGAATGTGTGTGTGTGTGTGTGTATGTGTGTGTGTGTGTGTGTTTGCATGTGTGCAAAGGGTCAAGCACCCATGAACCAGGTGTGTTTGTGTGCACAGGGCCACATACACACTGTATATCTGCATACGCTTGCACAGGTGCTCCAGGCTGCGAGCTCTGGCCCCTCAGCGACCCGGGCCCACCTGGCTGGCATGGGCTGGTACCTTGCTGTCAGCCTTGTGTCCAAGATTTCCGCATGAGCTGAGTGAGGACACGGCAAAGTCATTGGGGTCCTCGCAGTCTCGTATCTTGGACTCCTTGATGAGGGAGTCTAGCCTCTTCTTTGCCATGTTTTCCACACGTTTCCTGTTGGTGGAGGCCTACACCGGCCAGAAATGGGCTGGCTGTGCTTCTGTCCCAGCCCCTGTCTTGGCTCCAACCCCTGGCTCCTTAAGCAATGCCAACAGTTTATGGGAAGCAGCTGAATCATCACTAGGTGGTCACTCTGGGTTCAGAACATGCTCAGTGCCCCCAGGATCTGAGATGCTAACAATCCTCGAGGAGATGGGATGGGCAGGGAGGGAAGGCCATTCCAGGGGCCTTTCAGGACAGCCCCAGTGAGGCCAGCTTGCTTGGACCCCTGGAGAACAGGACCTATGTCTGGAACAGTTGGGCACCAAGCATCAGGATAGGTACCACAGGCATGGGAATGCCACTACCACCTGTCAGAGACCCAGAACCAGTCGCATGCCACCAGGCCTGGAAGTTTCCACTGTCTTAGGGCTTTCTAAAACAATTAGCCAGCAAATCCTAGCTCCCTGTACAATTATTTTCCCATATAAGGGCCCCTGGGGAGAAATGCTGCCTATCCCACCTCTACACATTCCCTTAAAGCACCCAGAGGAGCAGAAATGCTAATTGAAGCACTCTAGCCTGTGAGTGCCCCCACCCCACATCCATCCCTGCCTGCCTCCCCCCACCTGCCTCAGCCTGGAAAAAAGGGTCACACACTCGCTGCAATGACTTGGGCATGAAGGGTGGCACTGCCCAGGGGTGTGCCAGTGCTGGACTTGAGGCACAGGGAGCACCACTGACTAGCCAGGATGGTCTGACTTTGGCTGGGGAGAGACTAGAAATTGGTATTACAGGTCAAAGTCCAGGCAAGCAGAGGTAACCCCCCATACTTCCCCCACTTGCTGGTGGACCCAGTGAACCAGTGAGTTGGTTCAGAAATGGAGGTCATGGGAGTCGGGCTGTAGCGCAGCGGGTTAAGCACAGGTGGTGCAAAACACAAGGACCAGCATAAGGATCCCAGTTCAAGCCCCAGCTCCCCACCTGCAGGGGCGTGGCTTCACAAGTGGTGAAGCAGGTCTGCAGGTGTCTATCTTTCTCTCCCCCTCTCTGTCTTCCCCTCCTCTCTTCATTTTTCTCTGTCCTATCCAACAACGATATCAATAACAACAATAATAACTACAACAATAAAAAAAACAATAAAGGGCAACTAAAGGGAATAAATAAATAAATTTAAAAGAAATGGAGTCAACAGGGGTCCCATCTCCGAAGTGGGAGTCCAGTGCTTTAGTTCTGGAGGGGTCAAGCTAGGAGGGACCCTACTTGCCCCAGGCCCAGTATGTGTGCCCTAAACCACTCCCCCACACACATATACAAACACTCACATCTCCATTGAGCAGTTTGCAGTCCTCATCGATCTCATCCGCACTGTCCTCATCCGACACATCACCCTCTTCGGCATCCTCACTGATGCTGGCCGGAAGCTTCTTGCCCTAGGGTGGGGGGACAGATGTGAGGAGCCATGAGGAGTGACCCCTGGAGATGGCCCCCATAGGAGTGGGCACTGGGAAGCCCCAGGCTGGTCCAGAGGCTAGCAGAGATGGTGGGCACAGCAGGGCAGCAGGCAGGGCTTACTTTCACCAGGACCTTGCCCAGGAGCATCTGTGGTGAGGGCAGCTCAGTAGCATCATCCCCGCTCACTGCTGACAGGTCCAGCTTGTCTCTGAGGATGCTGGTGAGGTACTGGGCCATCTTCTTCTGCTGGAAAATGCTGCAGTGGTTCTCAATGGAGAGGATCACTGGGTACCTGGCTCCAAGGTTGGGTGGAGGAACAGGGTGAGGCCAGGGGAGTGACAGCAATGAGGCTACAAGCCACTTCACAGGGACTCCAGACACCAAGTAGGTGACACAGGAGCTAGTTTAGAGGGTGGGTTCTTGTTCTCTCAAGATAGAGAAACAAAGGCTATTAGAAACTCCAGGAAAAACAAAAGGAAACACCGGAGCAAGTTAGGGACCTGCGGTTTTAAAATGATGCACTGTGTGGGGGAGCCAGCATAATAGTTATATGAACAGGCTCTTAGGTCTAAGGTTCAAGTCTTCACACCACCATAAACCACAGCTGAGCAGGGCTCTGAGGAAAGAAAAGGAAGGAAGGGAGGGAGGGAGGGAGGAAGAGAGAGAGAGAGGGAGAGAGAGAGAGAGAGGGGGGAAGGAAGAGAGGAAGGAAGAAAAGGAGGGGAAAATAAAGAAAAGAACCTTCTTTTAAAATGATGTAGGGGGGTCATGTGGTAGTGCATATGGCATGAAGCGCAAGGGTTAAATGCATATGGCATGAAGCGCAAGGACTGGCATAAGGATCCCAGTTCGAGCCCCGGCTCCCCACCTGCAGGGGGGGTTGTTTCACAAGCGGTGAAGCAGGTCTGCAGGTGTCTATCTTTCTCTCTCCCTCTCTGTCTTCCCCTCCTCTCTCGATTTCTCTCTGTCCTATCCAACAACAATAACAAAAACAATAATAAAGCAACCACAACAACAATAAAACAAGGGCAACAAAAGGGCAAAAAAAATAGCCTCCAGGAGCAGTGGATTCATGATGCAGGCAACGAGCCCCTGGAGCAATAACCCTGGAGGCAAAAATAAATAAATAAAATAAATATAAAAAGAAGTTCCAGTGAGAAAAAAATAATGCAGTGAATAAAGACAACAATGAGATACCACTTCAGTCTTGTGAGAATGTCATACATCAGAAAAGGTAGCAATAACAAATGCTGGAGAAGTTGTGGGGACAAAAGAACCCACCTGCATTGTTGGTGGGAATGTCAATTTGCCCAACCCCTCTGGAGAGCAGTCTGGAGAACACTCAGAAGGCCAGAAGTGGACCTACCCTATAACCCTGCAATTCCTCTCCTGGGGATATATCCTAAGGAACCAAACATACCCATCCAAAAAGATTTGTGTATACCTATGTTCATAGCAGCACAATTTGTAATAGCCAAAGCCTGGAAGCAACCTAGGTGTTCAACAACAGATGAGTGGCTGAGTAAGTTCTGGTATGTATACACAATGGAATACTACTCAGCTATTAAAAATGGTGAATTCACCTTCTTCACCCCATCTTGGATGGAGCTTAAAGATATCATGTTAAGTGAGATAAGTCAGAAACAGAGGGTGAATATGGGGTGATCTCACTCCTAGACAGAAGCTGAAAAACAAGATCAGAAGGGACAACATTAAGCAGAACTTGGACTGGAGTTGGTGTATTGCACCAAAGTAAAAGACTCTGGGGTCGGGGGGGAGGGTTCAGGTCCCAGCAGAGGAGGGCCTAGTGGAGGTTGTATTGTTATGTGAAAATGTTTGTACACATGTACAAACTATTGTATTTTACTGTCGACTGTAAACCATTAATCCCTCAATAAAGAAATAAGAAAATATAAAAATAATGCAGTGGACTGTGAGTGATAAGCCAAGTAGCCCGGGCACCGAGAAGCTGCCCTGTGAGTGGCCCTGGGTTTGCCACAAACCCTGTCATATGCTGTCTGGCAGAACACTGCTGTGAACTCATGGTGCAGAATGGGGACAATAACATGGGGATGCATTGTGGGTTTTTGAGTTGTTTGATCTGTTCTGAAAGATTTATCAAGAAGAAACACAGCATCACCGGCATTTGAAATGCCAGGGATTGAACTTGGGATCTCATGCTTGAGAGTCAGGTCCTCTGCCCATGGTACCATCACCTGGGCTGTGTGAGCTGCCTTTTAACCATGGGCGTCGTTTATGTGGATTTGTGCAAAAGGCAACACGTTTCTACTAAGCATTGGTAGAGAAGGCTTTGACCCATAGGGCTGGTGACATGATGCAGACAAAGTAAGCAGGGCTGGGTCTGAAGGAATTCAGCTCCCCACTTGTTAGGGGAAGCCTAGGGTCCAAGGGAGAGGCCTGCACCTGCCAAGATCTCTCTGCTTCTATGCATGAGCCATCCCAAGAGACCAACAGGCCCCAGACTCCTCAGCTGGCTGCCATAGGAGTCCCCCAGCCTTGAGATGTCCCCTAGCCTGAAAGGACGTCCTTCCCTCTCAGGGATCTTCCTGGGGTGGGGAATCTAAGGGTCTCCTCCATTTCATACTCGCCTCTCTTTTCTCCCTTCCTCCATTCAATGAATTCCTTCCTCACTCACCAGCCTGGTTCAGGCCAACCTGAAGGTAGTGCAGGGTGTGGGGGTGAGGAGATAGGTTCATATTCCCTGAAACTAAATTGGATTTTGTTTAGCTATAACCACAGTAGAGTGACAGCAAGTTGGGTCTGGACATAGACTATCTTCTCAGGAATAATTAGTGTCAGAGCCTCAGCAAACACTGTATTTGTGTGTATGTGGGGTGGGGAAGAGTTGTACACAGAGACACACATGGGAACTGCCAGCACATGCCTGCCCAGCCAACCTGGGCACACTGTCCCCTCCAACCAGCACCTCCTTCTCTCCTGGCCTCCACCCCCACATCCAACCCTCAACCTGAGACCCCAAAGCAACACTTTTGTCATTTCATCATTGCTCCGTAGAAAGGAGATGGGCAGAAGGAATCCTTGTCCCAACACTCAGGCAAACTTCCTGTGTTCATTATTTATTTGGTGGAATATTTTCTCACACCTTCACAGCTTCACTATTACTGGCCTCTTTCCCTTCCAATCAGATAGAGAGGTGGAAGGATAGACAGCACAGAACCTCCCTGGAGTGCTAGGGCTCCAACCTGGGTTGTGCTTGTGACAAAGCACATCCTCCCTACCCACTGAGAAGCTCTCCAGTCCCACTCCCCTTTTCCTTCCAATTCCTTTTTGTCACCAGCATGGATGCTGGAGCTGAGTGCCTATACAGAGAATCCACCACTTTCAGCGACCATTTCTTTTTCCTTTTTCCTTTTTCTTCCATTTTTTATTTGACAGGACAGAGAGAAATTGAACTGAAAAGGAGGGGGAGCTAGAAAGGGAGAGAGACACTTGCTGCCTTGTTTCGCCACTCATGAAGCTTTCCCCTGCAGGTGGGGCCTGGGAGCTTGAACCTGGGTCTTTGCACATGTGACATGTGTGCTCCACTGGTGTGTCACCACCTGCCCCCCACCCCCACTCACTCATTCTTGATGAAGGCGTATTTGTTGATGGTCTCAACCACATCTCTGAAGAGGATCTTGGATGTCAGCGTGTAGCCATGGTGCACAATGGGCTCCCCGTCAGGGCCATCCCAGCAATCCACTAATGGGAATAGCACAGCTCAGCACCCCACCCCACCCAGAGGCCCGCCCTTGAGGCTCCTGCACACTGACCCTCCACACAGCGGCAGCCGGCCTGCAGCACACGGGCATACATGTCAGCACGAGACTGCGACATGAGCTGGTCGCCTGCCAGGTAGGTGTTGTGGGAGGAGGTGATGAAGTAGTCGCTCAATGGCCGTGACATGTCCTGGTGCACACCATGGTGTTCGGGGTTGAAGATGTCACCCGCAGGGCTGCGTGTGTAGTTGGTGAAGCCTGTGGAGGAGGAAGTTCGGCAAGGGGCTCCTGACCCCCAGCCCAGTGCACGTCCACCCCGGGGCCCCAGCAGTGCACCCCCCCCCACACACACACACACACCAGTCTCCCACTCACCATCGATGCCCAGCACTCCCTTCTCCTTGTTCTCAGGGCATGGCTCAAACTGCTGGATAATGTTCTCGCAGTCCTTCAACGTCACACCACTCATCTAGGACAGGGAATGGCCACTGACTGGGCAACCTCACCAACCCAGCTCCTCACCACCTGGCCTCCAAGGATGGCACTGCCCCCCAGCCCATCTGGGCTCTAAGCTGTGCCCTGCCCATGGGGAGTCCCTGAGCTGTGCCCTAACTGCAGGAGGTGTTCCTGAACTGTGCCCAGCCTACAGGGGGCCCTGGACACACCCAGAATTTCCACCTGCATAAGAGGAAGCTTCAAGAGCAGTGAAGCAGATCTGCAGGTGTCTCTCTGTCTCTCTCCCTCCCTATCTCCCCATCTCTCTCCCTCCCTATCTCCCCCTCACCTTTCAATTTCTCTCTGTTTTATCAAATAATAAAAAAAAGAAAAGAAAAAAAGAGGGGAAAAATGGATGCCAAGAACAGTGGATTCATTGTGTGGGCACCAAGCCCCAGTGATATCCCCAGTGGTAATAAAAAAATAATAAGTAAATAAAAATTAAAACAAAATCAAAATGAAAGCTCTAGAAAGCTTGGGACAAAGGTCAGGGAAGAATACCAGTCATATTCTCCCCTCCAACCCACAAAGGAACCCTGCATCTTCACAGAGCCACCCATGGTGCCAGGCTGCTGCAGCTTTTCAGGCCTGGGTAGGGCCCAGTATCAACACAATAGCACAGTTGACTATGTCTGCCCAGGGCAGAGCCAGGACAGCTGCCCAAGTCACCCCTGAGGGGGACAGGACATGTCTGGGGGTTCTGGGGTCCAGAAGTTGATGAGGCCTCACACCGTCTGCACCCCATGGGAGGACTTTCCTAGGGGTGCTAGCCTCCCTTCTGCTGTAGACCTTATGTTCTGCAGGCAACATAAGGTCCACTTGGGTCCAGGATGAAGCCACATGTTCCCTGACCTGTAGACACTGGGCTTGGTCAGCAGGGCAGTGCCCAGGGTGTACAGTCTGGAGGAAAGGAAACTGACCCCAGAGGGGAAAGGTGAGTAGAGGTGGCAGCAATCTGAGCTGTGGGGATTGAGCCAGCCTGACTCTGCCCTGCAGCCAGTCACATGAGGCGTGGCCAGCTCAGACACCCCAAGCCAGGTGCTGGATGAGGAGGCATGAGGGCGTGGCCAGCTCCGAAGCCCCAGGCCAGGTGCTGGGTGAGAAGGGAGAGCGGCCACCATCCCTACCCAGGCCTGGCATCCACCTTTTTTTTTTTTAATTTATTTCTTTATTGGGGAATTAATGTTTTACATTCAACAGTAAATACAATAGTTTGTACATGCATAACATTCCCCAGTTTGGCACCCACCTTCTGCTCCACCTCCAGGAAGTGTTGCAGGTCGCTGGCATCTAGGTGGTCCTTGTGGTCACTGTAGGTGAGCATGAGCAGGTACAGATCACGGCGTGTGGACATCATCTTGTAAAAGGCGCAGAACTCCTCGAAGCCCAATGTGCCCTGGTTCTCGTCAGTGTCTGCCTCCTGCAACACAAGGTCCCCATCCTCTTCTGACCCAGGGCCCCTTCTCCTCAGTCAACCCAAACGGCAAAGCCAGCCACCTCCCTCCACCACTGTCCTGTCACCACTGTCCCCTGAGAGCTTCGTGGGGTTGGAACCACTCTCACTGGACACACCCCCAGTCTCTTCCACCAAGAGCCTCTAGTCACCCTTCAACATACACCTGCCCCCACTGTCTGGACCCCAAGATTTCCAAAGTGACCCTATAACTGAACCCAGCCTGCCCCCACCCATCAGGTCTCACCCACCCTGTACATGGCCTGTACTCGGGTCAGCGTGACACAGGGTCCTGGGCACAGGATTTTGACCACCAGGAATGAGAGAGACTACTGTGGACACTGCCTCCTTGTGCAAACAGAGATAACCCCCCCCAAACCTACAGGAACCCCAGAAGGGGCCCTGGTAACATACTGCCACTTATGAACCCAGAACATCCTCAGGACCCCAGGGCCACTGAGGGTCACATCCAGATCAGAAAGCAAGGGCACAGCAATGGGGTCTTTGTCGGGGGTGGTGGTGGTGGTGGTGGTGGTGGTGGTGGTGGTGGTGGTGGTGGTGGTGGTGGTGGTGGTGTGGGCATAAGCAATCCGGGCAGGGAACCAGATCAGTACTGTGGATAGCAATACCTAGGGCTGTAAACCCTGGTGTTAGTGTGGATGTGTGCCCCCATGGAGCCATCAGAGGGTCATTGTGGACAGCCAGCTGCTGGTCATCCCAGGGTGTGGCTGGAGCTTCCCATTCTTCTGGGAGGTTACACCCTGCAGTGTATGTGGGGGGGTTCCTTCTGGCTCTGCCAGGCAGCACAGCCAGGAGCTGAGGTAGGCACTGCCTGCTTGTCAGCCCCCTGTGATCTCTCCAGGAAGTGTGGAAGTGCCTTGGTGACCTTCAGGAGACCCTTCTACCCTCACAGACCCAGGGGTGCCAGGCAGCTTTCCTACTCAGGCCACTCAGTGCTATGCTAAATCAAGCCAGCGGGGGTGCTATGGAGCCAGACTCACTCGCCCAGCAGAGCTCACCAGGAGGCGGCCCTGGGGCCACATTGGCCAGCCTACACCCACCATTATGGCAGACTTAATGAAACTACTGCCTCAACTCTCTATCCATTATACACATCTCCCCTTCACTGAAGCAATGCTAAGTTGTTCCCACAGCTGGTGAAAACTCAGAGCAGGACTGCAGTCTCACTGGAGGGCAGCTTGCTTGCCTTGGGCTTCGGAGGGCTTGCTGGGGTGCAGATGGGAGCTGGGGTGACCCCGGGCACACAGGGGCTGTGCAGTCTGGGATGGGTCCTGCTACTTGGGTGGGAGCGTCAGTGTGCAGCTGCATGGCAGCAGCCCCTCCTCCTCTGTGAAACCAACCCCACCTCTGGTTCTGTGTGCTGCCCAAGTTAAGCCTGCTCAAACTGACCACTGAGTCTTTGCAGAGGTAGGGCTGCCCAGAGGGCCCTGTGGGGAGCTGCTGGGTGCCAGGGGCACATGCAAGCCCTTGCTTCCTTTCAGGAGGAGCCAGGCTCCCAGCTCAGCTGGCTTTCAGGCCAGGACTGTGAGCAGGGCCTGCAGGCAAAAGAAACCTGAGCCTCCTGCACCTGCACTCCCCGATGGTGCCCTCTCCTCTGCTATGGGATTGTGAAGACTCTGCTGCTCCTAGACCACATCCAAAAGCCAGGAATGCAGGGAACTTGTGGTGGTGGTGTTGGTAGTAGGCCAGGTAGCTCTTCCTCATAGCCTTCAGGGGGGCTGTGCCCACCCCACCCTTGGTGGACAGTCTGACAGCATCACCCCCTCTCCACCACCCTCCCCATTCATGTGCAGACTCACGTGCTCCAAGCTGGCCAGCTCTCCTGCCTCCAGCCAAGTGTGACCTGGGCTCCCAGATGGGAGCCAGCAGCCAGCAGACAGGCTGTGTGTGTGTGTGTGTGTGTGTATGTATATGAGTGTGTGTGAAAATAAGTGTGTATGAGTGTGTACATGAGCATATGTGTATGTATGAGTGCTTGTGAGTGTATATGTGTGTATATGAGTGTGTGTATGTACATCAGTGTGTGTTTGTGTAAGTGTGTATATGTGTGAGTATATGTGAGTTTATGATTGAATGTATGTGTGTGTGTGTGTGTGTGTGTTATCTGTGTGAGTGTGTGTGTGTTATACAAACATGCCTGTGAGCAGGACTGTATTGAGTACATGTACGAGTGTTTGTGTGTGTGTGTGTGTGTGTGTGTGTGTGTGTGCGCGCGCGCGTTGGGTTGCAGACCTGTTGTGAGGCTGAGACTGTTTGGGGGTCACAACAAGACCAGGGGGAGTAGGCTGGGTTTGCTCTCAAACTCAGGGTTTGCTACTCTATGTCTCTGAGCGGGCTCAACACTGACCTGCCACCGGGGGTATGTTAAAGCACCTGTAATCAGCATGAGGGCACCCAGGCTCCAGCACAATCACCATAACTGGGATATCATGGCAAGGGACCGCCTGTTCTGAATGTCCCATACACCAACACAGGTGACAGGCTCACCACCACCCAGCCTGTTTCTGGGCACACCCCACCCCATGCCCCCCCTCGCCCACCTTGAACATCTGCTTCACTCTCTGGCGCGGCAGGTTCACGTTCAGCTTGTGCAGCAGCTGCTGCACTTCACCCATGCTCAGGTTGCCGTCCCCGTTTTTGTCAGCCTCATCGAACGTCTGCTTCAGCCACTTTGGCACTGAGTTAGGGGCCAACACCACATGGCAGCCTGACCTCCCACGCCCAGCCCATGAGGAGTGGTCCTGCTGCGCCCAAGGATATTGGTCCCGCGTGCGCTGGCGCCGTGCCAGGCTATCCTCATCGCTGATGCCTGCCATGAGGTAGCGTAGGCCAGTGACCCAGGTGCGTGCCTCGTCCCCACTGGTGGACACAAGGTCCAGGGACTCACGGTGGCTTCCATGGTAGATGCTGAAGCAGCAGTTGGGATCGAAGCTGCTGTTGGGATATCGCTGGAAGACCTCTGACTGCCGCCCCTCGCTCACCTCCTGGATGGAGTCGATGGAGACTGCGGGGCAGGTGCCCGTCACAACCTCCCAGAGGCCGGGGTTGGGGGGGGGGCCTGGAGATGCAGGGTTGGGGGACTCCAAGGCTGAGAGCCCCCGGCAATGACTCAGCATACACATGTGCCCCCTCCCTCAGTTTGAGAATCTCAGGACTATCCCTTTTTGAGGATCCCTGCCCACCCCCCTCAGGCTGCAGGGGTCAGGGAGGGGGCATTTTAAAGGAGTCCCGCCTCAGAAGGAAAGTGAAATACAAATGTATTTAGGCTGGTGAGGTCATCTCAGCCCTGTTCCGCCCCTGAGGGCACACCCCCTCTTCAGGTGTGTGAAGAAGGCTCACCCCCAAGAGGTAGAGATAACAGCACACCCCTACCCCCTTAGCAGCTCCATGTCCCTTGCATGTAGCTGAGGCTAGAGGGTAAGAACAGCCACTTCCCCATTCAGCCCCATGTTGCCCCCATTCTAGACAGGGGCCACCTGATCATCCCAAGCCCTCCCCCCATCTCCAAATAAGCAACCATGCTCAGCACAGCTGAGCATCTAGACCTGGCCTGTTGCCCCTCACCCCCAACATAACACCTGCACACCAACTGGTCTGCAGTCAGGCATCTTCCGGGTACTGTAGGCTCAGAGGATATAGTTTAGCCTTGTCTGTGCAATGCAGGAGAGCCCCCCCATTCACCCTGGGAGCCTCCCAACCAGCTGCCTGACATTATCCATCAAGAGATGGCACCCAGCTCACATAGAGGGGCAGTGCCCACAGAGCAGTGCTCCTAAGTATGGAGCGCCTCCCACCCCAACCCAGTTCCTGGGGCCCACAGGATGGGCAGACCCACCCCCAGCAGCTCTTCCTCTGTGGGTGGCGGTGCCCTTGCCAATGGCTGAGGAGGTCCTGGCAACAGCAGGGCTGGTGGCTCCTCCTGCCTGGACCTCAGTCCCCTGCTGCATGCCCTCCCCCAAGGCCAGTGTGAACTCCAGGTGGAGCTGGGAGGCTCCCCAGGTGCTGGTGGGGGCCCTGGGGACCCTGGGTGCTCCCCACCCACTCACTCTTGGCCTTCTCGTTCTTGCGGGAGGGCCGCCAGCGGACGCAGGAGCGGTGCTCATCCAGGAAGTAGAAGCGGACCAGGCCCTTGGAGCTGCCTCGCAGCTTCACCATCTGAGTCCCCGCCTGCATGCTGCTCATGCATCGCTCCACTGTGCCAACACATACAGCCAGACAGACATATGGACAAAGATGGGGGCCAGTCAGCCGCACACCCATACTCCTCTGCCCATCCCTCTGTCCAGCCATCAGAGGGAGTACAGAGGCCAGACATCCAACCACCCCCCCAACCCTGGCCCCAACCCCCCCTTCCCCATCCTGACCCACCTTTTTAGCCACTATGAGCCAGATATGCCCTAGACGCACCACAGTTTTCAGGGTACCTGCCCCTGAGCCCTCCCTAGAGATGGCTATGACCCACCCACCAAGCCTGGGGTCCCTGGGTAACCTCTCAGACACTTAGTCAATGGTGTGAGGGCTGGGATACATGAGGAGGAAAAGAGAAGAGGGCTGAGCCCACTCTCGGGGACTATTGGTAGTGGGGGGGTTTAGGCAGGCTCCCCAGCCTAAGGCTTCCTACACGCCTCTTCATGGTGTCTTCAGGGGAGACACCCCAAGGGCCACAAGGATGGTGCCCAGCATAGATACCCCAAGATGTGGGTGGAGCCTTTGTCATGGGACCCCCACTGCCCTGGTCTCCTCTGTCCACTGGGTCCCCCCACACCTCCTAGAGCCCAGAGGAGGGCATCCCCAAATCGGCTCCCAGAGGAACAGTAGAACAGGTGAGACCCAGAGGCTTAGAAAGGATTCCAGGGGTCAGGTGGTTAAAGTGCACACACACTACAATGCAAAAGGACCCAGATTCAGGCCCCTAGTCCTCACCTGCAGTAGGAAAGCTTTACCAGTGGTGAAGTAGAGCTGCAGGTGTCTCCCTATCTCTATTCCTATCTTACCCTCCCATCTCAATTTCTCTGTCCAAGAATTAAAAACAAAAACAAAAGAAAAAAAAGAACAAGATTCCAGAAGGCAGCACCTGCATCAACCACTCTGCCTGTTACAGGGGGTGCAGAGAGACAGCCGAGGAGAGCTGATAGAGCCCCCAGCCCCAGGAGTCCCCAAGGTCATAGATTCCTCCAGTCATAGCCCTCCAGATCTGTGGCACCCCAAAAGCTGTGCCCCAGCCTCCCATCCAGGCAAATCCTGGGGTCTTACCTAGAGGGTTGAGCTGCCACTGTGAAGACACAGCCTCACCCAACTCCCCACTAAGGCTGGGCCTCCTCTAGGCAGGCCACCATGCCTTTGGCTCCACTGAAGCTCAAAGGCCTGGGGCAAGGCATACCCAGATAATGAAAGGACACTGCATAGACCTGAGAGTGCCAGCAATACCCCTTTCACTAGACCTCAGAAGGCAGTTGGGGCTAGACAGTTCAGGGGCTCCAGAGGGCCACCCCCTTCCTTTCCTTCCTGTTATTCCACCCTCAGCTCTCAGAGCACCTCCCAAGCCCCTCTAGCTCTATTGGAGTACCACCTGTGGTCCAAGGTCCCATGGGCTTGGGGGGAAGGGGGGATAGTGTCTCCAGCTACCTTTACCAAATCCCTGTGCTAATCCAGGTCTAGATTCAGCCCATCTGGCCAGAGAATTTAGGCCAAGGAACTCCCAGCTAGGGACCAGGACAGGTCAGGTCAGTGGCAGTGCTATACAGCAGTCACCTGCCCTGGGTCCCAGCTGAAGAATAATCAGCAGGATGGATTGCCCCCGCCCACACACACACACACACACACACACACACACTACCTCCCACGGCCCAGAGAGCATAGCTGCAAGGACAACTCCCCAGCATCTTCCCCCCTGGACGCCCGAGGCTTCCATCCAGTCCCTGTCACCTCTTGAATCCCAAGAAAAGCTCTCCTCAATCCCTGCTACTCTGCACCCCAGTCTGGAGGTGGGTAAGGAGGAGAGAGGCGGAATCTTCCCCACATCAGCCTGCCTGGCCCCTTTCTGCCACCCCTAGCACTGGAGAAGTAGACCCAGGTCCCCCAATCTGAGCCCAACACTCTGTCTCCCTGCAGTCCTGGAGCCCAAACCCAGTTTAATTTTCTCAAGAGGAGAGCCCACTACCTTGGGCATCCCAGGGGCTAGGCATGGTTGCTCCAGAAGAAGATCTACATCCAAGGCTGCTTACACAAAGCACAGCTAAGGGCAATAGAGCCAAGAAGGAGCCCAGGGTACCCTCAGGGGCAGCAAACAAGTGATACAGAGAGGCTGGCATGCTTGCCAAGGTCTGAGGGCTGGATTTTTCCAGGCTATCTGTGTTCTGCTTGGCACTGTGGGGACAGTTTGGGGTCCATGTCCATCCCTCCAGAGTCCTTAGCTCAGGGCTGTGAATCTCCTAGGCTATGCAAAGGTGAGGTGGGGACAGGCACCAGAGGCCAGCAGCCTGGCTAAATTCTGGGTTCCCAAGGCCACAGTAGGGGCACACCCAGGCTGCCTAGGGGAGCCAGAGCCAGCTGACCCTCAGAGTAGCCTCAGGGCAGACAGCACTGCTGAGGTCAGAACTGGGTCCCCAGGAAGCTGGGGGAGGGCATCCAGCCCCCTGAGGGGTCACCTAGCATGGGTACTATCCCCATCCATCATTCACTCCAAGGCCACACTGGGTTCCACTGTCCCCCAGAAGCTCAGTTCCTGGAGTCCAGGTCACACCTGGTCACACCTGTTCTTCCTTCACACCTGACCAGAAAGCATCAACCCTGGCCTCTCCCCAAACCTCAGCTTCTGACCCTTGGCCACCAGCTATCCTAAGTTCAGGGGCTTGGAGACACACCTCCCCCGTCTGCATGGAAAGGCCTTTGGGAGGGGGTGCCCCAATTCCCTAATCCCCCCGCAGCTGTCCTGTACCCCAAATTTGGCTCAGCCAGAAAAACAAGGGTTCAGCTAATCTGCCTTGAGTCAGCAAGCCCCCCATGAGGCCCAGGGGACCCATGACTACCACTTAGCCCCAGACACTCAAGAAGTGGGCAGTCACTGGTACAGCAAAATTAGGGTGCCCTGCGGTGCAGGTGAGTGGCCTAGGGGAGTTCAAGTGTCACACTCAGGATGGATCAGACTTTTGTGGGACCCCCAATAAGGAGCTGTAGAATCCTCCCTCCTCCACCATCCCCACTCCCTCTTCTGGCCCAGCTTCCCAGCTGTGGACACAGTACATAGAGGTACCCTGTCCCCACTCTTGCCAGTTCCTCAAGGGTTCTAGGTGGGCCAGCACCAGCCAGGCCCCCTCACACAAGGCACCCCATCAGCATTCTTCAACCCCTAGGCCACACTGGAACCAGGGGCCCCAGCACCTGGAGAGAGTCCCCCACTCCATTCCCCCAACAATGGATCCCAAGGTGACTAGAGCAATGGCCCCTTTCCCACCCAGGCACACCCCATCTCATCCAACCTGCCCCTGGAGCTGGGGTAGGGGGCTGAGGGAGTAGCCCCACTCTGTCACCCTGCCTGATCCTACCAGGCCATCCCTCCATGGTCCATGGCCTTGGTACCAGGGCTCCACACCTGATGGAGCCCAGCCATCTTCAGCTACTGTCTTACCCTGCAGGGCCCATGGGGAACAAAGCTGAGCCAGCCAGGTACAGCAGGGAGGTCTATCCTGCACTGAGTCTGCACCTAGCCTGCACCCCTAGCACACAGCCTGCATCCGTTAGAACATAGTCTGCATCCCCTAGCACACAGCCTGCACCCCCAGCATATACCCCCAATACCCTCAGCATACATCCACAACACCCCCAGCCTGTACACCCAGTACCCAACCTGCACCCCCAGCACTGAGCCCCCATTCTTGGCACTGAGCCCCCACTCCCACTACTCAGCCCCCATCACCAGCATTCAGCCTCCACCCCCAGCACTGAGCCCTTATCCTTAGCATTAAGCCCCCACCCCCAAAAATGTAGCAGATAAGCAGCCCAGGGTAAGCAAGGCAAAAGACCAAGTAGGAAAAGGGGTTGCTGCTCTCTGCTTTTCAGGCCTGTAACACACCCATGACATCCCTCTACTTGGCGCTAGCTCCGTGACCCCCATTACTCCTTCACACATCCTGGAGCACCCTGACATGACCTCAATCATTTATCTGCAAGCAGTGGCTTTTCCATGTCCTGGCTGTGAGGGCCTTCTGGAGGCAGGTGAGCCAGTGTGGGGGAGCCTATGCCGCAGGCTCAGAGTCCAGGCCACCCAGCTAGCATTGGCTGTCCAGCTCCTGTGGTTCAGTGGCACCAAACTGCCAACATAACTGCACAACCAACTACAGGAGCTTGGGGCACAGATGTGCCAGGCAGGCAAGGGGTAGGGACCTCCCCCCTGTGCCATGGCTACCTGTCTCAGTTTCCCCACCTGTGGCTGGTACACCCCAGTCCCCCTCCTCCCATAGCCCTGCAGGCTTAGTGCCCCCACATGGATCTCATCCTAACAGGTAGCAGTCAGCATCCTCACTGCTCCCCAGGGAGGGCTGCACAATCAATTTACTACTCCAGTTAAGCTGGCAGATGCCATGCAGCTCCCCATGCCAGCCTGCACCACACCAACTTGGAGGTGACACAGGACCCCTCATATGGGGTGAGGGCATGCAGCTGTCCCCATTGAGAAAACAAAGGGTTCAGGGCACAGAGCCCCCTTCCTGGGGTGCCCCCTCCTGCTGGCCCTGCAGCCCTTCCTCTAGATCCATCTTCCCTTTTTAAAGGATGTGTGGCCAGGACATTTATAGTGAAGTCTTTCAAAGGGCCACCGGTTGTCTCTGATGTCCCCCCATCTCCTAGCCAGGCGTGAGTGGCCAGTAGAGAAGGGGAGTAGCCCAGCACCAGCAGGAGGGCCAGGCCCACACACATATGGAGGGATTATTCCCACATGCCTTGCACGTCTGGACGCCTCCTCCCCAACTATTTTTATTTTATTGGGAGTCTGAGTTGTCTGCCGGCCACCCGCCACCCCCCACCCCCCAGGGCAGGATGTTGCAGAGGCCAGGTGGTGTGTGTGGGGCAGGGCCAGCCAGGGGTTGCCCATGGTGGTGTTGTCTGGGGCACAAGGCCTGTATACACCTGTTCTGGGGAAGGTGGGGAGATGTCAGGGAGAGATACGGTGCCAGGTCACCCCTTATTCTTCTATATGGGAGTGAGTAAGGGGGCATCTATTCTCAGGATGGTACAAGCCTGGCATGAGGAGGGCTGGCCAGGTCTGTCCCCAGCCTACCTGTGTTGCAGACAACAGGGAAGCAGCCATGGTGTGTGGGACAGTGTAGGGAGACAACTCTGGCAACCACCACTGGGGGGGTCTTCCACAGCTGTTGAGAGGGCAGGGGGGAGCACCAACCTGCCTCATCCCAGCAGGGACCACCCAGCATAAAACTCTGCCTGGACTGTCCCCAAGGAAGGACAGCATGTCCCCAAGCAGGTAGGAATGGAGTAAGAAGATTCTCAACAGTCACACAGCTGTCCTGGGCTCTGGGAACAGGTCACAGTCTGAGGATGGCACCCCCCAACACACACACACACACACACACACACACACACACACACACATATAGTACCTCACCCAGCCTGTGAGAACCACCATGGGCCTGGGTTCCAATATCTGCCCAAGGTGTTCCCTTCCTGCTCCCAGGCTGTCCCCCACACACCCCCTCCAAGCTGCAGCAGTGGCATTAATCACATCCAACAGCACTGTTGGGGATGGTTCTGCAAATTGTCTCCTGCTGACCTGCACCCTACTCCTGATTTGGGGCTCCCACCTTGGCTGGGCCCTGGAGGCAGGAGTTGACTTCTGCCATATGCCCCAGAGAGGCCCCGGCCAGCAGTCAGGGAGGACAGAGGCTCCCCATAGGGCTGGAGGAGGCAGTACCTGGAAAGATACCAGATGGAAGAGAGGAAACTCCTGCAGGGCTGGAGAAGGGGGCAGCGGCTCCAGGAGGGGCCCTAGGCCAGGGGGCAGCAGCTGGCAGGGCACAGCAGGCAAAGAATCAGAGAGGAAGAGGAAATGGGAAGGAGGGGTTCATGGGCCCTACTGGGAGGGGTGGGCTGACACCTTGGCTGCTTCCTGGGGAGCCCCTGTTATACCCTTCACAGCCCATGCCTGGGAGGCTGGATCTGCTATCCCCCACTGGTGTAACTCCACTCCCCTCCACATGAGCCCCCACCCACTGAGAGAGAGCTCAGGGAGGGACAGCTGCCAGCTTGCCCCTATCAATGTGAAGACCTCCTAGACCTGCTTCAAAGTGGGTCCCCAAATTTAGGAAGGTTGGAGGGACCCCTCAAGATAGAGTAGCCCACCACCATTAAGTTGGGGTCCCACTGAGACTCATAACAAGGAAGGTGTCCTTCATGTACCCTGGCCACCAGCTGGTGTGGAGACCCCAGGCCTAGGCTGCCTGAGTGGGCACTTCCTTACCTCTCAGCTCCCCAGGAGCTAAAGGAAGTGTCCCATCCCAGGGAGGGGGCTGACACCCTCATTGGGAAGCCTGTGCCCACCGGCCTTTCCCATGCAGGAAGCCAGCCCAGCTGGCAGGAGCCTACAACTGCTGTGCAGCTCCGTAGAGTCCCCCCAAGCAGACATTTTCAATTACTCATTCCCCTAACCCAGCAATCCCCCAAGGCTCAGCCAGTGAAGAGCCCCAGCTGTGGCCCTCCTGGTACCCACTTGCCCTAAAGGCAGTCAGTCCCCCTACAACTTTCTAGGCTTACAGGTACAGGGTAGAAGTGAAACCCCCCACCCCAACCACCACCACCACAGCCTGCAGATGGTGCCAGACCTCAGGCCCCCAACTACTAATCAGTCCCCGGTAGGCACTGCTGAGGACACACTCTGTTGGGGAGGGCTACCACATGAGCCCCAGCATGGAAGGGTCAGGGGTTGCCCCCTCAGCTACACTGCTTGGAAAGCACACAGATTTTATGGGTGCCCAATGGCCCAGGGCTGTCAATCCCACACAGTCCCGTGCCAAGACAGGGGCCACCCCCTGTGGATGCCTGGCCTCACACACATGGGCACTGTGGCCAGCAGATCTTGACAGTGCCAATCAGGTCGCCTGCCCCAGTCACACTAACCTCCATTCATAAAGGATGGCTCAACTGGGCAGGGGTGCAGCAGGGCTAGCTGGGCACACAGGCTTCATGCTCTCCACCACCAGGGCAGATGCCTCAGGGACCCACCCACCGGAGGCTTTGAAAGGTTCCCAGGCCATCAGAGGCGCCAGCAGGACCTCCTCCCAGCAGCCAGCAGTGATGCCCTGACCCTGTGCCCACAGAGGGCAGAGAGCAGAGCCAAGAGGGGCTAGAGCAGCTCAGAGACAGGCATGATCCTAAGGCAAGCAACCCTGGGCCAGGCATCCCTACCCGCCAGCAGGGAATTAGGCTCCCCAGCCCTTTCTGCTCCTACCTCC
Organism: Erinaceus europaeus; assembly: GCF_950295315.1. Lineage (NCBI taxonomy): Eukaryota > Metazoa > Chordata > Mammalia > Eulipotyphla > Erinaceidae > Erinaceus > Erinaceus europaeus. The sequence continues at coordinate 79,201,271 of NC_080171.1, read as the reverse complement.
TCTGACCTGGGCAGAGAGGGACCTTGGCAGGGAAGCTCTGCCCCGTCCTACTCCTGAGGACCAGCCCAGACACCATGGACGCCCCCTCCCCCTGCCCTGGCCCCGGAAGTGCTGGGCCACCCCCTAAGCCTCGTTGTCTCCCCAGGTCAGTGACTTCCAAGAAGTCTCCCACCAGTCGCTGGGGAGAGGCGTCACTGCCCTGTCCATGGTGCTGAACCCATCTCGGTAACGCCACACTGCGGAGAAAAGGGAGTGGCAGATCAAGTCCGCGAGACCCCTTTCCGGGGTCCCACAAGCCAGAACTCACTAGACCTAGAAAGCTCCAGGCCGGCCACCACCGGAGGACAGAAGAGAGTTGGAGGCGCGGTGCCTGCGTCCACTCCGGAGGTTGGATGATGCTCTCCCGGCTTGGCAATGATGCTGGAGTGAGTGTAGGCTGGCTGACCCGCGGGGGCGGGGGGGTGTCAGGCTCTGCCCGCGGGGTCAGTGGGTTACGGGTGGGCAGGGCCTCCCTGCCCCCTCCCTCCTTAGCCCTCGGGGATCCCTTTACCTAGATCCCGGCTGAGCCCGCGGGGGGGCCTGGGCTCCTCCATGGCCCCAGCACTTCCTCCCTCCGCTTCCCGCGCAGGCAGAGTGGGCCGGGGTCGTTGGGCTCCGCGTGCGCAGAGCGCAGGAGCCGGTGCTGGGCGCCCCCCGCGCAGCGTCCATGCGGCTCCGCTAGGACCCGCGCAGCCCGCACAGCCGCCGCGGGCCTGCCCCCCCCCCCACCAGCCCCGCCCGCCTTAACCCAGCTCCTCCAGCGGGGCGGAGCGGAGCGCAAAAGTGTTGGGGGGAGGGGATCGCGACCGCGCTACTTCGGGGAGAGTGGGGATGTGGGGCCATCACGGGGCTCTCAGGACCAGCGGGAGGCGGTGCCCTGAGCCAGGATCTTCAGTGGCTTGGCAGCTCCCTGCCCGCCTCCCTTCCAGCCCACCTCTCTTGTGTGTATGGGGAGGGGGGGAGCAACTGTGCATCCCCAAGGGGAGCCAGATGACGTCCTCCCCTCCCCACCTCCAGGCCCAAGTCAGGTCACCACAGAGGGCTCCCAAGACGACTGGGACCTTCAGGAGAGGCTTCCCTGCTGGTGGGATGTAGGGTGCATGGGGTGCCGGAGCCCCTCTTCCAGTCCCAGGGACCCCTGCTCCTTTTGGCTCCCCCACTCCCCGCTGATCCCCTCATGTACCTCAGCAATGTCCCTGCAATCAGTGAGGGTTGAAGCATATTGAGGGGATCTAGAGGTGCAGAAGTACAGTCCCCCCTCCACCACAGTATGCCTGCCTGGATCCACATCCTTCCCAGGGCAAGCAGGGGGACCACAGTTCTCTAGCCATTCCCCCTCTCAGCCATGCCACCTCTTCCTGGCCTGCCCCCACTGCATCCAGCCTGGGAGAGAAACAGCATCTCTCAGACCAACAACGAGGCTGTCCACTGCACCCAGAGGGCACCATGAGGCCTGTTTGAGTGGTTGGTAGAGCCATGCTGGGGAGGGCCATGGGCAGGCCCTGGCAGGAGCACCCAGTCTTCTGGGTGAGCCACATGTGGAGGAGGAGGGCAGAGCACCTGAACCACCTGGGTCCTCCTGCCCTGGAGAGCCCCAGGGTCCATGTGGCATCCTTAAAGGAGTAACCACCCTGTCCTCGCTGCCACCTAGAGCAGCCACCATCCCAGCCAGGCTTTGAGTGAGGATATATGCATCACACTGTCACTCTGTGTGAACTAGACTGGCATGGACCTCAGGGGAGGGAACCAAGCACTCTGTGTATGGAAGGGGTCAGCAGCCCAGCAGACCTCCCCCACTGAACTCTCACACCCCTCACCCACCCCATTTTTCCCTCTGGGAAAGGACCAGCAGCCTTACAACTCCAGGAAAAACTAAGGCAGTATGGGGCAGGGAGAAGAGAACCAGGCAGGGCCAACATTGGAGGCTGGGGGAGGGGATCCCCTGGGGTGCTCTGCTTCCCTCCAGGAACAGCCTGGCTCCCTGGGGAGCAGCCCCTGAACCTCAAGTTCAGGTTCTAATGAATAATCCATCCTCAGCACCCCGCCCCGCAGCCACCACCACCAGAGATGACTTCCGCTCTGCCTGCGATTAAAAGCGGTGATTAAAAGCTGCTGGCTGCACATGTTAATTTGCTTAAGATTCGGGGATCTGTAGCTTCTCTCTCTGGGTGGTTCAGCAGAATTCGTCTTTGACAGCATGTGGCCTAGCTGGGGTGGGCAAGGGTGGGTGGTGGGATGGGGCCAAAGTGGGGAGTTGATTTTCTCCTCTGAAGAGGGGGTTAAATGGACAGATGCTGTTGTCTGGGGGTAATGGGACCCCCATATTGCCATCTGCTAGGAGACACTGCCTCCGTGTTGCTTTCCCATCAGGCTGGGGGGCACACTAACCAGGACTGGTAGAGGCAGAGAAGGGGGGTCCAGGCTGCAGGGGTGAAGCTTCTCCCACCCTGGACTGTGTGGCCCTCCTTGGGGCCAACCTTGGAGCCAGCACTTGGCTTCCCAAATGCCTATGGGTGGGCAAAGCTCACCCCTCTTTGCCTGCCTCGCGCGCATGTGTGTGTGTGTGTGTGTATGTGTGTGAGAGAGAGAGAGAGAGAGAGAGAGAGAAAGAGAGGGAGAGAGAGAGAGAGAGAGACAGCACCTTCATGTCCCCAAGTGCCACACAGAGCAGGCACCCACATCTGCTCCCTCAGGAGTATCTCAGTGACCACCCATCAGGACCCAGACTTGATCCTGTCACTCATAGCTGACCTTATCCATGGCCTAAGGTCTTCCCCCTGTCTTTATTTGGGGTCCCTGTGCTGACATCAGACCCCTACTGTGCTCAGTGCCCTGCCCACCCCACCCCCAGATTCCCCTTATATCACTTCCATCTAGTTCTGTCAAGCCAGAAGAGAGAATGAATAATCCATCCATCCTCAGCGCCCACTGGACAGAAGTCAGGAGGGGAGCAGGAGTGACCTGAGGAGTCAGCCTGAAGAACTAGGCCCTTACCTCCTGGCATCCTGCCTGGCCTGCCACCTCTCCCACCTGTAAGGTCATGGTTTGCTTGAAGGACAGAGTACAGCCCCATTGGTGGTCCTGCAGGGCCTCTTCCCAAATCTAGTCCCTCCCACCTGAGAGTGGGTGCTTGAGAAAAGGTGAGGCTGGGCCACAGCCAAGCCAGGGCTCCATCAGGGCTGTGTGCATGTGTTAGGGCAGTCTCCACTGTGATGAACAAACAAGGAAGCCCCTTTACCCCCCCCTCAAAAAAAAAGAGACAGAGGTAGCATGGCAGGGACAGAGAGAGGGAGGGGCAGAGCAACACTGACACTGAGGTAAGGTGGCCCAGGTGGCTAGGAGTGCGAGGGGCAGGTCACGTGGCCATGAGAAATGCAGCCCTCAGAGCTCAGCAGCATACTAGGGGCTGACCACCACCTGGAGAACTGACCCAAGTGAGCCCTGGGAAAGCACACCCAGGGGAAGGGGTAGGCAAGGCTCTGGGAAGGATGGACTCAGGTGAGGAGGGGGTCGGTGTGCCTGACAGGTGTCTGGGAGACTCCTTCCCCAACCTTGACTCAGCACTGGGAGTTGACTATCCCTCTGGCCTCTGTTTACCTATCTGTATCAAGGAGAACCAGCACTTCAGGGCCTGGAGCCTCCAGTTAAGGCTGTGGAGAACACCTGGAAGGTGGAGGTGGTAACAGGTGGGGGCCCAGCATGATGTCCCCTGTGCTGACCACTGTTTTTCTGTCCTCAGGGTCCCAGGTCTGAGCAGGGCAGGCTATGGAAAAACCTACTAAGACCAGGTCGGTCCCTCCTCCAACATGGAGAAATGCAAGTCTGCCCTTCAGAACTTTAGAGAGAGTGCTAGGGAAACAGCATAGTGGTTCTGGATTTTATGCCTGAGGCTCCAAGGTCTTGGGTTTATCCCTCAGTACCACCAAAAGCCTGAGCTGAGCAGAGCAGAGCTCTGGTGAAAAGAAGAGGGAAAATGTTTTGGGCTGTTGAGATAGCTCACTTGGAGAGTGTGATGCTTTGCCATGTATACAACCCAGGTTCAAGGCTGGCCTCCACTACATTAAAGGACATTTCAGTGCTGTGGTGTTTCTCTCTCTCTCTCTCTCTCTCTCTCTCTCTCTCCCTCCCTCCCTCCCTCTCTATTTCCTCTCTATATAGAGGAGGAGGAAGAGAAGAAGAAGAAGAAGAAGAAGAAGAAGAAGAAGAAGAAGAAGAAGAAGAAGAAGAAGAAGAAGAAGAAGAAGAAGGGGAGGAGGAAGAAGAGGAAGAAGAGGAGGAAGAAGGATGAGAAGGAAAAGAGGAGAAGGAAGAGAAGAAGAAGGAGGAGGAGAAGAAGAAGAATCGCCACAGAGGGCAGTTTGGACTTTACTGCCCCTACTCACTGTCTTGCTGATATCTCCAAGAAAATGTGCCCCATGACCAGACCTCATGCCCAAGCACCAGGGGTTCCAAGACCTGGTGGAGGGCCTGGTGTTTCTGCTTTTTGTTATTCCTGGAATGAGAAGGGCACCTGGAGGCCCCCAGGTATAATGTCTACTTTGCAGAGAGGCTACGACATGAAAGTCTAGGGGTACTGGGACCCCCATATTGCCATCTGCTAGGAGACACTGCCTCCGTGTTGCTTTCCCACCTGTGCACCCCTCAGGCCTCAGGCCACAAGCCTGCCACCTACTTGCCTTCATGCTGAGCCACCCCATGGCCCACACTCCCTGAAAGCATGGCACCTGCCTTAATGGCCTCTCAGAGGTGCCCAGCTGACTTCTGAGAAGGAAGGGTGCCCCTCCTGCTGGGGAGTCTGATGAATTATTCAGCATCAGGGTCAATTTCGTGTCCTGGGGATGTCATGACTTCTGGTAAGAAGTTGAGATGTTCTGGAGGCCCCTGCGGGAGGCCCCCTTATTCCCCCTAACACCAACCACCCATACACACTGGATACACCCTGGACATTAGATCCTGCAGAGGAGTTTCCTGCCTCAGAAGGTGAGGGCACAGGCACAGAGTGAACAGGGGATGGAGGATCTCTGCTCCATCCTGCCCCACTGTCCAGGCACTTATGTATTGGGGTCACATGCAGCTGTGGAGGGGAATGGAGTAAGAAAGGACTGGCTTGACCATGCTGCCCTGGGCACTGCAGTGACCCCAGTTAGAGAGTGGGAGCAGTGCCACCAAGCAATCAAGAAAGAAGGTGTGGGGGAACAAGGCACAGAAATTAGGCTGGGGCCTGTGATGGTGGAAGAAATCCCAAATACAGGAGGTGCTGCCCCTGAAATGGCAAGCTTACCTACCCCCCCCCAATGCTGACCCCATAACCTCAAGGGAAGATCCCCAAAACAGAGCAGGAACCTGAGGCCTGCCCCCTCCAAACCTAGTGTAATCAGCAGGTGACTTTGACAGGCAGATGACTGCATGCCCAGCAAGGGCAGGGAAGGATAGAAAAGGCTCACAGCAAGGAATGGCTGAATAGGGGTCCAGGGAATCAGAGTTCAGGGAAGCTGGCAAGAAAAGACAGTACAAGCAGATGGCAGGGGCAGCTTCTAGAAGAATCTTTGTGGTGGGTTGTGCTACACTTATTCCCTGGACCCAGAGAAAGAGACAGAAAGCACTGCCCCCACCCCCACAGCACTGCAAGCTTCCCTGTTCCACTACCCTGCATCTCCCGCCTGGGACCACCCCCCCACACACACACACACACCAGCACCCAGCCTGCAGCCCCTGCTCAGGGAACAGTGCAGGGCCTATCCCTGTCTGTAGGGGTCCGCACACAGGAGCTGGCTGCCCAGCCCTGCAGCCTGCACCAGGCTGACCTAGATTCCGGCCAACACGCAGCAGAGTTGAGGCTGCTGGCAGTGAGACAGGCAGCCGGATTCCAGGGCAAATGCAATTGCACCGCCACCAGCACCTCTGCCAGCGCCCCTGGCAAGGACTCAGCAAGCAACCCTGCTGTGGCCAGGTTACCCCCCGGCCTGGCCTGTGCCATATGCCCGATCAGTCCCTGTACCTGGATACCACCCCAGGGCCAGGGGAAGAAGGGGGGAGCTCCTTGGCCACTCGCTCTGATTAAAAACACAAATCCCTGAAATGAGAACAAGTGCTCAAAAATGCAAATGTATGCAAATCGGCCACTGCTCCTGCTCCTAGCTGCTCTCAGAGTGCTAAGGGCTCAGCCGGCCACCCTCCCACCTTCTCCCTGTTTTGTTCACCCACCTCCCCCACCAGGGCCAGCCAGGTAGCTCAAGGTGCTGAGGATAGCCTGGGGTTCTGGGAGGGCAGGGCAGCCCTACCCCAGTGGCCACACCTTCCTCAAGCAGACAAGGGACCCCAGTAAAGAATGGGAGCTTTTGCAGCCTGTGCTAAGGTCACACAGGACCCCAAGCCACCCTCCACATGCTGTCACCAGATATGAACTAAGAGGGGGTGACCTGACAGGTAGCACAGAGTTGCTTAAAACCCTGGACTCAAAAGTGTGGGGCCTCAGGTTTGAGTCCTGACATCATATGTGCCAGAGTGCTGCTCTGGTTCTCTCTCTTTCTTTCTTGTAATTAAAAAAACAAAGTAAAACAGAGCAGGAGGTGTCAGGGAAGGGACATGAAGTTGTAGAAAATGGTATGGTCAGGAAGGAGGTCTCAGCCAGACAAGGTAGGCCCCACCCATAGGGATGCCGGGGCTCCTGGTGGGGCAAAGGTTCCACTCACCAAGAGACACCTGAAAGGTTACCAAAGGGGTCCCCAATCACCCCCCCCATAAAGTCCCCCAGGGCTGGGGGCTGGGGGCTGGGCGGTGGTGCAGTGGGTTAAGCGTACATGCCACAAAGTGCAAAGACTGGTGTAAGGATCCCAGTTCAAGCCCCCAGCTCCCCACCTGCAGAGGGGTCACTTCACCGGCGGTGAAGCAGATCTGCAGGTGTCTCTTTCTCTCCCCCTCTGTCTTCTCTCTCGATTTCTCTCTGTCCTATCCAACAACAGCCACAGCAATAACAGCAACAATAATAACAGCAACAATAATGATAAACAACAAGGGTAACAAAAGGGAAAAAAGCCTCCAGGAACAGTGGATTCATAGTGCAGGCACCCAAGTCCCAAGCAATAACCCTGGAGGCAAAAAAAAATGTAAATTAAGACCCCCCAAGGCTGACTCTGGAAAGCTCACCTGCTAAGGCTAAGTAGCAGCCAGGGCCTCGGGGTGTGGGGCACCCTTGGGCCTTAGGGGCCCCACTGAAGAACCTGACCATGTGACAGCCCCAGATTTAATCACCGTTGGTTCTGCAGGAAGATGGTTGCATAAGCATAGGCATTAAAAGCCCGTGGCAGGGAATACAGAGCTGATGAGGGGAGTTAAACTTGACCTTGAGCACCCCCGCCCCAGGGCCCAGGGCCTAGCCCATCACATAGCCTGCTCTTTACTTTGCCCCCGGTAAATGGGCAGCCTGGGGCCTGTGGTCATGACAGGTTCTCTATGCAGCCCCTCCCCCACTCTGTCCCCTCCCCTGCAGGACCCCCTGTCTGACTCCTCCTCCCCAGGCCTCAGGTGCTTGTGTGTGGCTGTCATATTAGACCAAAGCAGAAAGGAGGGCCACCCAGGGGTATCTGGGGACATTCTGGGGTCAACCTACCCAAGCCACCTTTCCAGGGCACTTGGTAGTTAACAAGCTCAGATGCATAGTTCTCCATGCACAAGTCTACCCAAAGGCCTCGAGCTAACCCCTCCCCACACACTGATGGCAGATCTCCCCAACACACAACTAATGCCAGAAGTAATAGGCTTGAATCCTGTCAGCACTTTCCAGGTAAGCAGTACTATGGACTGGTAACAGATAGCAGGCAGCATCTCAGGTCTGCACAGGGTTCAGGGAAGCGGTGTGCCTATTCTTGGGGTCCCTATCTTTCATACACAGACCCCAGTAGGGGCTCCCCTATAATGAAGTATCTAAGTGGGACCTGTTCCCCAAGTTGTCCCGGGGAAGGACTGGCTGTCAGAACAAGGACAGAAGTGTCTGCTCTGTCAGGGTGGATTGGATGTCCTCCTGAGCAAGGAAGCCTCTTACCCTGTTCCCTCCTCTCTCCACCCACCCCGTCCCCTCCTATCCCACCCCAAGGCCTCCAGGATGACAGAACTGGGCTGGGGATGGTTATGTTCTTCTGCATGAACGTGCTGACATCACAGTCACCCAGGATGAGTCAGGTGCGGACAACACTGAGCCCCTGTGCTCTGCCCTTCACCCTGTTTACCTGCCCTATAGCTGTCAGCACTACTCACACAAATGTTTGCTTATTTATTTATTTTAGGGTTAAAAAAAGGAAGAGGAGGCAGTCCTAGGGGTGCCATGGAGGGAGGGCGGGGAAGCAGTGGGGGGCAGGACCTGAATGGCCCCACCCATCCATCCGACATACCCGGCTGCAGTGAGGGTGCTCACTGCCCCTGGGGGGCCCAGCACTCAGCACCCAAGAAGATCTGTTCCTCTGGCTAGACACTTGGAAGAAAGCTTTGAGGAGTCCTCTCTGACCCCCACCCCACCACAGCAGTGGTTCCTGCCACTAACTGGGAAAAAAGGACCCCACATCAGTCTCCAGAGGAGCACTGAGCCACTCCTACACCCTAAGTAATTGTGTCCAGAAGAATCAGCACCCTCAAGATGCTGCAAGCAAAAACTATGAAGGGGGTGATATCCCCAATATCACAGTCCCCCAAGGCTGTCAAGGAGCAAGGGTCCCCAAAACCTCATCATCCCTAACCACCTCTCACCCCTGATCTCAAGACTGAAGCTCTTCTGGCTCTCCTGAAGTAGCACCCCACACCTGAACATTTTGGGGTGACACCAGGACAGAGCTAACAGTTACTGCAGCCAGAGCAGGGGTTCTGCAGGATGTGGGGGGCTGGGGGCTCAGGCTGTACAGGGTCCCATCCAGCCTGAGTGGAGGTGGCTCTTGGCTGACTGGACAAATGCCTTTCCCAACTCCTGAAGGGGGTCCTGGCCAGGGTGGGGAGTCCAAGATCAGCACCTCACTTCCCCCACCAAGACCCCTGGACAAGCACAGTCAGAAAAAGGCACAGCACCCCAGTCTCAGGTCGGAAAACTAAGGCCCAGGAAAAGGCAGGGTCACTTGATCTGGAGCTGGGAGCAGTCCCTGGTACAGTCTGGACACCCCAGGAGGGCTTCTCTGGGGGAAGCAGTGGCAGGCAGGACACCTAGGTCCCCACCTGTCCTTTGAGTTTTGGGGAGACCAAGCCCCACCCACCATGCCTTGTGGGTTGTCAGGAGTAGCCCCTGGTGGTGATAGCTGAGTCACCCAGGACTTCTGGAAGCAGCAGGGACTTTCTGAGGGCACCAGAGGGCTGTGACAGAGCAAAAGGTCCTGCCCCCCACCTACCACATGACTCCCACTCCCTGTTCTGGGTAGGATAAGGGGTGTGGTAAGACTCTGACCCCAGGTGAGACTCTACCCAAGGGCCACATGGGACTGGGGGCAGCTTCATGGCTGGAGGTGTTGAGTCCTTGACACAGGGCTGTGCTCCTCAGAACTGGCAGCCCTGGTCATCTTGCTCTCCTGATAGGGTGCAGCCAGAGAACAAATGGGGTTTCTGAGCTGTGCTGGAGTGGCTGAGACATCTGAGCAGTCTGCTTCCAGGTTCGGTCATCTCAGTGCAACCAGAGGCCCCAGGGTGAGATCCAGGCAGTGTTCTGAGTCCCTGGGGAAAGTGTGTGCCCTGAGGTTGCTGTTCATCTGTCTGTATCTACCCACTCCCCTGAGAAGCCCCTGACTCTTGTTGTCCACCTCTGGACCCATCAGGGGACCCCATCTTCCTCTAGTACCACCCCCATCCTGGCCCCCTCACTTCCGGCTCCTCTCCCCAAATGGCACTAAGCCCCCCACACACACACACCCGCATGCCTTTGTGAGGGTGTGCTTCCTTGCAGACGGAATAAAACAATCCCCAATAATGCCAAGCCCAAAATAACCCCACAATGCGCCGCGTGCCATGCACACTTGAGTCAGGCGCAGCTGCAGGGCGCTTTAAAAATACACGGGTGCACACACACACAAACACAAGTCCCTGGCCACCCCCGCCTACATCCCAGGTATGGGGAGGCGGGCACAAGCATCTCCAAAGCATCTGCAGTGCTCACCCCACCGCTAGTCCTCCTGAACCCATCCCTGAACCTCCTAAGGGACACAACCTGGAGGTAGGTGGGCTCCAGTGTGTTCCAGAGGGCTCCATTCTGCAGAATAGGGTGCCCAGCCAGGCCTGCTGCTTCTTGCACCCCTGACACCAGGGGGAGCCCTGGGAAAACATCCAGAGGCTCTTCTTCCAAGATAGGCTTGCTGCCCTTGACGCCGGCCAGGCCCAAACAATGGAGCGACCCACTCTTCCGGGAGCCACTGGAGGAACCCACCTCTTCCATCTTCCCCCTACTTTCCCCAGTGCAGGGCCTCTAGGACCCAAAGGACTGCTCAACAAGGCTAGGCCAGCCATCAGTCCAGCTGCTCCAAGTTGGGGCCGCACCGGAGGAACTGAGGCCCCAGATTTGGACCAAAGAACATGGGGTCCCGGTAGCCTCTCAATATAGCCATGTCAAGTGTGTATGGGGGGTCCTGTCTAGGGAGCTGGAAGCCAACTGGCTATAGCCCATCCCTGCAGTCAGCAGAGAGGAGTTTGAATAACTTCAGAGATGAGGGGACAGATTCATAGAGGGTAGGAGGGGCCAGGTAAGTCAGAGAAACCTATGGAGGTGTTCTGCTGGGGTAGTCTGGTGCTATCACTCCTGCCCCACACCCCAGCAGCCCCAATCATAGCCGGGGGGGACAGGGATAGATAGTGAAGGTATGTGGGATACCCCACTAAGCCCCTCGAGCTCTGTCCTGGGGACAGACACACAGGGGCTTTGCTCCTAAGGAGCAAACCACCTCCTAGCCCCTATACTCTATACAAGGCCCCCATACTCCCATAAGGCCCCTCACAATCCAAAAAAGTCCCCCCACTTCATACACTGAACAGGTTCTCCTAGCCCCCCTAACATCCCACACAGTGTCCCCTGACCTCTTACCCTGCACAAAGTCTCCCTATACATAACACAGGGCCCCCAGTCCTCCATTTACCACATAAACTCTCCTAGTCCCCACACACACCCCACACAGGACCCCCAGCCCCCATATCCTCCACAGGACCCCCAGCCCTCCATTTTCTACACAGAACCCCCAGCCCCATACCCGACACCAGACACCCAGCCCCCATGCCCCACATCCCCAGGATCCCCCACAGGATCCCCAGGCCCCACATCCTGCACAGGTCCCCAGGACTTCCACCTGGTCAGCTGTTGGGTGGCAGCTCTGGACAGGCCCCATGGAGAGAGCAGCTGGGCAGGCCTAGAGGCCATTCTGGAGCAATGGCCTGCTGTGCTCTGCAGGGAGGGTGTGCCTGTACCAGCCTTCATCTGGAGGACCTGAGCTATTGAGTGTGGACATGGAAGGACAGACCTGATCAGAGAGGACTGAGCCACCTGATTCCCCATGCAGAGAGGAGAGAGGAGGGTCCCACATGCTAGCCTGCATGCCCCCCAGCCCTTCTAAGATGGGGGGACCCGGCAAAACCCAGACAGAAGTGTTCACATACCCTATTGTCTGTTTCCTGAAATCTTTTTTTTTAATATTTTATTTATTTATGAGAGGGATAGGGGAGAAAGAACCAGACATCACTCTGGCACATGTGCTGCCAGGGATTGAACTCAGGACCTCATGCTTGAGAGTCCAATGCTTTATCCACTGTGCCACCTCCCAGACCACCACCTTGTTTTTTTTAATAAATATTTTTAAAAAATTTTTTTAAATATTTATTTATTCCCTTTTGTTGCCCTTGTTTTATTGTTGTAATTATTATTGTTATTGATGTCATCATTGTTGGATAGGACAGAGAGAAATGGAGAGAGGAGGGGAAGACAGGGAGGAGGAGAGAAAGACAGACACCTGCAGACCTGCTTCACCGCTTGTGAAGCGACTCCCCTGCAGGTGGGGAGCCCGGGGCTCGAACTGGGATCCTTGAGCCAGTCCTTGTGCTTTGTGCCACCTGCATTTAACTCACTGCACTACCACCCAATTCCCTGTTTCCCAACATCTTAAGGGGGGCACTTAAGGGCCCACCACTGAGAAAAGGGGATCTCCCAGACCCAGGCCAAGAGTCTGGCTCCCAAGAATGGCACAGTACTCATTTCCTGCTGCCTCAGAAACCCCGGCTCTGCATGGTGCTGGAGGGGTGAGTGACAAAGGAGGTGCCCAAGCTGGGCAGGAAGTCCTCCTGGAGAGAAAAGTGGGCCCTACTGTTCCAGGGGCAGCTCTGAACAATGTGGATACAGGGATCCTAGGGACAGGGATGCTGGGGATAGGTACCAAGTGAAATACGCCTGCAGTTCTGCTCTGTTATAGGAAATCCTAGCTGGAGGACATACTGAGGTCACCATGGGCATTTCCTGGGGACATCTGTGTGTTCTAAGGCCCCAGTTAGCAATAGAGCACCTTGGGGATAGCCACCCACCGCCACCCCAAGCTCTGTCCTGCTTTCTGAAATCCTTGGTAGACACAAACTGCCATGGCTCTCAAAGCATGACAGATGACAGTGGGTGCAGCCTGTCTCCAGCAGCAGGGATAGGTGATAGTGACCACACTCCAGCCCAGGGACACCAGATGGGGTTCCACAGAGTCACACAATCCCCCCACCACCCAGCACTCAGGCAGGATGCTAGCCAGGCCGAGCGTACACTGTGTGACAGACACAACCACCTGCCGGATGACAGCTCGGCCTGAATCATCACCTCACTGGCAGCTGATGTGTGCCAAAGGAGGACCTCTCCTCAAGATGCTTGCCCAGTCTTGGGGGTAGGTGGGAGAGTGTCACAGGGACACTCTCTGCTCCTAAGAGAGGCAGAGAGCCTGTCAGGTCACAGAGCCTCCTTGGGGGGAGTGTGGACACCTGGCCTGAGGTTCTCTGTTTCCCTCCAGCCATGTTCACCCCATTTCCACAGGGAGGCAGTGGCTCAGGGAAAAGGGGCAGGCAGCATGGACGCCCAGTAGGACTGACAGGAATAGGGACACAGAGCCACCGGCTGGAAAAAGAAGCCCTTTTGTGTTTTCTTACAATGGAGGTGGCTCTGTAGCTCTCTGGGGCATTCATGACTAGTTACTGGGGTCCCCACAGGTCACTCCACACTGGAAGGGCCACCAGTCCTATCTCTGAACAGCCAGAGATGCCAGGTGACCCACGGTGGGGCATGTGTGAATGAATAGCCACCCCCTGGGAGGGGTGCCCTGGGTTCTGCTACATGACTGGTCTGATGTGGACAAGCCTCAGACTCAGAGCCCAGTTAGGTGGGTCCCCAATTTATTTTGGGAACCACTGGAGGAGTTTGTGGGTACCCCAAGGGGTCCACTGAGCATGCCCCCCAGGACTGTCAAGGTACTGGGCTGGGAGTGGGCATGGCCCCATGTCCATAGCTGCCTGTGATAGTCCCAGCCCCCCTAGCACTATGAGAGCCACCAGGGGCTCCCACTTGCTGGTCTTCCAGGGAGCACAGCAGGGAGGGGAACCCAGACCTTCCCACCTCCCTCAGGGGAGCTATGAGCCCCACCCAGGCCTGTCGTACCTCCCCATCTCCCAGAAATCGCGGCCTCCCGTCCCCACTCTTTGCACCCCCACCCCTAGCCCTAGAGCCCCTGGAGTCCAAGGGCAGAGGCAGAATGGTGGGGACACAGTGGGCAGCTCAGCTCAGACATGTCAATCAGAGATGTGAGAGAGATCCGAACTCTGCTTCTGTGCATAGGAGTTCATGCAATAGTGTAGGGAGGCACCGAAGGGTACCCCCCAAATGCAGCCCCACCCCAGAGACTGTGAAAACCACCTTGTTTGGGAGAAGGGCTCTGGGGATGCTTTGGAGTGATAGAAGTCTCTTGAGCTGAGCTCATCCTGGATTACTCAGCGGGCCTCAATCCAAAGACAAGTGTCCTTATACAAAGAGAGGGGAAGACATGCGGAGGACCCGACCATGTGACTACACAGCAGACTAGAGCCTCATGGCTATAGCTCCAAGTAATCTGGACCACAAGCTAGACACAGCAGGAAAAGACCCCCAGCCTCTGGAAGGGGGTCAGCACTGTGACCTCTCCAACTCTTGAAAATGAGAAACATCTGTGGTTGCAAGGCCCCCCCCAACATTAGTGGTAATTTGCTGCTATAGGACACAAGTACAGCCCTCTCTAGTGTCACCTGAAGTCACCTGGGGCTCAGAGAAAAGGAAGCTTTCCTGACAACACAAGGACCACTGGTCCAAGCACAGGAGCCCTACTCACACTACTGAACCCCCTAGGGGAACACAGCAGAAGGGCACTCCAGACACTATCCCCATCACCCCAACCCTCCTGCCTGCCAAGGCCAGTGGCCCATCACTTTGGGGTGCTAAATGGAGCCCAGGCCCCAGATGTCCCAGGCACAGCCATCCTGGAATCCCTAGAACATCTTCCCTGCATCCCACATCCCAATGCTCCCCATGTTGTTCACTGATAGTACTCCCATGTTGGAAAGTGGACACCTCCTAGCTTGGGAGTAAGCATGTGTACACATGTGTGTGAACGCATGCACCTGTGTGTATGAGCATGTCATGCTATGAGAGCACATGGCTTCATGTGTAGTCACATATGTGATGTGTGTGCTCATTTACATGTGCACTCGTGCATGTGTCTGTGTGTGGTTCTATGCATGACTTTACTAATGTGTACATGTCTGTATGTGTGTGATTGTGAGGAACTTTGTGGATACAAATGTGTGCTTGTGTGCACATGTCTGCCTATGTGGTTGTGTCATTATCATGGATGTGCACACATATACACAACACATGTGTGTGACCACACATATACATGTTTATGTGTATCTCCATAGGTGTGTACATGCAGTGTGTAAACATGACTACACATATATATCTGTGTGGGTGTGCCTATGTATATATGAACTTGTGTGCACATTTCTGCACTTTTGTGTGCACATGCCTGTATCATGTATGTCTTCATGGATGTGCATGTGTGCTTGTGTATGTCTATATGTGTGGTTGTATACATTTACATGTATGCTCACATTCATCTACTTGTGTGTGGTTGTGTGTCTTCATGGATGTGCACATGTGTGTTTGTGCCTATGAGTGGATGCATCCATGTGTGCTCATGTGTGTATGGCTATAACTGTGTAGTAGTATGGGCACATGTCTGCACATCTGTGTCATGTGTATCTCCTTGGGCTGTATTGTGAATGCATGCCTGCACTTGTATGGTTGTGTGCTCATGAATCACCATGTGTACTCACATGCTTCTATTTGTGTATCTTCATGGATGTTTATATACATTTGTGCATGGGTGTGTGCTCATTTGTGCATGGCTTCATTTGTATGATTGTATGTATGCACATGTTGCAGTGTCTGGGTCCTTCAGGGAAAGAAGTGGTGCAGAGTCAGAGCCTATGCAGTACAGGGGTGCACCTCTGGCTTGTCCCAGCCTGCCCAGGTCACGTGGGCTCCTCCGAGCCTCCCACCCTCTGGGGTCTGCTGTGTGAAAGCAGGTGTGAGGAGCTTGCCGTGTGGGGGTGGAGACCCCAATTTACACTCCAGAGTCTGCTGAAGCAGAAAAGAGGGTGGGAAGAGCAAGAAGAGCAGCCAGGAGGGTGCAGGGTGCAGATTGGGACAGTGGAGTGGTCTCCACACACATGCCCAGAGAAGGGCATGGCAGGGCAGAGCAGGGAGCTGAAGCAGCTGGCCATGCTCAGCCTTACAGCCTCACCAGCAAAGCCTTCTGTGGGCTGGGGCAACCAGCTCATCCTTTGTCCCTTTGTGCTGAGAGGGCAGGAGGGACAAAGCTGGGCTGGAGCTGGCTGCTGCTCTGGAGACATCTCCTGAGAGCCCGCCCTCCCGTGCCAGGATGCAGCCCTGTTACACAACAGCCCTAAGAATAATCCAAAGGGGGGCAGGCATAGTGAGCAGCTGCCTCCTGGGACCCCTCCACTGGTGGGTGGGACAGGTCAGTCACAGGCAACCAAGTTTACCCAGAGCTCCGAGGGCTAGGGTGATCTGTGCCCAACACCTGAAGACCCCATGCACAGCCCTGATTCCACACACCCCCAGCTCCCAGGGGCCAGGTGGCCTGGAAGTTGGGGGTACAGGTGGGACCCAGAAACGGCTGTCCAGGCTGAGTTGTGATGGTCGAGAACAGGCTCTCAGTGAGCAGCACACCTGGGTCCCAGGCCTGAGGGCCACAGTGGTCACAGGCCAGGGGTGAGGTGGAAGGCAGGCAGCACCCCAGGCCATGCCCCAAGTGGAACAGGTGACAGGCAGTGGCCTGCTGTCCTGGGCACATTCCCTCTGGGTGGGCTTAGTGATTAGAAGCTAATGAAGTTCTCTTCTCAGGCGTAGAGTCACAGAACACACACGCACACACAGAGGCTAGCCCCTCTTTATCTACTGCAGACATTAAAAATTAAAATCCAATTACAACTCGCGTTGTCAAACCTGCCTGCTACTGCTGCTGACACCATGTGTAGGGTAGGATTATGTAACCTGAGCGCTCAGGGCCGAGCAGCGGGGGCCTCCTGTCTCCTGAGCCCCCCCCCCAGGAAAGTCCTCAGGGGAGTCTTCCCCACCCACTGGCACCTCTGAGATCCCCAAAGACCTGGCCCAAGAACAGTCTGAAGAGGGTCCTCACCTGGCCACCTGCAAGAGTGGCTGAGGCCACATTCTACTACCCCAGCATCCCCAGCAGCAGCCACGGCACATCTGCTGGCAGGATCCCTGCAGATACCAGCCTCACTGGGTGGCCTGGATGGTCCAGGCCCCCAGGCCCTGCTTCTAGAGGACCAGGGAGCGCCCAGCTCTGTCCCATCAGACAGCCAGACCAGGCCAGACCCCCAAGCAGTGGGGCCTCAGTGCAACACCCCCAGCTCTGCCCCAGGCCCTCCCCAAGGCCACACCGGTAATGTCACTCCAGTAGAGTACAGAAGGATCCTGAAAGGGTGGGGGCAGCCGGGCACTTTGGGGCAGTTTCCTCTGCACCTGCACCCCCCCACACACACACACACAAAGGCCTTCAATCTCCTGTCCCCACCAAGCAGGAGGGATGACTGTGACATCTGACCTGGCCTCTTCTCTCAGGCTATGATGGCACTTGTGGGCTCAGGAGATCCTGCCAAGACACAGGTGGGCCTTGGTGACAAGCTTTCAGACAGCATGACCCAGGTGCAGTGGGCAGAGAGCTCCCTCTTAGGGTCAGCACATCCGGAGAGAGAAACAACTGGGGAAGTTTTTGTCAGTGAATGGTGGATGATGGCACAGGGAGTCAGTGAGCTCTGTCCCCAAGGGTCAGAGGTGGGGGTGGGAGTTGAGGAGCACAGACAAGCTCCAGAAGTGTTCCTGTCCCCTGAAGGACGGTTCCTAGCTCCACATGCTGCTACTGTCTGCCACCCTGGCACCTCAAGGCAGCATAACTGGGGACCCTGGCACACCAGCCACAGGTGCTGGTTAGGCTGGAGCAGGGCCAGAACTATCACCTGCAGCTGTGGCAGGTATGCACAGTGGCCGCTAGGGCAGGTCACCCTCAGGTCCTGCAGCACCAGTACAGTATCCCAGAGTCATGCACTGCAGCCCCCTCCCTCAGCCCCCCACATCCATTCCAAATCAGGGCAGGAAACTCCCGCATGGGGGTGGAGCCCTCGCCCCACCTGCATCCCCCCGTCCCCAGGTCCGGAGCCCTCTCCTGGAGCCAATGCAAAGCTCAGCCCCCATCCCAAGCCCCTACCCGCCCAGGCTGCCGCGCCCCCGCACATACATCTGCCCAGAGCGCCCGGCCTCGAGCGGCACCTACTGTGCTTCCGCGGGGCGGCTCCCGGGTCCATTGTCTCCGCGGCTCGGGCGGCGGGTGGGTGGGGGCGCGGTGGCTGTCACCGGGCTCTGCGCGCTGACACTGCGCCCCGTGGAAGCGCCGTGGCGCCGGGAAGGCGCTGTCACTCGTGCCGCTGGCACCACACCCCCTGCCCGCCCCACGCCGGGAGGGGGGCCCGCGGCGAAGGCAGGGCGGGGGCGGGGAGAGGGGAGCACAGCAACTAAAGTTCTCTCCCCACAGAGATTCACCAGTTCTGCATTCCCACCCCCATCCCGTCCCCGCCCCTGGCTCCAGGGCCCCAGCCCCCCAAATCTGGAAGGGGGTGGGGCTGAGAACCTTCTCCATCAGTGCTGGGGTGGCCAGCATCACCCTCCACTCCCCCACTCAGAGGAGAAGGGCCGGCTCACATCAGGGGCCTGGCTCGGTGGGGAAGGGCCCCAAAGTGGTGGCCTCACCACTCTACTCAAGCCAGCTGTGAAGCCAACCCACCCTGGGTGGTGGGAGGGGAACTTGGCACTGCTGCTCCCCCTCCTTTAACAGTGACCTGAGTCACTGTAAGTGCAGGGACAGGAGTGGTCTACTGCCTCTGTATTCCCAAAGCTGCCCCATACTGTCTGTCTGTCCAGTCCTGTGAAGACCACCACCCAGACCCCAGAGGCCCCCAAGTCATGAAAGAAACAGGTTGGGCACCTCCTCTTTTATGAGGACCTTCCCCTGCCCCCAAATGAACAAGCCTTCTTAGAACAAAATTGGGGAGGAGAGGGAGGCATATCCAGAAAGGACATTCTGCCAGCTGGCCCTGGGCTTGTGACAACAGCAGATGAGTCCAGCTCCTCATGGCCCCACAGGAGCTTCAACTACCCCTGCTTCTCTCTGAGCCTGTTTCTCCCAGTCAAAGACCTGTTGGCTTTCAAGGTTCCTCCCAGGTGTTAAGCCCAGAGACCTCTGCCTTTCCCTAAAATGCACAGCAGACCCCTTGGCTGTGCCTAGGGTGGGGTCCCTGGCAGTACCAAAGCTGATACCTGCTGCTGGCTGCCCCGTAGATGCCCTGACATAGGCCCCACTGTCAGCTCAGTGCCCAACCTAGGCGGCTCTGCCAGCGTGCTGTCCAGGGACACACAGACACCAACCACCCCCTTAGAGCTTCAAGCTGTTGACAAAAGTACCATCGCCATTACTGCAATCTTGGCAACACCATACAGGACTACATGATGCCAATTCCAGCAGTGCCCACCAGCCCTGAGCAGCTTAGCTGCTGCCTGGCTGAGACCCCCAGGGAGTGTGGAGGGCAGTGCCTCTAGCCCAGGTGCAGGGCTGTCTGGGCACACCCTCCACCAGCTCAGAAGAGAGAGTACCTGCCCCTGGGTGCCCTGTGGGTGTAACTGAGGGTCAAGGCCTAGGGACAGGCAGTGAAAGAATGGCAGAGACAGAGAGCCGTGTAACAAACAGACGGGACTGAGGGACAGACTTGGAAACCAAGGGCAACCAAGAGGCAGAAAGCTGGCTTCCTGCCACAGCAAGTAAGGCAGAATGCAAATCGGAGACTAGGAGGAATTCTACATTCTGCACCAGAGATACCCAGAGTCCCAGGGGATGATGCCCAGGGCCGGGGGACTGGGCTCCAGCTGGTGGCCAGGGGGCGGGAAGAGCCCCACTGCAAACACCTCACCCCCAAACACCCCCATTTTCTACACCTTTCTCTCAGCCCCCTCCCAGCTTCTCCCAACCCAATCACTCACATGTTGGGGCCCTGACCAGTCTGTGCCTCTTCCAACCAAGTCCTCAGCCTGGCACCTAGTGGGGGCCTCCCACTGGCTCCTCTCCTCCAGCCGAGGTGGGATGAGACATGTCCTCTCCAGCACTCACACACACACCCCAATTCCCCAGGTCAATGATGAGCAAAGTCTAGGCTACAGAGGTTCAGTCTGACTGTTGTAAGGTCTCTGTAGGCAGAGGCCAGGGGACAGCCAGGCCCCCACACACTGGGTGGCTTTGGCCCTGAGCAGTCCAGCCAGACTTCAAAGCTGCCTTAACTCGGGGACTCCATGGGCAGCACTGGCCAGTGCCAGGCCTCAAGGTGCCTAGTAAGAGCCTGGCCCCCAGGCCCCTCCATCGGGTCAGCCCAGGGATGAGGGCATAGGTGTGGGGGCAGCACACATGTGCCCAATCAATACATCTAATTGGGCCAATGTATGATTCTCACGAAATAAATTTAGCTTGTGTGCACTGTTTCCCTTGGGCAGCTGGCCCATTCCTAAGATGGCCTGTTCTCGGCTAGCACCCAAGACCGCTCAGCCTCAGGGCACAGCCCCCCACTTGCCCATAGCCAACTGGTGAGTGCTGGAGTGGGAAGGGACCAGGCAGTTCCCTTGGATATAAGAAGAAGAGGGGAAAGAGGAAGTGGGGAGGGGAGAGAGGCCCTGCCCTAGGATCCTAGCAGTGTATATGAGAGGTCCCAAGTGGTCTGGACAGGGAGGGAGGGGTTCTCCCTGCAGGCATCCCCATAACCACACCTTCTCATTGGCTCAGGTGTCATCTGAGGGAGCAGGAAGTCCTGGGAGGAACTGTGGGGTGAGGCACCTCCTCCAGAAAGTCTTCCTGGCTCCCTTCTTCTGGTCCTTCCCAAGTACTCACACACATACTCCAAGTTAGTACTTGCCCAGGGAAACAGGGAAGCATGATGGGGGCACAAAGGTGGTCTCTGGGGCAGAGACATTGCTTCCCCAGCCTTCCAGGAAGTCAGGTCCCTCAGCAGGCCTCATTCCAGGGATCTGTGATGCCTTTCCTCATGACATACCTGCCCCAAGCTGACAAGTCTCTGCCACACCCCAATAACAGTACTCACTACTGCCAGTCCATCTGGTGGGACTGTCCATTCATTCATTCATTCATTCATTCATTCATTTTCTCACCCTCTCATCTCTGCCTCAAAAGGTGTCATCTGGGTGAACCATCCCTAGCCTGCCCTGACCCACTAATCAGCACAAATAAGCCTCTGCAAGCCTCTCCCTGTACCCACACCCTTATATCCCCTACCTCCAGGGCTCCCCCCACAGCAGTCAGCTGTGGGGAAGCTGTGGGACGCCCCCCTCCTCCCTAAAGGTTGGTCTGGGGTCATCCACTCCCTGCCTACAGGGACCCAGCAAGGCCATGGAGCACATCTAGGTCAGGGTCTGTTCCTCAGGAGCTGCCAGGTACACTTCCTAGAAGAAGCCCCCATCTACCACTACCACCACCCCCCCCCCACCAGTTCAGCAGGGGAAGAGGCTCGAGACCAGTGCCGTGGGGATCTGGGGACAGGGATGGGCTTCACACAACAGGGACACTAGGACACAAACATCCCAGGCAGGGTTTCTTGCCTTCACCAGGTCTTCTGCGTGTGTGACATCAAGAGAGGGGCCTATCTGAGGGAGGACACCCATGGCAAGGTTCCTATGACTCCCAGAAGCTACCTTCTCACCCCCACCACCCATGTGGCTGTTTTGCTGGGGGGATTGTTGCCTGGAGGAAGGCAATCCTACATACACTCCACAGACCTGCTTAAGGGTGGGGAAGAGCCTGGTTGAAGTAAGAGGCCCAGCACAGGACAGAGGCCCCAGTACCCTCATCTAGAGAGCTGAGTACACAGAGCTAACTCAGCAGCTGAGAGTGAGAAAACTGGCTGGCCCTTGGGAAGGTTGAATCAGGCCCCTCCTCTGCCTGCTGGGCAGAAAACTGGTGCTAGGTGGGAGCTTCAAAGGCCTCTGCACATCAAATGCGGCCCAGCCACAGCCACCTCTGAGAGGGAGCACTGGCAGCTGGGAGTATAGCACCCCTCCCCCATGGGGGCTCTCAGCAGTGACCATGGGGCCCTGTCCACCAGCACAGGGTAACCATCAAGGTCAGGCTTGGGCCAGGTGGTAGTAGGAGTGCACCCGTGACCATGCTCTAGGACCTGGATTCAAGCCCCGAGCCCCACCTGCACAGGAAAGCTTTACAAGTGATGTAACAGTGCTACAGGGAGCTCTCCATCTCTCTCTCTCTCTCTCTCTCTCTCTCTCT
Source organism: Erinaceus europaeus (assembly GCF_950295315.1). Classification (NCBI taxonomy): domain Eukaryota; kingdom Metazoa; phylum Chordata; class Mammalia; order Eulipotyphla; family Erinaceidae; genus Erinaceus; species Erinaceus europaeus. The sequence continues at coordinate 79,179,297 of NC_080171.1, read as the reverse complement.
CTCTCTGCTGCAGGGAGCTCTCCATCTCTCTCTCTCTCTCTCTCTCTCTCTCTCTGCTGCAGGGAGCTCTCCATCTCTCTCTCTCTCTCTCTCTCTCTCTCTCTCTGCTGCAGGGAGCTCTCCATCTTTCTCTCTCCCTCTCCCTCTTCTTCTCCCTTTCCTTCTGTTTCTCACTCTCTACCACAAAGAAAAGGAGGGGGGCCAGGTGGTAGTGCACCTGAGTAAGCACATATATTATAAACACAAGGACCCAGGTTAGAGCCCCTGCTTCTCACCTGCAGGCGGGACACTATATAAGCAGTGAAGCAGGGCTGCAGGTGTCTATGTTTCTTCCTCTATCTCCCCTCCTCTTTCAATTTCTCTCTGTTCTACCCAAAACAGAAAGGGAAAAAAGGGGGAATGGCCTCTAAGAGCAGTGGATTTGTAGTGCTGGCACCAAGCCCTAGCAATAACCCTGGTGGCAAAAAAGAAAAAAAAAGTAAAAGAGGAGAAATGGTCACTGGGAACACAGGAGTTGTGCAGGCACTGAGCCCCAGTGATAACCCTGGTGAAAAAAAAAAAATAAATATTTAAAAATAATAAAGAAGGGGGTCAGGCAGTGGCGCAGTGGGTTAAGCACATGTGGCGCAAAGCGCAGGGACCGGTGTAAGGATCCCAGTTCGAGCCCCTGGCTCCCCACCTGCAGGGGAGTCCCTTCACAGGTGGTGAAGCAGGTCTGCAGGTGTCTATCTTTCTCTCCCCCCCTCTGTCTTCCCCTCCTCTCTCCATTTCTCTCTGTCCTATCCAACAACAAACAACATCAACAATGGTAATAATAATAACCACAATGAGGCTACAACAACAAGGGCAACAAAAGGGGGAAAAAAACATAAAGAAGACAAGGAGGAGGAGAAAACTCAAAACTCCAGAAGAGTGTAAAGGTCAGGAGAATCAGAACTGGCCCTGGGGGGAGCAGTGGGTATGTCTGGGACTCAGGGACAGGCAATACCAGACTAAGGGTGGCATTTCTTCCCCATGTCTTTCTGCATTTTCCCAAGTGTCAGCTCTGAGAAAGTCTCAATATCCTCCTGAAGGAAGAAAATATTAAGCAGTTATAAGACCACTAACCATGGGTACACCCTGTGGTGTGGAGCTGGCACTGAGTCTTTGGGTGTTCCCTAAGGCGCCCCCACTACCCCAGCCTCAAACCTGAGTCCCACACTATCTGCACAGGCAGGCCTGGACACCATAGCCCAGGGCCTCCCTGGGCTCATGGCTTTAAAGCCCTCATTGTTCCCTGGGACTCAGGGAGCCTTCCAGAAAGACTTCTGGGGCTAGACCAGGCACCCCCAACCCTGCCCTGGATCCAACCCTCAGCACAGTCTGGCCTGGCTGGCATGGGAGGTGGGGAGGGGAGCACAGAGAGGAGGAGCAGGGCAGGGGTTGAGAGCACAACAGGGGAGGAACTGGGAGGGTGGAGGGGAGGAGAGGTGAACAGGGAAGGGGCAGAAGCAGGGGAAGAGGAGGGTAGACCCCCTTTCCCTGACAGCCCGTATCTTCCTCCCTCAGGGCTCCTCCCATTCTGGGGCCCTGCCTGGTCAGGGGAGCTCTTTGGGGTTGGGGGGGCTTCCCTGGAGGGGCAAACAGCAGCCTCCTGGTCCCATTCCAGCTTCTCCTGCTCTCAAGCATCCGCTCCTGGGGCAGCTGCACAAGGACCAGAACAGACACCCCCAGAGACCTGTTGGGGCACATCTGGGGAATGTGGGAGCTGCAAGCCAGGGTGGAACACAGGCATGAGCACCCTTGCCCGCACACACTTGTGCATGCTGGCACATGCACACACCCACACACTCGACCCCCACCACCACTGTGTCCGCTGAGAGGCAGAAATGCTCCCGCCTCAGCTCCCCAGAGGAATGGGCTCTGGTGTGTCTATGCACAAGGCCACACAAACACACACACCTCTCGTGCACACACATACACCTACTACTGTGTAGACCCTCTGCTGGCTGGGCCTCAGAGACACAGGTTCCCCCTAGAGGGCTCCCCCATCACAGGACACCTGAGTTGGGGTCCCCTGACAGCCTCCATAAACCACAGCCAGAGACACACCAACACCCAGCAGACAGAAAACCTGAGGGACACAGGCCCAGCTCTCATTCTTGGGTTCTCCCAATCTGGGTGATTTCCAGAAGCTTCCTAGGCAATATCATCCCCCTTCAGCCACACTCCTCCACTTTTATCATGAGAACCCTGCACTTCCTTCCATCGGGACCACTTGCCAGGCCCACAACATCTCTGAGTAAGTCACACCAGAGCATCAGATGCCTCTGCTCCCTTAGGTCACCGCCACCCAACCTGGCCCTGGTTCTGGGAAAGAGGTGACTTCTCCAAGCACTGAGGCAGAGAGCTGCCAAGTGGATCACCACACCCAAGGCCCTTGCCCTGATGGACACCTGGACACCTGGCCCCCTGCCTGTGCTGGGGTGACAGAAGATGGCAGGGATCCTGGCTGGGAGGGTCCTGCCTCCCTATCAGGGTTCCCTTTGCATCTACCCCTCAGCACCCCTACACAGGTGCCCTGCCCGCAGGCCTTGCTCACTCACCCACGTGGAGGACGTTGGCATCCAGGCAGTGCCTCAGACTCTGCAGACTGGGCCCCAGGTCCTTGGGCAAGGCAGCCATCCTGGCAGCACTGAGCAGCAGGCAGCAGGCAGACAAACTAGGTGTGGAGGACAACCACCCACAGGAGGTAGACAGAGGCTGCTGGCAGGGCCCTTGGCCACCAGGGCTCACTGCATTCCTGGCTGGATGGGGTCATTCCCCTCATCACACCTGGAGGAAAAGGGGTGTCAGTTTGGGGGCAGTGTGTGCCAGTGCAGGGCAAGGTAGCACCTCAGCTCCTCTCAGCTTGACCAAGGTGAGGTACAAGAGCTAAGCTCCTCCCTTCTCAGGGACAGCAGGGGCACCCCTCAAGGTTTAATGCTGGGTGGGGAGCTGTGCAGGAGCTGAAGCATCCTGTCCAGAACAAAGGGCAGAGAGCCTAGGGACAGTGTGGCTGAAGGACTAAGTGCTTCTGTGCTGTCCCTGAGTACGCAGCCCCTGGGACAGCACTGGGGTAGCCTCTGCCTGTGTGTGTGTGTGTGTGTGTGTGTGTGTGTGGGAGAGGGGAGATGCTGAGACACTCGTGCCACCTAGCTCTCCAGCTGCCCAACCAAGCCCCCAACTCCCCAGTCTCCTGCCAGCCTTCCAGTGCTCCCCTTACCCAGACCCTGCCCTCTTCCTACTGCTCTAACCTGTTAACCCCCACCCCTACCCCATGCTCTCCTACAGCCTGAGAGACTGGAGAGGCGGGATGGAGGCCCAGACTGCTGGTCTCTGAGCCCTGATGTGTCCAGGATAGAGCTGGGGCTGCTCCCCATGGAACATGAGGTGCCCCCAGATACCCATAGTGCTGCTCTGTGTAGTGTATAAACCCCAGGAGGGGAGCCCAGGACCCCCACCTGCCCCTAGCCCCTGGCTATCTACCAGAAGCCCCAGAGTCAGCACCCCAGGACTCATGGGTGGCTCTCCAGTCCACAAGCCTTGCCTTCCGGCCAAATGTACCCACCACAGCGCTTCCAGGACCCCCTCCTCTCTGCACCTCCCCATGGCTCACCAGGTGTGGGGTTTCCAGCCCAACTTCCCAAGGTGGCCGGCCCTGGCCCTGGCTTCCAGGCCAGCTAGCTGCTCGGTGGTGGCTTCCTGAGCAGCCCAGAGCCCTGCCCCGACACGCCTGCAGCAGAGCCAGGTGGGGGCTTGGGCTGGGCCACATGGCACCGCCTCGTTGGGCAAAATACCAGCCACAAGTCAGGGCAAGGCCATTTTGCACCATGAGGTCAGCTGTTGGCATAGGCCTGAGCATCAAGAGGCAGGGAGGCTAGAGCTGTGGTCTCCCTCACCCCAGAGTCATGCTGGGGCCTTCATGGTGCTCCTCCCTGCTGTTCCAAGTCCCTGTGGCTTGTGGGGCTGGCAAATGCAGCTGTGTGTGGTGGGGGCTGAAGTCAGAGGGATAGAGCGGGTCATACTGTATAGCTCCTCCTACACCTAGGTCAGCCCCCTCACACACACCTGGTGACCCCATCAACCCTAGGAACTAACCACTGACCACAAGTGACCACTCATGGCTGGCATCCTGTGGTGTCAGGCTGGACCAATTGTGGGCCATGGGACCCTGCCCCCACTCCCCAGCTATAGGTCTAGGCCAGACCCAATTTAGAGGAAGGTGCTGCCCTCGCCTGGCCAGCCTGGGGGGGTGCTGAGTGCCTGACCCCCCCCACTACTCCTGCTGGTAGGGAGGCTTGATGGCACCCTAGGAGCCAGCACCCCACCATAGGGGGTGAGCTAGCACGTACACAGACAGTCATTCATACACACACACACACACACAGATACACAGTCATCTACATAGACACACACAGACACAGAGTACATACACACTTTGCCTGACAGGATTTTGTGCCTGTGTGAATTTTTTTGGTTATCACTGCTCCCAGCTGTCTTTTTCAGATAGAGAGACAGACAGATGTAGAGAGACAGAGAGAAAGACACCAAAGCTTCTGCCCAGTGTGATGATGGAGCCAGGCTCAAACCTGGGTCATGTCCACAACAAAGCAAGTTCAGTAGTGCTGACTGTCCATGTGAGCTATCTTGCTGACCATCTCTCTTCCCTGTTAATCCCTGACAGAGATGAAGAGGGAGAGAGATGGGGAAGGATAGACACTCCACCATTCCTGAAGTTTTATTTGTGCAGGGTGCTCCCACATAGTGGCAGAGTGGAGGGTGGCGCTAAACTCTAGGAGCTGGCACACAATGAAGTGGGCATTTGTGAAGAGCCCCGACTGGCCCATAGCTCCCACTTTCCGCCACCCACTGCACAGATCACCTGCCTGCACCCACTCCCTACCAGTGAGCCCTAAATTGTGCCTGTACCTTCCTGCCTCAGGAGCACAGCACCACAAGGGACCCCCAGCTGGCCCAAGTAGAGTCAAGCCTCAGAGCAGGGGTGCCTAGGTGCAGAACCCTTGCCCTTCTATCACTGAGACCAGAGACCTCACTGTCTGAATGGAGAAACTGGGGCCCAGAGTGGGTAACCCTCCCTCACCACACACACACCCAGATAGTATGGATGAGAAGGGCCTGCTGGCTATGTCTGGGACCATCGCCTAGCCTCCCCTGGGGACCAACCCTACCTGCATATCTAGTCCAAGCCCCACCCTCAGACTGACCTGGTGTGAAACCCCAAAAGCAAGTTCACCCGCTCACACCTGCTTGGGGCTGACGCACTCAGTTCTGGGTTGCATCCCAGAGCTCAGCCAAGGAGAGGGCCTTGATGAAGAGTAAGGATGGTAGATTTCAGGGGGCAGGAACTGGCTTGCCTGGGAAAGCACTCATTTTACCAGGTACAAGGAGCCAGGTTCATAGCCCCAGCACCACACGGGAGCACCAAGAATAGCACCAGGTGAGGCTGATGAACAGTGGAGCAATGCTGTGGTGTTTCCCCACCCCCTTTTTGCCCTATCTGAAATCAAAACTGGGAGGGACATCTGTAGGGAGTGGAAGAAGTATATATGCATGTAGCCCAGACAGAAAGAAGGATAAGAAGAGAAGAAAGAAAGGTAGATAGATAGATAGATACATAGATAGATGATAGATAGATAGGTAAGTAGGTAGATAGATGGATGGAGGGGCATAAGTGTGGAGGCTCACCCAGTAGCACACACACATTACCATACCCAAGGATACAGGTTAAAGCCCCCAGTCTCTACCTGGGGAGTGGGGGGGGTTGCTTTACAAGTACTGGACTCATGCTGCAGAAGTCTTCCCTTCCTCTATTTCTCTCTCTTTCTCTCTCTCTCTCTCTCACTGTCTCTCACCCTCCATTTTAAAAAATGGATACTGGGAGCTGAAGTCATTCAGACACTAAGCCCCAAAAATCATCCAATGGGGTAGGGCAATAAAAATAAAAAGAAGAAAGACTGATTGATTTCATGGGGGGCTGGGTGGTGACACACCTGGTTAAGCACACACATTACAGTGCACAAGGACAAAGGTTCAAGCCCCCCACCTATGGGAGGAAACTTCATGAGTGGTGAAGCAAGTGTCTCTCTGTATTTTTCCCTGTCTCCTCCTTTCCCCTTCTTGATTTCTGTTTCTATCCAATAAAAATATATTTATTTTGAGTAGATTTATAAAACCTCCACTGGGAGCTTTCATCTTTCTGTTTAGAAAGCAATATCACACACCCCCAGAAGGACATTTTAGCCACCAGGGGACAGCATACCAAACCAAGACTGTACCCCCAGTTCTGGGCAATGACTTGGATGTGGGCACAAGGACACAATCACCCAGGATGCGGTTCTGGGATCATGGCCAGTGGACAGGCTCCCATGTGAATGGGCACCACATTGCAGGGAGGGATGCAGCCATGCCAACCTGGGGCAGTAGGACACTGGGTAGGAGGTGGGGGGGTTCTCAAAAGCCAGTCAGGTGAGAAGCAAAGGTGCAGGGGCTGGCCAAATAGCTCACTAGGCCAGTGTACTGCTTTGCCATGTACAGTCTGGGTTTGAGCCCTGCCCCTACCATGTTGGAGGAAGCTCCAGGGCTGTGGCCCCTTACCCTGTTTGGACAAAGCCCATCCACATCTGAGGAAGAGACTAGGAGCCCAGAGCATTAGCTGCTTCTGGGAACACAGCAATCTGGATCCTCATACAATACTGCTGCCCCAAATTTTTTGTTTGGGAAAAAAAGATATTTTTAATAAAATGGCACTTCTATGAACATGCCACCCGTTTATCCTTGTCGCATGAATATTTTTAAACCATGAGTTTTCATTTCTTTTTTTTGTTTGTTTGTTTGATTTATTTATTAACAAGAAAGGGGAAGAAAGAGACTGAGAAGCAGAGCCTCCCTCTGGCACACATGACGCCAGGGATGGAGCTCAGGCCCTCAGGCTGAGCCACTGTGCTTCCTGCCAACCTACTAGTGTTCCCTACTAGGGGGTAGAGGCAGGTCGAGCACAGAGGTGAGCAGCCCCAGGCATGCAGTTGACTGGCATACAGCTTAGTAAGTGGGGCTGTGAGAAGGGGGGAGTGGTAAGCAGGGCCCCACCAGCAGGCTCTCAGAATGTGGACAGAAGGCCACAGACTTCCCCAGAGGCAGTGACACCACATGGCGAAGTCTGCATGTGGACTGCTTTGGCTACTTTCTACATAATAAAAATATTAACCAGAGGGAGTTGGGTGGTAGCGCAACTGGTTAAGCGCAGGTGGCACAAAGCACAAAGACCGGCATAAGGACCCTGGTTCGAGCCCCCAGCTCCCCACCTGCAGGGGAGTCACTTCACAGTCAGTGAAGCAGGTCTGCAGGTGTCTTATCTTTCTCTCCCCCTCTCTGTCTTCCCCATCTCTCTCCATTTCTCTCTTTCCTATCCAACAATGACAACATCAATAATAACTACAATAATAAAACAACAAGGGCAACAAAAGGGAATAAATAAATATTTAAAATAATAATAATATTAACCAGAGCACTGCTCAACTCTGGCTTATGGTGGCACAGGGGATTGAAATCTCAGGTGTGATGCTTTGGCTTTTGTACCAAGTGGCAGCTTTACATGATTCAGTTTAATGTGAATTTCTCTTGACTCTTGTTTAGTACTAAGCGCAGAAGGGAGAGAAAGTTCCAGCAATGCTCCCCAGCTGCTTTGAGGGCTCATCTCCACTGGGTAGGATGCACCTGGACAAATAAGTATGGGGGGGTACCTTACTCAGATGAGCAGGCGCCTTACTATGGGTGAAGCCCAAAGCCTGGGTTCGAGTCCTGGCATCATATGGAGGCACCACGGTAGAATGGTTCCATGGATGTTTTTTTTTCCAGTCTCTCTCCCTCTCAATCTGTATTTAAATACAGAGGGGAAAAAAAAAAAAAAAGGAAAGAAAGAAAGAGGGAAAAAAGCCCTGGAGCATAAAAAAAAGTTTTTTTGCTAACAACTGCAAAGAGGTCCTGGGACTCCAACATCTCAGCACAACTAATAGCAAAAAGTGCTATAGCAAAGCCACCAAACCCTCCGAAAAGGTGGAGCTGAACTGTACCCCTCAGCACCCCATGGGTGAGGGTCAGAGCTATCAATCACCCACTGAGGGAGGGGCTGGAGTTGGGTTGGGAGGTATCGCCTGGCTCAGGCCAGTCTCTGAGCCCCTACTGAGACTCTCCCCATTGAGAAGTGGGGTTCAAAGATTCCCCATCCAACTGTCCTCCACCCCCACCCCAGGTGACCACTACACACATGGGGACCAGGCACAATAACTAGGCTCCATCCACAACTGGAGAGCAAGTTCCTCACTAAATGCCAGCCACACCTCCCCATGGGTCTCTAGGGTGCAGCAGCCAGCTTGTGGGAAGCCAGGTTCAAGGCACTTGTGAGCTGGAAGCTAGAGTCCTACCTATAGAGGCTCCTTTTTTTATCTATTTATTTATTTATTTTTATCCAGAGGGGTCTCACTGGGGCTTGTTGCCTGCACAACAAATCCACTATAGCCAGCTGCCTTTTCTTCTGTTTCTTATAGAGAAAGAGAAATTGAGAAGGGAGATAGAGAGGGAGAGAGGTAGAGACACCTATAGCAAGCACTGCTTCACAACTTGTGAAACTTTCCTCCTGCAGGTGGGGTCCAGGGGCTCAAACCAAGGTCCTTACCCATGGAAAAGTGTGAGCTCTACCTGGTGCATCACCACCCAGCCCCTCCTTTCTTTCCTCTGGAAATTCTGCTTTTTACCATTGGGCTAGTTGCCTGGCCCCAAGCAGACTGCAGACAGACAGACAGACAGACAGACAGACAGACAAAAATGTCACCACCTACATGCATGCCCAGACTAGTCAGGGTGGGACAGACAAAACAGCAAACAGGAGACATTGAGTGGCTGTGGGGGGCTCCCTGGGAGAACGTGGCCAGGAGCTGGTGGGAGGCAGGACTATCACCCCTCAGCCCCACCCAGACCCCAAGGGCTGGGACCCATCCCCCCTCACACTAGGGGTGCAGGGTGGGGGAGTGCACAGAGTATGGAGGTGGGAAGGACAGGCAGGGAGCAGGAGCTGGAGGGGAAGCAGAGGATCCAGGGACCCCCCATGACCACCATCACTGATATGTGACTGACAGATGGGAAAACTGATGGCAGCTTGGGGCCATGGAGAGGCCACAAAGTTCCCTGAGGCTGTGAGGGGTGTGGGGTATATGCCTCCTATTGTGACCCCATGAGAGGGTGCAGGGAGTGAAGGGGTCCTCTGGGGTCAGGAGTTCTCCAGTTTGGTGGAGCTGTGAGCACACAGACTAAATGAGTGAGACAGGAAGGCAGAGTAGGGGAGAGAACAGTCACTAGGTGACTCCCAGGGAGCTGCCACCGCCTCGGCAGAGTCCCCGGCAGACAGGTGGTCCCAAGGGGTGACTCCAGGTTGGTGGCAGCACTCAAGCTCCTGAGAAGCACCCCTACTGGCCTGGGGATACTGGTCAGGGGACATGGCTGTGGTGTTGAAAAGCATACCTCCCACCCATGCACCCCACCTACTGCCCAGGGCCAGGAAAGCACCAAGGGTCCCAGCACTGTGTTCAGTAGGACTGTAAGGACTCAGAAATCCACACACACCTCCTCCCAGCCTTCCCAGAAGGTCCAGCGTCCTGCCTTCACTCCCAGACCTGCAACTTGACCCTCCAAATACTAAGTAGCCCCTGAAGGTTCCGGAGCAGAGGCAACAGTGGGGGTGGTTTGGCATTGCCAGGGAGTCTTCTCCTCCAGTGTCTGCCTTGCCATCAATCAAACAGATGATCAGCTGCCTCCCCACCTCAGACCTGTGATTGAAAGATGGCACCTCAAAACCCTCTTCAGGGCACAGTGGGTGGCCAGAGGAGCTGGGAGAACTGTCAGTGCTGGGAGGATGTGAATGGGGGCCTGTGCTGTGCTCCCAAAGCAGAAGCCAACTGGCTGTGGGAGTCAGAGCTGGGGGGTAGGGTCCCCTGGGGGCCTGCCCACAAACCCTCCCCACCTACTGGCACTCTGTGCTCACACGCAGGTGCACATGTCTGTAGAGGCACTGTGGGCAGAGGGGCACAGTGGGAACAGTGTACAAACACCCGACTCACCAGGGTCCCCAAGAACAGGTGGCTGGTGCTCACACACCCCACTCCTAATGATCCCCACAAACTATCAGCTCTCCAGAGCCTGGGGGACCTTGACCTAGGAGGCAGGTCTCTTCCTACTTGAGCCATGGAGATACTGAGGCCCAGGTCATATATAGCTAGGAAGGGGCAGCCCCAGCCCGCCAGGAGCTATGATCGGAACAGGGGCACAAGTGTGCCTCTAGAACACATACCCACCCCCACCCCCACCCCAAAGAGCGCCCATGAAGGGTGGCCCTGAAGCCTCAGTCTCCACTACCTTTGTAACCACAGTGGCTGGGCACCATCTTCCCTGCCCCCCAGGTTGGCTGAGGGAGCTGGTGGCGACCTGTGACATGGAGATCCTGCTCAGGCCTCCCTTGCCAACCTCCCTGGCCACCATTGGAGGTTGAAAGGTTGACCCAAGGGAGTCCAGCAGTAGTGCAGTGGGTTAAGCGCAGGTGGCACAAAACACAAGGATCGCCATAAGGATCCTGGTTCGAGCCCCCAGCTCCCCACCTGCAGGGGAGTCGCTTGAGAGGCAGTGAAGCAGGTCTTCAGGTGTCTATCTTTCTCTCCCCCTCAGTCTCCCCTCCTCTCTCCATTTCTCTCTGTCCTATCCAACGACAACAATAATAACTACAACAATAAATAAAACATGGGCAACAAAAGGGAATAAATAAATATTTAATAAAAAAAAATAAAAACTTTTAAAGAAAGGCTGACCCAGACCACCACCTCTTCCCACAGAGAGCCTTTCCTATCCTCTGCTAGTGCAAAGCCTCCTCCTCCTCCAAGAAGCCTTTCTGGATGGCCTCTTCCTTGTGCCCAGTCCTTCATTACCAGGCACTTCAGTGGTGCATCCCGTGAGTACCCATTTATTGGGGAAACTGACGATCCTTCCTAGCCGACTGAATCCACATGGATCCTAGTCACTTTCAAAGCCAGCAACAAGCAGACATCAGGCTCAACCTGACGCTGTTGACTGGCTACGGAAGAAGGGCAAACGCTAGAAGAAGAAGGCACTTCAGTCTAGAATGATAGTGGCACACACACACAAGGACTATGTTGGGATCCCTCAGCAAAGTTGCAGAGACCAGCACCCATCCCCCACCAAAGCCACAAGGTATAAATGTGCCACCACAAAGACCTGAGCACTATGCTACCCCTGCGCAGCCCCTACACCCACCCTGCCTGAGCCCTGCAGCTCAGCTATGGGGTGCAGCCCACCAGTCCTGGCAGGGGAGTCCGCACCACCACCTTACCCCTCACCTAGTCCTTGTAGGCCTTTGTCACCCCCAGAGTGAGGTGGGTAAGGCTCTGGGCCTCCCAGCTGGCACCTGCAGAAACCTGTCTGCCAGGTTGTGCCACATAGGCCAGCCCTAACGGTCCAGCTCTGAGTTTGCTCAGGACACCCCTGTAAGCCCCACCCCCTGAACCTGAACCCCAGTGTTGGACAGGGGCCAAGCTTCCCCTGTCCCTCAAGTTGGCTGAGGGAGCTGGTGGTGACCTGTGACATGGAGACCCTGCTCAGGCCTCCTCTCCAACCTCACAGGCCACCACTGAAGGTTGGAAGGCAGACCCAGACCACCACCTCTTCCTACAGGGAGTCCTTCAATGTGTCTGGTGCCTCACAGTCATGGGACCCAGGTGGGTGACAGGGAAAGAAGCTGCCACCCCTTCTAGGATTGGCTTTGAGAGGATGCTAAGGATCCCCAAGTGGAGGAGGGGTCTTCTGGGAGCATGGGGGAATGCACCCCACCTAGCATCTGTGGGCCTAGGATGCCTCCAAGCCTGGAGATCCACATGGAAGGGTGACAGCAAGGCCACAGAGCAGGAGCACCCAGCCATTCTCCCCACAGTTCCAAGCTGACCTCAGGCTCACTGGTGGGGCGCGGGGGGGGGGGGGGCACTGACATGTGCAGTAGGGCACACCACCCTCAGGCACCCTTTTGGAAGAAGCCAGAGCAAGGATCCTATCTGGGAGGGAGGTGGGAGGAGGCATCCAACACTCTCACTCTCTCTCTTTCTATTTAAAATAAAGGCAGCTATCCCTGGCTGTGGGCCGATGGCACCACCTGCTGGTCATTCTTGGATCTGCTCCCCAAACTCAAATCCTAGGGCACAAGGAGGAAACTGGGGAATCAGCTCTCCAAGGTGTAGCACCAGTCCCCACCTCCCAGAACAGTAGTCGCTTGGTTACACAGCTCCCATCTATGCCATTCCCACAGGCAGGCTCAGTCCCTCTGACTGAGCCAGGTGACCTGACCCCAGGCTCCTGCAGTGACTGCACAAGCCCATGGACCCACACTCTCTGGGGCCAGGCTGTGCATTCCCACCTTAGAGCAGAGTGGGCAGAGCTGGGAAGGCTCGGAGTGTCCCCATGCAAGCCAGGAGCTTCGGCAGCAGGAGGTACTCGGGAGTCACCCAAGTCGAATGGCGCCTAGGAGGCCCCTGAAAACTGGGAGCCCGTCTCATCGGCCTGGACACCACCTGGCTGTGTCTGTGCTGTGTCAGACTGGGGGCTCTTATGTTCCAACGACTGTCTCTAGAGGTGGGAGCAGGTGAGACCTAAAATGGCAGCCACTCATGCTGGGCAAAGACGGCAACGTCGCCGGCAAAGTGAGCAGGATAGGAGAGGATCAGGCGCACAGGACCCCGTCCAGAGGACCTAATAATACACAGGGTCATGCCCACCAGGTCACGCTCACAGGCTCCCTCCACTCAATGGCCTAGATCGTAGGACCGCCCCCGCTGGCTCCGCCCCCAAGAGTAAGGCGGCCCGCGTGACCACGCCCTCCGTCACTCCCGCTCCATGGCTATGCCCACCACTCGCCCATTTATAACCACGCCTACATCCCCACCCGTGGTGTAATCACACCCACCACGTGGCCCCGCCCCTCAATCTCGCCACGCCTGTCTGCCCACCTGCCCGAGGTGTGGTCACGTCCTACACGCGGCTCCGCCCCCTCGATGCCGCCCCACCCACAGGCCCGCCAGTTTATAGCCGCGCCCATTGGGCCGTTCCGCCAGTGTAGAGCCCACCCTGAGGGTCACTCCCAATGGACTACCGGCTATCTGCCAATGGGTTCGTAACTACGTCCGCAGGGCCCGCCCCGCCCCACCCACGACCAGCCCACAGACTCTTCACGCCCTCAGTCCCAGGCCAGGCCCCCGATTCACGCCCCCAAGCTCAGCCCGACCCCTCCTTTCACCGCCCGCGGCCTCAACCGTAAGTCTGCCACCTCACACCGCCCAGCTCCACCCCGCTCCGTCTAGTCCCATCCGGTCCAGCCAGAAGTCCCCTGCGGCCTCAGCCCCGCCCCGGCGCATTGACGCACTAGGCCCGCGCCGCGCTCCCGGAGTGTCATCAGGTGCCGCCGCATGGGCGTGGCCAGCAGCTCTGGGCTCCGCTAGCCAGTGGCCATGGCTCCGGCCGCCGCTAGCCCCCCGGAGGTGATCCGCGCCGCGCAGAAAGACGACTACTATCGCGGCGGGCTGCGGAGCGCGGCAGGCAGCGCCCTGCACAGCCTGGCGGGTGAGCGGAGGAGGGGCCGGCTCACGGGGCGAGCCCTCAAGCTGATCCCCCAGCCCTTGGGAGCCTCCGGGGACATAAATAATGCTTTGGGGGAGCAACTTTAGACTGTGAGGATAACGGTGTGGGCGAATCCGGATAGCCTCAATTGAGAGCAGGCCGGGGTGGGGGGCGCTGTGTGGGAGGTGGAGGCCTAGAAGCCTGGTGGCGTTGAGTGCAGTGATCAGAAGGCGAGGATTCCAGACACGGCACGGACTCTGAGCCAAGTGCTGTCTCCATGTCTTTCATTCACTTGATTCTCAAAACGCCCGCTGTGGCCTGTGGCTGTTCCCCCTTGCATTCAGAAGGCAGTCGGATTCCTGAGAGGTTTGGGGTCACAGCCTGGTCACTAACTGCATCGTGTTATGTGGCCTTTATGACTGTAGCACAGGTGAGCCCTGGAGCTGGCATGGCTGCAGAGGGAAGTCGGGGGGAGACCCCAGTGACCCAAGTGGAGTAGAGTAGCACTGTGTCCAGGTAGACAGGGAATGGGTTAGGGCACTCACTGAGGATATGCTGAGCACTGGCTGAGGGGAGACACCCCACACACACACACACACACACACTCCCTACTGTAATACTACTCCTCTCAGGGGCAAAGAAGTGGCTGGAGTGGAGAAAGGAGCTGGAGCTGCTGGCAGACATCGCCTACTTTGGCCTCACCACACTTGCAGGTAGCAGCCCGTCAGCTGGGATTGAGGAACTGGTTTCACAGTGTAGAGGGGCTGGGAGCTGGCCCAGATGAACTTCAAGGAGGGCGGGATCCCTGAGACCCCCAGGGAAGGGCCAGCCCCAAACCCAGCAGAGCCTCCAAAAGCTCTCAGTTCTGTCAGGACAGAACCCTCCTGTATTCTGTGTTCTTGAGGACCTCTGTCCTGGGTGCCTTTGGGGCCTTTTTCCATGGCTAATGCCAGTAGAAAAATTCTAGCACAAAGTTCTGACTTGGGCCCCAAGGTCCTTGAGAGAGAAGGCTGCAGGAGGTGAGCACCCCCAACCCAGCCAGTCAACTGGGGTCATGCTGGTATAATGACGACAGTGACAGCTTTGGTTGAGGAGCACCTTTGAAAAGGAGACCCCAGCCAGCCATCCTGGCCCACATGGTTGCAGAACCAAGTAACCAGTAACCCCACAGAGCTTGGAAGACTGGGTTTTTGTTTTTTCCTCTAAGAGGCACAGGACCCTTTAGAAAGCACAGCTGGGGGAGCCACCAAGGGGTGGCAGGGTGCAGCTAAAGGTGGTGAAGGTAACAGCTCTCAGATATTCTTGTGGGAAAGAAAGTGATAGGGTGCCCTTTGACCTTGAGGACAGGGGAACCAGCACCACCAGCAGCAGAGCAGTGGGGGATGCCAGGTCTTCTGGCTGGAGAAGGGGTGGGGCCTGGGTGCTCATCTGAACTCATGCAGGAATGCTGGGGTAGTGGGGCACATGGAACTCAGTGTTCAGAGAGAGCCAGAGCCCATGACAACCCAGGCTGGAGTAGAAGAAAGTGGGGTACTGTAGAGCTGGTTACCTGGTGGAGTGTTGGGGAGGGGGGACATTAGGGAGTGATGGTGGACTCGCTACAGGGGGACTGGCTGAGTAGGGACTCTGGGTTTAGCAACAGCAAGGTCTGGATTTTGAGGGCAAGTGGGGGACGGGCTGGGAGACAGTGACAGCAAGGAGCCCCCTGAGCCTCTGAGTCCCACAGGCTACCAGACCCTTGGGGAGGAATATGTAGGAATCGTGCAGGTGGACCCATCCAAGCACCAAGTGCCGTCGCAGCTACGCAGAGGCCTGCTAGTAGCACTGCACTGCGTGCTGCCCTACCTGCTGGACCGAGCCCTGCGGCAGCTGGAACAAGCACTACAAGCCGAGGTGTCTGGGGCCCCCTTGAAGGGTGGCCTGGTCCACAGTCATCGCAAGTCAGGGGAACGCCGCTGGCTGCAGCAGATGACGGGCGGCCTAGCAGAGCCACAGAAAAAGGCACTGCTGCAGGCCCTGGCTGCTTTTCGGTGGGGCCTGAGCTACTTCCAGCGCCTGCACATCGCCTGCTTCTACATCCATGGTGCTTTCTATCACCTGTCCAAGAGGCTCATGGGCATCTCCTATGTAAGTGACCTGTACTCCTGGGGGTCAGCACCAGGGTCCACTACTGGGAGATGGAGTTTGCATAGCTCCAGCAATGCTGAGAGGCCAGAGGATGGGTCCTCCCAGGCACCAGATGGGGTCCTGTCCACCATAGCATGGACCAGGGCCTCAGGCTCTGGGCTGTATCCTCCTAGTGACCCTGTGGATGCCCACTCACTGCCCCATCCTGGTTCTCAGCAGTCAGTACCCAAGTTGGCTGTCCTCATTCCCTGCCAGTGGAACAAGGTGGAAGTGACCAGAAGTTGTTCCACTGCAAACCATGTCAGAGGCCAGAATGCAATCACATGGGTGGCTGGGAGGCCTGTGGGGTGAAGGGGGGCTGTATGCTGGCTTCAGACCTGGGGCTGCTGGGGCCACTGGGACCTCTAGCCTCCTGGCTGTTTTTTTTTTTTTTTTTTTTTTTTGCCACTTTTGGTTCGGTACAGAAGTTCCCTCCCCCAACCCACCCCCACCCACAGCAGAGTGATGGCTGACCCCAGATCACTGCCTATAGCTCCAGGGCCCAGCAACGTCCCCTCACTGCCCATCCTGTGTTAGGGCCCCTGCAGGCCTTCCTGTCCCCACTCCCAGCCCTCAGCTGCGAGGTCCCAAGTCCCCCACCCTCTGCACTGAGAGGGCAGACTGGGCCCTCTCACCAGGCTGCAGGGTTGGTGGGGGGGGGCTGGCCTCTATCTGCACAGGGTGTGTACCCGCTGACCATGTGGGTGTCCCCTTGGGTCCTCGACAGCTCCGTTTCCACCGCCCAGCTGTGGAGGACCTCTGGTCTCGCACAAGCTACAGGCTGTTGGGGCTTGTGTCTCTGCTACACTTGGCACTGTCGGTGGGCCTGCAGCTCTACGGCTACCAGCAGAGGCAGCGTGCCCGGCGGGAGTGGAAGTTACATCGGGGCCTGCCTCAGCGCAGGTGGAGGCCGCTGGCGGGGAGAGGTGGGGGGAGGCACAGTTCCCAGCAGGTGTCTGAGAAGCCAGTCAATGTCCTCCATACTGCCCCCTCCCCCCAGGAGCCATGCAGAAGACAGAGGCACCTGTCGGAGCTCCCTGTGCACACTGTGTCTGGAGGAGCGTCGCCACTCCACAGCCACACCCTGTGGCCACCTCTTCTGCTGGGAGTGCATCACCCAGTGGTGCGACACCAAGGTGGGCACCTGGGTGCCCAGAAGCAGAGCTTGTTTGGGGGTGGAGGGGAGGCAGCAGCTTCCCAAGCTCACAAATCATGAACGAGGGGCTGGCTTAGCTCTGGCACTTTGAGCTTTGCAGGAAGCCCCAGCCCCCAACACCATGACTGCCCCCCCCCATGAGAACTGCAGACACATAGAACCCCGTCCTGATCTTTTCTGGAGAACTTGGGGTAGGTGTGCAGAGCCAGAAACGCCACCTCTTTCCTTCACACCAATTCATCCCCCATCCTCGGCTAGAGGGCTTCCCCATCAGCTTTGCTGTGTGTGCATGCATGTAGGGGGACACAGGACATAACTCAAGATGTTCATGTGATGTGTCAGAGGCAACATCCACACACTCCTCTTGGAGTCCCCAACCACTAATAGTATGGGGCTGCTTAGTGGGAAGAGATGTACTCAAGTAGAATGTACTCTTGGCCCCAGCCTGGTTACCCCCTGTGGGAAGGGGCTCCCAGGACTCTGGACAGCCTTAGTGGCTCTCTACTGAGACCTCTCCAAGAGTCCCACAAGCCCCTGGATACTCCTCAGCCCCCACCCCTACCCGTGTGTCCACTCCACTAAGTTGATATTACTCTAGATGCATGTTTGCTCTGTTCTGGCATGCCAGTGGGCCTGCTTAAGCCACCTGTGGCCCTTGCCCTCCCCTACAGATGGCGTGCCCCCTCTGCAGGGAGAAGTTCCCCCCCCAGAAACTGGTCTACCTCCGGCACTACCGCTAACCCTGCACCCCTGGGGGCAAGAAGTCCCTCCTCAGAGTGGGAGAAGCACCGTGTCCTACAAGTAACTGGACCTGTGCAGGAACAACAGACCCCAACAAACCCCTTCTCATCCAAGATGGCACCAGCAGCTAAGATGGGCAGGCCAGGCCCCACTGCAGGACTGGCAGAGGCCAGACAGGGCCTAAGACAGTGGTGAAGCATGGTATACCTGGTCAAGGCTTAGCACCTCCCTCTCTCAAAAGCACACAGCTGAGAACTAAAGTCAGTGGGCAGAATGGGTTTTATTCTCACATGGGAAAAAAAAAAAAAGGCTCTGAACAGGCATGGTGAGAGAAGGGGAGAGCAGCTCACCAACCTGCCCCCTTCCTGGTGCTGAGAGGGGCCTGGCACACCGGTGCATGGAGCTCAGAGAGGAATGAAGGAGCTGCACTGCCCTGGTGCCACAGGGTGTTATGGTCGAAGAGACAGCCCCCTGCCATGGTGCTTCTCTTAAGAGTGAATGACAGCCTGGAGCAGTGAGATCACACATCAATGAGTCCCAGCTTCCAGGAAAAATAAAATAAAACATTTGGCACATTCTTTCTCACAAGTCTGTATCCTGTTTTAGACACAAATATGGAGGGGTCTGCTCAGGGATCCTGCTGGACAGCCCTGGCTTGAGGACATCCGATTTCCCTGACTCACAAATAGGGCTTCCTACTTACCACTGCCTTGTTAGCCAGGACTTTATATCTAATCTGCCAGACACATACTGTGTTACAGACAGGTTTCCTTAAGAGGCACCTCCAGAGGCAGAGGGCACACTGGGACTTCAGACAGGCACTCACCCTTTGGGATCTAGCAAGGCATGTGAACCCTTCCTGGGAGTCCAAGTAGACGAGTGGCTGTCAGGGAAGAAATTGCTCTCTGGCTGGCAGGGGTCAGATACAGCTGCCAGATGCAGGCCTCCAGGCCTGACTACTGAGAACAGGGATAAGCGGGAGAAGCCCAGAGCTGCACCCAGTGGTTAGAGCACCGGCCTGGAGGGTTGTTTCCATGTGAAGTTTGAATCCCAGATCAAACAGAACAGGCTTCCATACAACTTCTTTTAAAAAAGAGTTGCAAAATCTCATATATGCAGAAGCTGGACAGTGGGCAAACGACAGGGTAATCACCCTGTGGCAGGTGACATGTGGCCACACCCACTTCCTGCTATCACCTGGCTGGGTATTTGAACCTATATAGCACTGTGTTTCAGATAAAGACTACACAAGAAAGGGGATACTGTCTTTTAATAAAGTAGGAATTAAAAAGTCACTTAGTAAAACGTTGAGTATCTTGTTTTTATCACATCAAAAGGCTGACATGCAGGTCGGAGTTCTATTTCCCCATAGAAAGTGAAAAGCCACATTTTGAAACTCATCGAACTGGCTAATTCTGTAAAGGGGCTGATGCATGAGAACAAGTTTAATCAAAAGCAAAACAAAATGACTATATCAAAAAAAACATGTCAAAATAATTTCAAACAGTTAAAATATAATATATATTTATAACTCCCAGCCCCCCAGAGCAACCACAGAATGTCACTGTGACAGTTAGCTTTGCTCTCCTGGGTCAGAGCAGAGCAGGCGCTGGCACTAGCACCTAGCTACTGGGCGTCATCTTTCCAGGGTAGGGGCCTCTGGACGCAGGGCTGGCCTTGCCCACTGGGCCGGGTGGCTGGGGCATCCTCGGGGGCAGCGGCTGGGGCACAGCTGGTCTCCTCCACGCAGGGCTCGCTCCGAGACAGCCATGGTGCCCGCCTGCCCCCCCCCCGCTCCCCCACCCGAGTGTCCCCCCACCCCCACCTGCTGGCCACCAGAATTCCATGTCCAAACATTTGAATTCACTTGGGGGAAAAAAATGCAAGTTGGTTTAAATGCCAGTTTCTTCAAGAACCTGATCTCAGTTACAAATAATTGAAGCTCCTTTGTAAAAAGAAAATTCGACTCCCTCGTAATCAACTACTTTATGTGAAGAAAAAAGGCATTGTTACAATGGCTCAAAACTGTCCATGGAGTCTGCAGCAGGTCCAGTCCAGCTCTAACTAGCAAACGTCTTGCCCACGTCCTCTTTGCCCCTGTACGTCCTCTTGCCATGCGTGAATGGGATATACCGGTACTTTATCATGTGCTGGGAACAAACAGGCTCCAGTCAGTCCCAATTCCCCACCACCTGCACTATCCCTTCCTCAGTTGGCACTGGGCTCCCATTCCCAGCCCTCTCTGCATCATGCATGCAGAATCTGGGGCCCCACACAAGGCTTCTAACAGCAGAGTCCCTGACTGGGGGGTTGCTGACACTTAGCATGCAGAGGGCAGAACAGCAAAGCCACACTCCCTGTAGGTGGGGTCCATTCAGCCCACTTAAGGGAACCCACAGTGCTTTTCACCAGGTAGGTCCCACCCACACATGGCCCTGCCCTCAAGCTGTGTGGCAGGCAGGCAGCCCAGCTCAGGTTTTACCTTAATCTGCCTCTTCATGGTGATACAGAAAAGCATGATGAAGTACATCACCAGAATGGGCCAGAACACCGGCACATTGAAGGCCTCGAAGAAGGTGCAGACCATGGCCACGAGGATGCCCTTGGTGGCCGCATGCCTTCAGGAAAGGACAGATGGTCAGCCAGACCCCAGGACGCACAGCAGCACTAAGGCCTGTGTACACTCTGTGAGCTGTCCCAGACATCACCAGAGCACCATACCCCTTGGCCCCTGACAGCTGAGTTTACCTCAACCACAGTGCAGAGGGCACTATATAGCCCAGGGGGCCATCACATTTGTCCCAAGCCTGTGTGGGTGGACCCCCTGGGAGCTGTGCAGCATCCTGAGGCCTGTGTGCTTAGCACTGTCCCCAGGGCCTGAGGTCCCCACTCCAGCTTTCCAGCTCCTTCTTTGCTTTCAGCGTGGGTGTGGGTGTATGCAGCAGCTCCCACGGGCATGGGTATGGGTGTGTGTGTGTGTGTGTGTGTGTGTGTGTGTGTGTGTGTGTGTGTGTGTGCAGCTCCCACAGGACTACCTGTCCTAAAAACAGATCCCAGAGCCCCACCACACCACCACCTGGATGCCACTGCCCGTTCAGAACAGCAGTCTTGCCCCCTCTCCCCACACACACCCCCACCGTCAAGCGGATACCACACTTCCACACAGGTCTTCCTCAAGAACTTGAGGCCTGGCCCTGGCCCGGTTAGGAATCTGCAAGACCGCTGGGGCCTGTTCTCCATGGCAGCTCTATGCTAGCTACCTGCCAGCAGGGTCCAGCTGCAGACAGAGGCTGTAAGCGCCTCAGGCCAGACAGAGTCTATAAAGGGTTGAGCTCATCTGGCCAGGCACGAAGAGGATAGGCAGCCCCAACTTTTCAGGAGTCCACTCACCAGAACTTAAACTCCGGCAGCCTGCGGATGAAGGGCCGGAACTCCTCGTTCTGTCGGGTCGGAAGGGAGGGGCCATCGTCTGGAAGACAGAGACCAACTGAGAGAAGCATGCCCCAACCTCCCCAACAGTTCCTCTCTTTCTCAATATTTTATTCAACAATTTATTATTTCAACAGAGACAAAAATTGAGAACAGAGTGGGAGACAGAGAGACAGGAGAGAGAAACACTTGCAGCTCTGTTTCACCACTTGTATAGCTTCCCCCTGGCAGGTGGCCATGGTTTGAACCAAGGTCCTTGAACACTGCAGCATGTGAGCTCTACCCAGTGAACCACCTGCCCCCCCCACCCTGATACTTTGAGTCTAAGTCTTCCCCGTGCTCTTGGGCTAGCAGGCCTGAGCCTGAGTTAACAGATTTAATTTATTGATTGACGAGAAAAAAACGAGGAGAGAAAGAACCAGGCATCACTCTGGTAACATGTGCTGCCAGGGCTTGAACTCAGGACCTCACACTTGAGTCAAGCGCTTTATCCACAGTGCCACTTCCCGGACCACGCGAGTTAACAGTTTTATACCATTTAGCAAGTTAACAGATTTATACCATTTAGCCAAAGAGAGAACAGAGGAAGTTTTGGTGCTGTGGTTTACTTTCAAATTACTTACAAATATCAATGAGTTGCTTTAGATTCTTTTTAAAAAGACGAACTGAAGGCTGGGGAGACAGCACAATGGCTATGTAAAAGACTTCTATGTGTTGCACTGCATCAAAGTAAAAGACTGGGGTGGGGGGGGGGATTCAGATCCTGGAACACGATGGCAGAGGACCTAGTGAGGGTTGTGTTGTTGTGGAAAACTGGGAAATGTTACGAATGTACAAACTATTGTATTTTAATGTCAACTGTAAACCATTAATCCCCCAATAAAGAAATTTAAAAAAAAAAAAAAAACTTATGCCTGAGGCTCAAGGTTCTAGGTTCAATACCCAGCACCACCACAAACCAAAGCTAAGCAGTTCTCTGGTGTATCTGTCTGTCTCTCTCTCTTACTCTCTCTCTCATTAAAATAGATAAAAACTACAAAAATAATAATACTTTTGGGGGCCAGGCACTTGGCTGAAGACATATGCTACAATGCATAAGAACTCAGGTTCAAGCCCCTGGTCCCCACCTGCAGGGGGAAAACTTCACTGCAGTGAAACAGTGCTACAGGGGTAGGGGTGTGTTTGTGTGTGTGTATGTGTGTGTCCCTCTCTTCCCCTTCCCTCTTAATTTCTCTCTATAGAACAAATAAATAATAAAGCCAATTGAAAATGCCTTGTGACTTTTCTGACAACCCAATAGTTTGCCTGATAAAAAACATGCCTAATAGTGCACTGAGACCCTGGGTTCAAGCCCCAGCACCATGTTGGAGTATGATGGATGGCAGAGCCCCTTTCCCAAGATGGTTCCTCAACCTCTCACAAAGAAATAAAGGAAAAGACCCACAAGGAAGGCCACTCTGCAGTGGTACTGCACATCTGTGAAGTCCTGAGTTCATGTCCCAGTGTAAGTGAACTAATGTGTTTTAGTAACTGCTTCAAAATGCAGCCGCCATCCAGCTTTCTGAACCATGTCTACACAACACAGTAGTGTGTGCTGAGCATGCTCCTGGGGGCTGCTGGCCAGCCAAGTGCCCCATCACCTGCCTGAGGACCCCAGGTAGAGTCCCAGCCCTGTCCTAACTCACCCTTATGGCGTGAAGGAAGGACCTGTTTCGGTTAATGCCTCCGAGCAACACTCCACAGGGGAACCCACAGGCCATGGTCCAGGGCTCTCCAGGAGGGCACTGCCCTGGGCTCTCCCCGCCTTTCCCGGAAGGTGTGACTCATCACCTGTCCCTCATCCCCTCCCCCTCCTGCTGGCTGGCAGGGAGGATTTGATCCCTTCCCACCCAGTCTTAGCCAAGAGTAACATGAGTAGAGTCCTCCAGCTCGGCATCCTGGGAACCCCGAAAGCCACCCACCCACATGTGGACCTGCCAGTCCTAGTAAGCTGCTGTGAGCACCTAGCAGGGCACAGAGGGACTGTCATACCCACATCCCAGCCCCACCCCCCACCAGCACTGTGACCTTGGGCAGCTGACACAGCTCTCATTCACAGAACAGGCTCCACCCGACGACACGGCTGCTCAGACACGGCTGCTCAGCTCGGCTGCTCAGCTCAGCGGGTTTACTGACTCACTCTGCCAACAGACTTAGCCTGGTCACCAAAAGGCCAGGAACATTTCCCACACCAGGAACGGTGTGTTCAGAATGCTTCCAATGTTTCTAGAGAAAACAGCATCTCCCAAGTACACACAAGTCACTTCTCTCTCCAGACCACATAATGGGCTCTGACTCTACCTGAATCTTCCATTAAGGAGGGGTCCACTTTGGGAGAGAGGAAAGCTATGAAGAGATTCAAATGGTAGATGCCCAAGGCGTAAGTCACGATGTACCAGCCCTGGAAAAGAGAAGAAGACAGATCATGCACGTGTTTCCACCGCCCATAACCACCACCGCCCAAGTCCAGTAGATTCCCAAGCAACCCTTGTCCTCACATCCATAGAATTGACAGGCACATTTCACCCTACTTCAGTTACAACAAGTGATGAGCAGAGGCCCACAACAGCACCCACCTCGTGCGCCACCATGGATGGGCGCAGGCCCACACAGGAGTATGGCAAGAAAGGGGGTCTTTCTCAGAGCCAAGACATCCTGACACCCGTGTATTGGCCTAGGCTGGTGCCACTGCTGTGCCCACCTCATGGCTGTGCCAAGTCGGGTCTGTCTCAAGTGCAACTCACACCAGAGAACTTTGTCAGCAGGGTTAATGCACAATCTCTGCCAAGGAGAAACTAAGAACCGGAAAATCAGGAAACCCAGGAGCAGGTGAACGTGCCCCAGATGGAGCCTTCTGGGAGTTAGGCAGATGGGTGGCTTGCATACACACACCCGCAGCCCACTCCCTTCAGCAGGCATTGGTGCCAGGGATGGAGCCCAGGGCCTCATCACTGCACTGCTGTGTTCCTTTTAGAGGTGCTACTATGTAAGGAGAAGCAGGCTTGTGACACGCTCTGGTGGGCAGCAAAGCAGCAGCATGAGGACTGCCATCAAGCTAGGTCCCTAGCAGGTCCACCTAGAACCAGCACTGCACTGCAGCACCAATGATAAGACCTAACGTTTCTCAGGCTAGGAAAACAGCTTAACAGTTTTGCAAGTGGCTTTCATGCATAAGGCACCAAAGGTCCCAGGTTGAATCCCCCAGCACCCTCATAAAGCCAGAGCTGAACAGGGCTCTGGGAAACTAACACCTCTCTTAAGAACAAGAAGAAATCTTGGGCTGGAGAAATAGCTCACTTGGACAGTGTGCTGCTTTGTCATGTGTGAGGCCAGGTTCTAGCCCAGCCCCTACTATACTGGAGGAGGCTTCCATGCTGTGGGCTCTTTCACTCTCTCTGCCTCTGTCTCTATCTAAAAACAAGAAAAACAAACACATAAAACAGATGAAATCTTTCAGCATAAGTAATTTCCTATGGGAGGCAGGCAGTGGTACACCTAGTTGAGCACACACATTACCATGCCCAAGGACTCAGGTTCAAGCCTCCACTCAGTCCCCTAGCTATGAACAGCCCAGACTGAGCAAGGCCTCTACTGCACTGGAGTTTCAGCACTATGGTGTCGCCTCCTACCTCACCTCTCTTTTTCTATCCAAAACAGCCATCCCAGAGTGGTGAGGCCCCAGCCACACACAAAAACACAGTCATGTCAGACAGCTCAAACCTGGACTGTGCAGTTGATGTTTATACAAACTCCTCCCATCCTGCACACACAGACCCCTGCCCTGGCACAACAGAGGATGGCCCACAGCCTTCACACTGAGCCAGCTTGCAGGGTCCCACAAGGCTTGGAGCCTGTCTCTCCTCCACGTGTGGAAGTCAGTGAGTAGCCAGCAGGGATCACCTAGGTCAGCACTAGAACCCACTTGTCACAGGAGTGAACAGGCACCGTGGGGAAGCCTGACAGGACATCACTGGAGAAAAGCCCTGGAAATCCCCAGTCACCGCAGCTCCCCTTACCTTCTGCGCCCCCAGAGAGCTCAGTTAACAGCTGAATGCTGGGACTCGGCCAGTGATACAAGCCCACTGATACAAGCAAGGGCAAAAAAGCCCACTGATACAAGACCACTCCACAAGCCCACTGATACAAGCAAGGGCAAAAAAGCCCAACCCCTCCCCCCGACACCACACTTGGGTAACACAAAGCAGACATCACCTACCTGCAACAGGTAAACGCGGATCATGTAGATGAAGCTCAGGCCCAGCGTCACAACCCATCGCACAGCCGTGTACGGCGTGGACTTGTCCAACCAAGACTGGTAAATCTAAAGAGAGCGTCACACACAAGCATCAGACCCTGGCCTCTTCCCCAAGCACAGCACAGACCAGTGAGGATGCTCCTAGTCCTGGTGGGTGTGATGGGAGACCCAGCCCCATCCACAGCAGACTGCAGTGGGAGCAGGGAGCACCCTGCACCCAGGACTGCCGCCCAGATGCCAGCAAGGTGCAGACCCCATGCGGCAGGTTCAAAGCAGCTGCAGAACCCGCTGACGAAGCCCTTCCTTCTACTCTGTGTACACTAAGTGTAACTACATCTACACAAATACCGTCTATGCTGGCACTCAGAAATCATATAATTTCAAGATTTCAATCACAAAAACTCCCATAGCCAGAAAGCTCACTGGGCAGGATGCCTGCGATGCCAGGTGTGTCACAACCCAGGTTCAGGCTCCAGTGCTACATGTGAGGTGCTACGGCAACAAAGGAAACTCCTGTGCTGTGTCCCACCCCCCACCCCAATGAAGTTACCAACATGGTGAGCTCACAGATAGCAAGGTCCTAGCTACACACACACACACACGTGTGCGCGCACTTCAGTCACTCACAGAAATAAAGCGAATACATGAGCCCAAAGACATCCATCACCCAGTCTCAGTAACTGTAACCAACTTTCCGAACACTGTCTAAAAATGAAAACCCACCCATTAATAACAGTCCCAGCGCAAGGACTGGCGTAAGGATACCAGTTCGAGCCCCTGGCTCCCCACCTGCAGTCACTTCACAGGTGGTGAAGCAGGTCTGCAGGTGTCTATCTTTCTCTCTCCTTCTCTGTCTTCCCTTCCTCTCCCCATTTCTCTGTCCTATCCAACAACGACGACATCAATAACAACTACAACAATAAAACAACAAGGGCAACAAAAGAGAATAAATAAATATTTTTAAAAAAAAGACCCAGGGCCAGGTGTGGCACACCTGCTTGAGCACACATGTTACACTGCACAAGGACCCAGGTTCGAGCCCCCGGTCCTCACCTGCAGGGGAAAAGCTTCACAAGTGGTGAAGCAGGGCTGCAAGTGTCTGTCTCTCTCCCTATCACCCCCTTCCTTCTCGATTTCTGGCTGTCTCTATCCAATCAATAAATAATGATTTTTAAAAAAAAGCCTACATGGCAAGATAAAAAAAAAAAATACAGTCCCAGGCACGGCTGGGCACCATAAAGCTCACCACAGCCCACAGGTGCATGGACCCGGTGGACCCACAGAACACACCCAGGTGTGCCACACGCCATGACCTGTGTGTGAGCTTGGTGCACAGGCCCTACATCACCCAGGCAGTGGAAGCAGGAGGCTGAGAGAGAGCCTGGCAAATGCAGAGCAGGGGCCATGGGTGTGTCAGCAGTTTGGTGCAGTAAAGAAGAGTCTCACACTTTCACTGGCTGTTGGGGGTAAGCCAGAGAGCAAGCACATGGTGGTCCGTCAGTGCCCCCTCCAACCCTATGAGCGCTCCTGTCACCTGGGAGACCCCGGTGAGGGCACAGCAGAGGGGACACTTCCAGCCAAGGTTACAGGAAAACAGCCTGGTGTTCAGTCTCTTGATCAAATATCTGCACAGTCCCGAGGCCCCCAAACCAACCTGTCCAAGTCTCGTGAAGAATCTGTACACCACAGAAGGCTTCCCGTGGACGGACTCCCCAACGCTGTCACCTTCAGACATTCTGTAACTGAGGGAGACATGAAAGGGCTGCAGGAGGGAAGCACGAGGGTCTGCACTCTGCCCAGGGCCCTCAGCAGGCGTCCCAGCAGTCCCCAGGCCTGTAGTCTTTACCAAGAGCAGAGCAGGAAGGAGAAACAGCCTGCAACACGCTCTGGTGGAGAGCCAGACCAGCACGTGACATGCAGAACAGCTTGTGGATTTTCATTTCTGCTCATGTTCCCAGGACCTCACTCCTCCCACTGGGTTGGAAACACCTGGCTAGAAGTCGGTGATTCGTGTCCCTGTCCCTTCTCTGGGTGGCACAGCAGGGCCGCTGCACACATGCAAGCCTCCCTCAAACCTCCACCTCACCCCTCTGGCACGTCCTCCTGTCCCACAAACCCCCTCCTCCTGCAGCTGGCTGCAGCACTCCAGGCCCTAGCAGAACACATGCCCTGGGCCCTCAGGTGGGCAGCCCATGGCCCAGTTTCTTATCTAGAAGAGCAGGTAATCCCATTTGCCCCTGACATTCCAACATGCTCAAGGCCCCTGAGGAGCACCCACTTAAGAGCTGTAAGTCTAAAGGATTCCCCAGTAGAGACCAGGCTCCAGCCCCAAACCTGGATGGCCAGGGTGTCATGCACAGTACCTGATTCAAGTCAGTGGAAGTGCCAGGATCCCTAAAATCTGTGAATGACACATTTCCTGACCAGCACAGCAAAGGACAGAAGACCACCTGGCCTGAGTCCTCGTTGGGGATGCACCCCACTGCCCCAGAGGCCCCCTTGCTGTTGGAATAGTCACAGAGCACTAAGGATCCAGATGCCCTGGCAGGTGACCTGCTACCCGGAGACGGGAACCTGAGTCCACCCCTGCCCATACCCAGGGCACAGGCTATGGGGGGTGTGGGGGGCCCCTAGACATCCTGTCTAAAAGGGAAGTGAGAGGCATACCACCAGCTCTGGGTGCTGAGCTCAGAGGTGAGCATAGCTGGGAAGCCCCCCTGGGCCACATCACTGGGGCTGGAGATTCCATGACAGTACTTCCTGGAGCTGCTTTGTAGACAAAGCCCAGTGCCAGCTAGTGCCCTTTGCCCTCACAACCTGCAAGCCACAGGTGCATGGCCAGAGGTGAGTGATGGAGCCAGCCTCCCTGTCTACTGAGGAGCTGAGCTCTGCAAAGGAGGACTAAGCTCACCACATGGCTGGTCACCTATCAGAGCAAAACCAGGCCAGCAGGAGGCTCCACCCACCCGAGGTAGGGACCAGAGACTAGCAGGTGCTATGCACTCTGTGGGGTTTGCCACTGCTTTAGGACAAACCCTCAGCACTGGAGAGAAGAGGGAATTTCCAGAGAGATTAAAGAATCTGCACTCTCCTTGAAGTACTCCTTTCAACATAAATAAACTGCTGGAAACTTACTCTTCCAACAAAACGTGTGGAAAATCTTCCAAAACACAAGAGTCAACATCTGATCATCTAATAAATGGCATAAATGCTAACACCATGATCCACATTGGGATCAAGCTCAACATCACCAGGACGTGGTCTCTGGGTCTTCAAACAGTCTGCTTGCAGAGTTCACTCCTGCCCCTTTTAGCATGTTGCCAAGTTCTCTGTAAGCAGCACCTTGGTGGCCCACTGTGACAGCAACTCCAGCCTGATGCTCAGAACTTCAGAGGGAGCAGGCGGCCTCCTTCCCACCTATCACACTCATCCCTGGGTAAGGGCTGAGCCTCAGACTGTGCTGTTTGCTCTCTCCTTCCCTCTGCTCCATTTCAAAGCCACCTTCTTTGAGGGCCCCTCGATGGCTGTCATGCCCACCCCCATTAGGGCACATCCCCACATCTTTTGGTGGTCCAGGAGGAGGCACAGTGGATAAAGCACTGGACTCTCAAGCATTAGGTCCTAAGTTCAATCCCCGGCAACACATGTGCCAGAGTGATGTCTGGTTTTTTTCTCTCTTCTCCTATCTTTCTCATGAATAAATAAAATCTTTTTTAAAGAAAGAAAGAAAAAGAAAATTTGAAAGAGAAGAGAGGAGAGATACCTGTAGTACTGCTTCAAAACTTGCAAAGCTGCCCCCTTGCAGACAGGGACTGGGAGCTTAAAGCCGGGGTGCATGGTAAAACGTGTGCTCTACCAGGTCTGCCACCGCTATGCCCCTCTGGTTTAGTTCTCTATTTCCTCCACTAAAAAAAATCAAGCTCCTTGAGGGTGACCTTGTCTACCCCATTCCTGGGGTCCCTACAGGCCACATGCAGTTGATAAGTTACCTGTTGGACCAAATAGCCACAAGTAAAGCAAAGTAAAACGCCAAACAAAACCATTCCAAGCACAGAAACTGAGCCTAGTCCTAGGAGCGGGAAACCCTCTTCAAGGAGCAAGCCCGGCACACGCAGGACTGGGGGGGGGGGGGTCGCCGACAGCCCCCCGCTGGGGCCCCAAGCTTCACGTGCATCATCCTGAACTTAAGCCACACTGGGCAGCGGCTCCTCCCTCCTGGGCGTGCCTCCAGTTCTCACCACCTGGCCTGACCCTGGCCACCTACTGAGCAGGCACTGAGCACCCTTCCTAAGCACAGGGTTCCAGATTGCTCGTCCCGGGAGCCCAAGAAGGACCAAGAGCTTGGAGAAACTTAGCATCAACAAGTCGCTTCTACCCTAAAAGAAAGAAGGTTCCCACGGCAAAGGCCGAGCCCAGGAGCGCTGTCAGCCCAGGGGACTCCTGCCTGGCCCTGCAGCGTTACTTTCAGCGCGACCCCTTCTCACCCGAACTCCACAGAAAGGCCCTAGAAACCAGGATGCAGCGAATGGAAAGCGAAGCCCCGCACTAGCTGGGTGCAGACCGCCCCCAGGACCCACCAGCGAGGCAGCAAATCCCCGGGCAACACTGCGACCCAGACATCCCGCGCCCCAGGCCCCCGCCCCCTAAGTCCGCCCGCGGCCTGGCGTCCCCGCGTCCCGGAAGCAATAGTCGGCGCCGCCCTCCGACCCCTTCACGCACCTGGCGGCTCAGCTGCCGACTGCGGTCTCTGAGGCCGCGAGAAGGAGACCCGTCAGGCGGCCGCGCCGGCGCTCCGCTCGTCCGGGAAGCAGCAGCCGAGCACTTCCGCTCGGTCCTGCGCGGCGCCGCCTCCGGTGCCTCCAAGATGGCCGCCGGGGCGGGGCACGGGCCTCCAACCATTTCCGCTTCCGGCGCGAGCGCCAAGCCGTTAGAGGGATGGGCGTCTCCGGGGAAAGTGGCGGCTGAAGCCTGTGATGCCACGCAGGCGCACTTGTGGCCTTCGGCTGTGGGCCTGGCCAGCTCCGCTCCAGAGATTGTCCGCGCCTGAAGACTAGAGCTGAGCCACGCCCCTGGAGACCAACAGCCAATAAAGGAGGGCTTCACTGGTTGCTAATGGAAACCTCCGGCCACAACATGGCGGCGGCCTCTAGCGAAGTGTCCCCCGGCTCCCGCCTGCAGCGTAGGGACCGGCGGGGACGGCCGCCGTCGGACGGTGAGGGTTGGACCGAGTTTCTTTCAGGACCACAAGAGGCGGGCCTGACCTGGAGGTCCACCGAGGGTCAAGGGGCGCGCAGGCCCGGGACTCGCGCCCCAAAAGGGCTTCGATAGGAACCGCTTATAAATGAGGAAAATGAGGTCAGATGGAAGCCCGAGTGCGCCCCGGTGTGCCCGGAAGGAGTTTGGCTCTCCTTTGTGGTGGTGGGAAAGCGGCAGCCCCCCCCCCCCCATGACAGAGACCGGTGGGGAAGGGTTCTACGCAGCAGCGAATGGGGTGCTCCCCCTGGATCCCGGGTACAGGCTGGCAGGACCTTTGGGTCCCAGTGTGGATTTTGTCCCCGGGGTCAGGAGGCACGGGAAGGTTCTGGCTGGGGACGACCAGGGTGTGGCCCTTCGTCCTCAGCTCTCACCTTCTCCCTACTATGGGCTCAGCTGCCCTTCCTCCAAGAGGGTTCCAGACCTTTCTCCACCGCTGCCATGTCACTGCCTCTCAGGAACCCTGCGCTCACTGGCAGTGGGGCCACCTCCCGCGGGCCTGCTCGCTGTCTGTGAGCTGTAACAGAATGAAAGAATAGACCCCTCCCTCGGGCCAGGCGGTGGCAAACATTACAGTGCGCAAGGACCTGGGTTCAAGCTCCTGGTCCCCCACCTGCAGGGGAAAAGCTTCACAAGTGGTGAGACAGGTCTGCAGGTGTCTCTGTGACTCTTTCCCTGCCCTCTCAACTTCTCTCTGTCTCTGTCCAATAATAAATAAAAAAGAATGGGCCCCTCAGTCTGGTGACCCCCACCACCACCACAAACTGAAACTTTAGGCAGCAGTGTTGTGGATTTGGGGTGGGAAGGGCTCTCCTTCAAGAGCTTGAGAGCACACCACCGCTGAGTATGTGCTCACTTGCACCTGTTTTTGATGTCCAGGTTATGGTGTCTACATCTACCCAAATTCTTTCTTTCAATATGAAGGAGAATGGAAAGGAGGGAAGAAACATGGTAAGAGACGCCTTTGATCTCTGCCCACCAGCTTCCCCGGGGTACTCTGGGGAGGCAGGTGGCAGCACCCCCACATCAAGCCCCCCTACCTCCAACCCTTCAGGGACTCCACAAGCAAAACTGGGACTTGAAGACCTCCGTCAGAAAACCACCCTTTGGTTTACTTCTGTCCACAGAGATGTAAACCACTTGTAGAGAGTAAACCTCTTGTAGAGAGTCTCATCAACAGAAGAGAGTCTCAGAAAGGCTTCCCAGCTCTCCTTCCTCCCCAAAGTCTCCAAACCCTCCCACTGGCACAGTTGCCCCTAGTGATTCTACCATTTCTCTGTGGGACACAGTGCCTTACATGCTGGCTTTTGTACCTGTCGGCTGCCAGTTTTTCTGTATTTTTAACCCTTTGGCTTTTGGTGTGCTATGGACACAAATGCACCCCCACCCCATGGGACTACAATCTGCTGTTGTCTCCCTCCCAGCCAGGCAAGAAGCCTTCATCTGAGAGTGCCTGTTGCAGAACCTGCACAGTGTTCCTTCCCTTGTGGAGATGTGTCCGTCAGTGTCTCTGTGGCTCTCTCCTCTGTCTCTGTGCTGATGGGGTCAAGGAGACCAAAGTGTGCTCTCTGAAGAGTTTAGGAGGGACACCCCTTCCCCCACACATACATTTGATAACTCTGTGGTTTTCCCAGCCAACAGGGAGCGTAAGTCACACTCAGAGATGTGTGCTGGTGAATGTGTGTACAGGTGTTGGGCATGAGCCAGGATCCCTCAGAACAGAGGACTTGAAAGCCTGCTTCTCTCCAGGAAGCGGACCAGGCCACAGGGTCACTCCTGGCCACTGGCCAACCCCATGTCACTGTTGCTCTGACCAGGTCACGGGAAGCTGCTCTTTAAAGACGGAAGTTACTACGAGGGCGAGTTTGTGCACGGCGAGATCACTGGAGAGGGCTGCCGCTACTGGGCTTCCTCAGGTTAGCTCTGGGGGTAGCCTGTGCACAGCAGACCCCCCTGCTCATTAAAGCACCCCTAAAGAAATGTCACCCCCATTCTGGATGCATAGGACATTTCTGTCTCTAAACTGGGAAACTAGGGTCTGCCCAGCCCTGCCCAGCAAAGCACCGAGCCAGGCTGAGCCACTATCTGGGCAGCCTTTATGCAAGAGGGTATGTGGCCCAGGAGTAGGAATGCCATGTGATGGGTGTTCTCATCTGAATGGCAATTCAGGCTTTGCCACAATGCCTTCTTGAAATAAAGTTATTTGGAGAGTCGGGCAGTAGCGCAGTGGGCTAAGCGCACATGACGCAAAGCGCAAGGGCTGGCATAAGGATTCCAGTTCGAGCCCCCGGCTCCCCACCTGCAGGAGTCACTTTACAAGCAGTGAAGCATCTTTCTCTCCCCCTCTCTATCTTCCCCTCCTCTTTCTATTTCTCTCTGTCCTATCTAACAAAAACGACATCAATAATAATAACTACAACAACAATAAAAAACAAGGGCAACAAAAAGGGAAAATAAATAAAATAAATAAATAAATTTTAGGGAGGGCGGGCTCACTAATAGGGAGGGCCAGCTCATCACAGGGGGGCTCAGTCCCCTTTCCACCACCCTCAAGGGATGTGGCAGTGAGTCCAGCCACCCTCTCTACATCCAGGCAACACCTATTCTGGACACTTCGTGTTGGGAGAGCCTCAGGGACATGGCATGATGAAGTACAAAGCCGGTGGCTATTACGAAGGGGAGCTATCCCATGGCATGAGAGAAGGTGACAACTGTAAGGGCTGAGGTGGCCTGCAGGCTCTGAACAGGGTGGGGGCTAGGAGACTTGGGAGACCCAGAGATCAGTCTTTGTCTGAGCATGGCACTCAGCATCTCTGGTCTGGGATCTACTGCCTCTAATTGTCTTCCCTGGAGGCTGGGGCAGGAGTTAAGAGTGCATCCAGCAGGGCAGAGCTTGGGGACCCCCACCTGAGTGCCCTGGGACAGGGTGGCATCAGCTGAGCACAACCTAACAAGTGGCCAAGAATCTAGTAGTTTAGAATAATGACTGTTGTACTGTTTGCTGCTAGTTCCGGGCATCCCTGCTGGGAGGGGATCTGGTGTGCACAAGAGTGATTTCTTTGGCTGCTGTCCCAGCAGGGTGGGCAGGGTCCCAGGGTCCTCCCCTAGTGCCACTGTGGGTTCTGGCAGAGGAGACGCTGGTGGTGGTCCTCTGAGGCCTCAGCTCAGTCACCTCCTCCACGTGCTATTGATACAAGTCAGATGAAGCCATATTTCCATGAGACGGCAGGATAGGGATGTGGAGGGGACAGGCTCCCAGAGTGACCTTTTGCCCAAACACCACTGTTTCTGGAATACCAGCTGCAGCCCCATCAGAAGCCCTGCTTGGTGAGTGTGACCTCTATGTCTTTCAGTGTTGTTCACATAGAAGCAAGAAAGCTGTCGTGTTTCCCAGTATCCTGGGACCACTTGAGCCCCCACACGATAGATATTACCATGCTTGAGGACTTGGGTTTGAGTCCCTGGTTACCACTTAGGAGCGCCTCAAGAGGAAAGCTTCATAAGCAGTAGAGCTGTGCTACAGGTGTCTTCTCTTCTCTCTGTCTCTCCTCTGTCTCCCTGTAACTAGAGCAGGGGTGGGCAACATCTGACTGTATGCTCCCCTGAAATCATTAGGTCTGGTCCTGCCAAAGCAACCACAGGCAGGACTTGAAATCCAGTGAATCTAGGAGCTTCTTTCATGGTAACACTAAGTGCTCATTTTGAAGTTGTTCATCTTGTGTGACCCTTGAATGTTTATAAATACCCAAATGGGGGCTGGGTGGTGGTGCCCTTTGTAGAGTACAAATGTTACAATGCACTAGGCTCAAGCCCCCAGTACCTATCTGCAGAGGGGAGACTTCACAATTGGTAAAGCAGTGCTGTAGATGTCTCTCTCTCTCTCCCCCTCTCTCTCTTTCTCCCTCTCTCTTTCTCCCTCTCTATCTCTCCTTCCCCTCTCAATTTCTCTTTCTCTGTCAAATAAAAGAAAGGAGAGAGGAAAAGATGGCAACTGAGAGCAGTGGATGTATCATGCAGGCATTGATCCCTAGCAAAAATAAAATTAACTATCCTAGTAGCCATAAAAAAGCTTCTAAATCAGGAGTTGAGCAGTAGCACAATGGGTTAAGCACAGGTGGCGCAAAGTGCAAGGATCGGTGTAAGGATCCCAGTTTGAGCCCCCGGCTGCCCACCTGCAGGGGAGTTGCTTCACAGGCAGTGAAGCAAGTCTGCAGGTGTCTATTTTTTCTCTCCCCCTCTCTGTCTCCCCCTCCTCTCTCCATTTCTCTCTGTCCTATCCACCAATGACGACAACAATAAAACAGCAAAGGCAACAAAAGAGAATACATAAATATTTAAAAGATCTTTTTAAAAATTAGACTTAAAAAAAAAAGCTTCTAAATCTAAAAAGGAAAGGGGCAGGAGGCAGAGGCCAATGGAAGCAACAGAGTCATGCAGGCTCTGAGCCCCAGTGATAACCCTGGTGGCGAAAAAAGAAACAAGAAGCAGAGCCTGCCTCTGCAGACAGGTCAGCACACCTCCAGCTCCTGCCTTCTGACTGGGTCCCTCAGCTGTGACTCAGGCCTGGCGGACTACACTTCCCTAAAACTCTCACTTCCTGTCACTTCCACCCACCCAGACTTGCTACCCAGTGCCACCAGCCAGATATTCATTTGCTGTTGGGGAAAGGGGGCAGAGATCTTACCTGCTCCACACACTCAGAGCCCAGACTGTCTCACCTCAGAAACAGGGTAACAGCTATCCTGGTCACCCTTAGCCATATCTGCTGTCCCTCAGAGGGGCCTGTGCCCAAGGGCTACTTCCAGGAGGGACAGCCTGGCTCCTGGGAGCTGGGACCCCAACTTGGGGCACAGGTGGTGACACTGACCACCACCCCCCTTGGCTTCTCAGGACTGGGGTGTCTGGTGGACCAGGACGGACAAACATACAAGGGATGGTTTCACAACCACCGGCGGCATGGCCGTGGGCAGATGACCTTCCAGTAAGTATGCCTCCTACCTGCGGCCTGAGTGCAGGGTCCCCTTATGCTGGGGTGTCAGAAGCGGCCCCAAGATTGGGCACAAATGTTTTGCACCCTCTGAAAGCCACATCTGTGACTGTTGCCACAGGAACGGTGACAAGTATGAAGGTGACTGGGTTCGGGACCAGCGCCAGGGGCACGGGGTGCTCCACCAGGTGGACGGCTCCACTTATGAGGTACCTGGAAACCATGTGGCCTAAGGGTGGGGGCCCCAGGGTGTCAGGTGCACTCATCCCACAGACATCGAGGCCTTGTCCTGCTGGTGATGCAGCTAAAGGGCCAGTCAGTACCTCCTGCAGATTCCTGAAGGGGCTCCATGCTGTCACCCCATCAAGCATTCTTGTTAAACAGAGTGAAAGAGACCACAGCACTGAAGCCTCCTTCAAGGCATTGGGGTCCAGACTCAAACCTGGGCTATCCAAGTGAGCTATCCAAGTGAGCTATTTCAGCCCAAGATTTATTTATGAAGAAGGGGGAGGGGGACCAAAGCATCATGGTGGCACTTGCATTGCCAGGGATCAAATCCAGGACCTCATGCTGGAGGGCTCAATGCTTTATGCACTGCGCCACCTCTACATCCACCCTGGTCAAGCTTTTTTTTTTTTTTTTTACTTTTTTTATTTATTATTTGATATAGTAGAAAAAGAAAGTGAGAGGGTGTCAGGCTAGCTTCACGGGCTGGAGAGAGAGAGACGACCAGGGACTCATGGCTGAGTGGTACTCAGTTCAGTCTTTAGTCATGTGGAACTCGGCGCAATCTAAGCTATCTCTAATCACAATCCTGTCCTTATATATCCTGAGGCAGAAGTGTCAGGTCCGAAGAGGATGTACGTAGGATAGGGGGTGGGGAGAAGGAAAAAGCCTGCAAAACAGTGAGGATTAAACCAATGCCCTAGAGGCAGGGCAGTGCTTAGTTAACAGTGGTTAGGTAAATAGAATACAGTGTTAAGCAGGGGGGATTAAACCAATGAAACAGAAGGAGTCTTAGAAGCAGAATTTAGAAGCAGATCAACAAGAGCGGAGGGGAAGAGGATAGAGACAGAGACCTTTAAACCTGCTTCACCACTTGTGAAATTTTCCCCCTGAAGGTTGGGGGTGGGGACTCAAACCCAGGTCCTTGTATATGGTAACACATATACTTAACTCGCAAAGCCATTTCCCACCTTCCCCACTCCCAGTCAAGCTTCATTTCCCACCTTCCCCACTCCCAGTCAAGCTTTTAATGAGAAGTGTGCCTGGGGCTAGAGAAACAGCTCAACAGGTAAAACACAGATAAACCTTAGCATCTGTGCTGTCCAGGTTCCACCCCCAACTTGACATGACATGAGAAGCTCTCCAGCATAACTAGAGAGAGCTTTGGTGCTTTAGTGTTACTCTCTATCTCTCATTTGAAGATTTTATTTATTAATGAGAAAGGAGGAGAGAGAAGGAACCAAATATCACTCTGGTACATGTGCTGCTGGGGATTGAGCTCAGGACCTCATGCTTGAAAGTCCAATGTTTTATCCTCTGTGCCATCTCCTGTACCACTCTCTCCCTCTATCTCTCTGTCTGAATGAAAATGTAAACCAGGAACAGTGAAACTATGCATATGAGAAGCACCAGCTCAGCAAAAAGAAGAAGAGAAAGAAAAAAAAGTGTTCTTAGAATGCAGATGTGCCCAGTAGTGTGAAGTGAGGTGCTCCCTGGTGAGCAAGGTTCACAGGGGTGCTCACTGTGGTGTTCAGGGGTTCAGGTGCTCCACACAGGAGCAGGTGAGGGACGAATCCACATTAGTGACTTCATGAGAAAGCTGTGAGAGTGGCCAGCCAAAAGCCACACACCAAGTAGCCCCCACTCTTCAGCCCCCAGGCCAGAAGGGCAGCCTTGAGTTATGTCCTTGCCATGTTGACACTTGGAAATATGGAGCCATGGCCCAAGGAAAAGCCAGCCCAGGGGTGGGGGCTGCCCAGCAGACAGGGCCCACAGAACAAGCCCCACCTCCGTGCTTTGTGAACCCAGCCAAAGATCCTCCCTGACCAGCGACCAGAGGTGGAGCGGTGACAGTCAAAGCTGTCCCCTTCCCGGTCCCCTTCCAGTCAGTGAGGGCCAGCATGCAGCCCACCCCCTCACCCATATGTCCCCAGCTGTCAGCAGGGTTCCTCCTCCCAGGCTCCCTCATGCTCGCACCCCTGAGTGTGGCATGTGTTTGCCTGTGCCCTAGGAGCCAGAACTACCCAGACCCTTGTTCTGTAGATGGGGACACTGATGCAGGAAGCCCCACCTGGTACCTGGGCTAGAGCTCCAAGCACACCCAGGGGCTGGAGGTCTACTGGTGAGTGAGGCAGGGGTGCTACTTCCAGAGAATCGACCAACCGGGTGCACCTCTTCTGGTAGCTGCACAAGGCGTCCACCAGGGGGCAGCACAGCCTCAGCGATGACTCCCATAGACAAGGAGCCTTCCTCTTGAGGCCCGGTCGAGCTAGACTTAGGGCAGGTGCCCTCACCACTGCCTTGGAAGATGAGCAGGGACTTGGCTTCAGACTGGACTTGGGGACTCTGGGAGGAGGAACCCTGCTGGCAGCCCAGCCTCCTGAGCCCCCAGCCTCTGCCCTGTGCTGTGTCCCCACCAGGCCCCACCATGCTGGGCTCACCGACAGCCACACTGGGCTGTTACAGATCCTCTGTCCTCCAATCACCTGCCAGTCAGGGGCCTTGGTGGCTGGCAGAGGGCTCCCTACACCTGGGAGGAGAATGTATGTGTGTGTGGGGTGAGTGGAGTGTAGCAGAGAACTGTAGCTCTTGGTGGCCCACAGACTTGGGCCACAGACTGTAGCTCTTGGTGGCCTCACCTCCCATCACCTCCTGTGATGGTGTCCCTGGGCCTGGCTACAGGGCTCCCCTCAGCCCAACTGGGGGCTCTCTGCATCCCAACAACTGACCTCCGCATGTGAGAAGTGGTGACAGAGCTATCACATGGGGTGAGGGAGTCAGCTTTGCACTCTGAGGCTCCCCTCTTGCTGGGGCATCATTGTCCCCTGAACTTCCATAGTCAAATCTTTAGCCTTCTTTATAAAAACATTTTCTCCTGATTTTTGTTTTTCCCACCAGGACTATCAATGGGCTCAGTGGCTACATGGCTCCATCACTCCTGGCTGCCATTATTTTTAGTGGAGTTTAGTTTTATTTTATTTTTAGATAGAATGAAAGAGACTACAATGCTGAAGCTTCCTTTAATACTGGGTTTGAACCTGGCTCATGCCCATAGCAAAGCAGCACACTGTCCAAGTGAGCTATTTCACCAGCCCTGGTGTGTGTGTGTGTGTGTGTGTGTTGTTTTGTTTTTTGGACAGAATGTGAACAACAGAGAGGGAAACACAAAGAAGGAGCGACCCTGCTGCAGCACCCTCCACTGTTCAAGGAACTTCCCCCCCCGCTAGTTCTCCCATGTGATGACCAACATTTTGAACCCAGAGCCTTACTCATGGTAACTTTAGTGCTCTACATAGTGAGTCCCTACTCAGCTCCCTAGAAAATAGCTTTAGTTGGGGTAAAATACAGATAACATCAGATCTGCCATCTTGACCACAGTCAGTGCAGGTCTCCAAGGCTAGAAGGGTCACGACTGTGCAAACTCCCCCCACCAGTTCCAGAACTTTCTTCCCCACTGAGCCTGTCTGCACTGAGCACTCACTCCCTGGCCAGGACCCCAGAGCATCCCTGTCTATGTCCATGCTGGCCGGCATTGCTGGCTTCCGCCGGCCAGGCACCCAGGCTGCGTCACCTGTGCTCCCTGGAGGGAGGCCTGCTGTCTGAAAGCTGCCTGTGCCCAGAACAGGTGGCTGGCCATCTGTATTCCTCATCTACCTGCCAGTGCTGCTCCCTGCCCTTCTCTACTCTGTTCTCCAGCCAGGTATGCGCTGGACACACAGGGCCAGTGGGAGCACCTAGGAGGAGGTGCCAGAGCCTCTGTCCCTGAGGGTATGGGTGCCATGGGGGTGAGGAGGGGGCACTAGTAAGGCAGTGGGTCCATCAGCCAGTCCCAGTTCTCACTCAAACAGGACCATGAGGGCACCCCTGGAAAGTGAGAGGCCCATGTGTACTGAGATAGGCACCCCTTCTCTGACCACAGCTATTCCTGGCAAATTTTCTCCTTTTCTTCCAATTCCTTCTTCCACCTCTTCTTCTTCCTGCTCTCGCCTTGTCCACCTTGTCTTCTTCAAGATTTATTTTGGGGGGTCGGGCGGTGGCGCAGTGGGTTAAGCGCATGTGGTGCAAAGCGCAGGAACCGGCATAAGGATCCCGGTTCGAGCCCCCGGCTCCCCACCTGCAGGGGAGTCGCTTCACTGGCGGTGAAGCAGGTCTGCAGGTGTCTATCTTTCTCTCCCCTTCTCTGTCTTCCCCTCCTCTCTCCATTTCTCTCTGTCCTATCCAACAACGAATTGCGTCAACAAGGGCAATAATAATAACCACAATGAAGCTACAACAAGGGCAACAAAAGGGGGAAAAAAATGGCCTCCAGGAGCGGTGGATTCATGGTGCAGGCACCGAGCCCAGCAATAACCCTGGAGGAGGAAAAAAAAAAAAGATTTATTTTGGGGGCACATGGCACGAGATGCAGGGATACTGGTTTGAACCCCCAGCTCCCCAGCTGCAGGGGGGTCAGTTCACAGGTGGTGAAGCAGGTCTGCAGGTGTCTATCTTTCTCTCCCCCTCTCAGTCTTCCCCTCCTCTCTTCATTTTTCTCTGTCCTATCTAACAACATCAATGGCAACAACAACAAGGACAATAAAATGGGAAAAATGGACTCCTGGAGCAGTGGATTGGGAGTGCAGGCACTGAATCCCAGTAATAACCCTGGAGGCAAAAAAAAAAAAAAAATTATTGCATGAGGTAGAAATAGAGAAACCAGAGCAGTACTATGGCATATGCGATGCCAAGGCTCAAGCCTAGGACCTCATGACTGGCAGTCCAAAGCTCTGTCACCAAGCCACCTTTCGGGTTGTGGCCTCTGGCAAGTTTAAGGACGTTGAGGGCATGGGGGGAGGACTCATGCAGGGTCCTCACGGAAAAAGAGGAAGTGAGGCCTGACTCCAGGGGTGCCCCACCTAGTGCCCAGCTCTTCCAGATCACCTCAGCATCACCTGCCCCCTCCCAGCCCCTTGTGTGCTACAGACAACCTCAACAAAGGCACTTTCCCCAGGTTTGGGAGCCCAGCCCTGGGACTCCCATGGGTCCAGAGAGCACCAGAGACACCCCGTGCCCAGGCCCAGCTTATCCAGAGGCCATCTTGAGCCTGAGACCAGCTTGTTGCTCCTGGGGCTTCTGCCTCAGTGGCACCCCTTTATGCTGCTTTCCCTCTCCCAGTCTGCAGCTGGCTTCTGGGGCTGCGA
This sequence comes from Erinaceus europaeus, assembly GCF_950295315.1. Taxonomy (NCBI): domain Eukaryota; kingdom Metazoa; phylum Chordata; class Mammalia; order Eulipotyphla; family Erinaceidae; genus Erinaceus; species Erinaceus europaeus. Next base: position 79,138,165 of record NC_080171.1, on the reverse strand, counting down.
GAGGCCCAGAGGCAAGGATGGGGGGGCTGCTAAGCCCCCAAGAACCCCACTGTGGGGGTGGGGTAGGGTGGGGGTTGGGGTATCAGTGAGCAGAGCCAAGCAGCTCCTGGAGCCCATTCCTCCTACAACGGGAACACTTCCCAGGCAAATAAAACACCACAGGCTCTTAAAATTTTCCACAAGACAGTGTTGCTGCACATTCCTACTCTACTGGCACATACCCCAGGCCAGGGGGCCAGGCAGGTTTGGGGTTGTGGTGGGCAAGTGGCTCCCCAGAGCTCAGGTGGCTTTTAGTCAGCCCCTCCATTAGCCAGGCCCAGCCTGGAGCCTCCTCCCTGCATGTGTGTGGGGCCTTAGCATTGAGGGCATGCTGTGCTGGAAGTGTGCCCTCTATAGAAGTCTGTGGATATTTTATATGCAGGCCACTGTCCCCAGATTCACAGGCTGCATGAAATGGGGTGGGGCAGGGGGGTGTGGTGAACATGTATTTTACAAAGTGAGCTGGGGGCCAGAGGAATAGCACATGTGGATAGTGCACTGCTTTGCAATGTGCAAGACCCAGGTTCAGGCCTGGTGCCCACCACATTGAAGGAAGTCTCTGTGGTATGGTCTCCCTTTCACTCTTTCACTGCCTCTCTTGTTTCTATTTTAAAAGTTAATTAATTAAAAAACACACCAAAGCAAGTCAAATCACATCCGAGTAAAGTATGTTTCTCATACAGCCTTGGGGTCTGGGATGGGGGCAGGGACAATGCAGGGGAGAGGGGCCCCACATCTGGGCCAGGCAGGCAGGCTAACAGCTTTCTCTCCTCCCTGCAGGGACAGTGGCATGGTGATGTCTTCAGTGGCCTGGGCACCCTGACCCACTGCTCAGGAGTCACCTACCATGGCCTGTGGGTGAACGGGCACCCAGTGGGTGAGTATAAGCACCCCCCCTCTTGGGAGGGGCATGCCCTGACTTAAGTGGCCCTGGGCACAGATGGGGGAAGTGCTGGGGACCAGGGTGAGGGGAGTCAGGCCCCATCCCTTGTTTAAAAAGCACATTCCATCTAGATTGCTTTTTTTCCCCTTTTTTATTTTAATGAGACCTACAGAGGGATAGGAGAGGGCCCAGAGCCCTGCTCAGCTCTGGCTAATGGTGGTTCAGAGGATCGAACCTGGGACCTCAGAGCCTCAGGCAGGAGAGTTTTTCTGCAGAACCATTGTGCTATTTCCCCAGCCCTCCACCTGGATTTCAAAAGGACTCATGTTCCAGGGGTCCTGCCTAATGGGGACTCCTCACATCAGGGGTACTCCACACAGGACCTTCCCTACCTTGGGGTCCCCCAGCCTCAGGATATCCCCTCCTGTCACAGAGGCCTCCCAGCCTCCTCCCCCACACATGACATCACTAGTGGCCTCCAGGGATCTTTGCTGGGGAGTTGACTCACTCCCTGTGGCCCCTAGAGCATGGGGGTGGCCCCTCCAGACTCCAGAAAGGTGGATTCACCCTCAGGGTCAGCTTGACCAGGGTCACAGGTCCAGGTCAGGGTTCTAGGCAGTTGGCAAGTTGGCAGTGACAGCCAGCACCCTGACTTGTCCTGGGAAGGCAGGTGTGTGGGAGGAGCAAACACTGGGATCCAGTCTGAGTCACCTACACCACACTGTACACACCTACCCCAGCGCAGGCCACAAGGATGGTGATTCTGGGGCCGGAAGTTCTTGCTGTGGCACCAGGCGCTGCCTTCACACTAATGGTCCAGCTGCAGCAGGCCAATGGAGCTGTGGCTGAGGGTAAGCTGGGGGGTGGGGAGAAAATTTTCCCAAAAGGTGGCAATGCTGGGTCCCAAGTGAGTCTCTAGGGTGCCCCGTGGTGGCCACAGGCTGGCAAGGGAACAAGTCTTGGACAGACAAGCTGCCCACTGCCTCCCACCAGTACTCAGAGCACAGAGGCTCAGGGCACGGTCATAGAGCTGTGTGTCAGTACTCGTCCCCGAGCCCAGAAAGGCCCCTGCCATCCCAGGCAGCCACCAGCACCAAGGGGGTTTCCGTCGGGATGCGCAACCTGGAGTCTCTCATCCCAGTCCTGCCCAAGCCCAACTCCTCTTGGCCTCCAAGATCAGGAGAGGGTGGAGTCCAACACCCCTCCTTGCACCTGCATCATCTGTGTCCTTGTTCCCACCCACAGCACCTAAGCTCATAGCACTTTCCAGCTCTAGGCCTGTGCTGTCACCAGTAGCTGTGGCAACACTGCAAATGTGCATGCATACATGCTGGGTGGAGTTACTGGATTCAGGTGCTTTCTTCTGAAGCTTCCTAACACTCCCAGTGAGGTCCAGGTAGCTCACACCCTCCCAGTGCCTATGCTCATCTTCCCTTGGATTCCAGCCGCTGTGGGCTGGCTGGCACCCTCCTAGCTGAGCTATCTTGTCTGCCCTATGTTTCTTGTGTCTCTTATTTTTATTGCCAACTGGGTTACCATAGGTGCTCAATCTCTGCACAATGACTACCTGTGGTCTTCCTCTCCTAGCCCCCCCCCCCCAAATTTCTTTCTTTCTTTTTTGCATAGAAACAGAAAAAGAGCCTTGGGGGCTTGAACCACGGTCCTTGAGCTAGGTAACGTGCACTATATCATTCGTACCACCAGCAGGTTCTTGCAACTTGTGTTTTTATTCTGAACTATTAAGAGTTCCTCCTGTGTTCTGGATAAAAGGTCCTGATCAGATACCCAGTTTGCAAATATTTGTCCCTATTTTGCAAGTTGTCTTGAAGTTCTCTTTGATCCAACCTTTCCCGGGTCAGTTTCTTTTTTCTGCCACCAGGGATATTGCTCAAGCTTGGTGCCAGCACTACAAACCCACCACTTCTGGTGGCCTTTTTTTTTTTTTAATTGCATAGGACAGAGAAAAACTGAGAAGGCGAGAGGAAGAGAGAGACACCTGCAGACCTGCTTCACCGCTTGTGAGGCATCTCCCTGCAGGCGGGGACCAGGGCATGGTAATATGTGTACTTAACTGGGTGCGCCACCACCCAACCCCTCCCAGGTCAATTGTTGTTGTTGTTGTGTTTGTTTCAGATAGAGAAAGAGAGACAAAGACCACAGGGCTGCTCCCCCATGTGTGGAGCATCCCCTGGTGTCTTGGTGCTCCTGTGTGGTGCCAGGGTTTGAACCCAGGCCTTGCACATGGGATGGCACAGGCTTCCCAAGTGAGCTGTCTCCTGACCCTGTCTTACAATTCTGGTGATACGTATCCTTCAAGTCCAAAGTTTTGCAACTTTGATCAAGTCTAATCTGTTTTTCCTTTTGCTGCTTGTGTGTTGGGTGTCCCATGAAAGACTGCTTGGCCCAGGATCATGAGCCTGTTCCCAGGTTTGTTTTGTTTTTTTGTTTTGTTTTGCTTCCAGGGTTATTGCTGGGCCTGGGTGCCTACACTACAAATCTACTGCTCCTGGAGGTCATTTTTTCCATTTTGTTGCCATTGATATTGCCTTTGTTGGATAGGCCAGAGAGAAATGGAGAGAGGAGGGGAAGGCAGAGAGGGGGAGAGAAGGATAGACACCTGCAGACCTGCTTCACCGCCTTTGAAGCAACCCCCCCTGCAGGTGGGGAGCCATGGGCTCGAACCGGGATCCTTACTTCAGTCCTTGCACTTTGTGCCAAGTGCGCTTAACCCGCTGTGCTACCACCTGACTCTTGTCCTTGTGCTTTTTCAACTCACTGCACTACCACCAAGCCCCCCTATTCCCAGGGTTTCTTCTGAGACACTGACAGTTCTAGCTTTATATTTAGCATAGACACTCTTTGTGTTATTGAGGAAGGGGTGGGGGGGTTTCCTCTAAATGTGAATGTTCAGTTGTCTCAGCAATATTAATTTGAAAAATAAATATATACTGTCTTGGTGGCACACCCAGTAAAACACACATATTACCATTGACAAGGATCCTAGTTCAAACCTTTGGTTCACACCTGTAGAGGTGGGGGAAGCTTCACAATCAGTGAGGCAGGGCTACAGGTGTCTGTCTCCCTCTCTATCTCCTTCTACCCCTGCTCAATTTCTTTTTTTTCCCCTACTCCATAGCTATCATCTGCACCACAAATCCACTGCTCATGAAGGCCATTTTTTCCATTTTTGTTGCTTTTGTTATTATTATTATTATTGTTGTTGTTGTTGTTGTATAGAACAGAGAGAAATCGAGAGAGGAGGGGAAGACAGAGAGGGGAGAGAAAGATAGACATCTGCAGATCTACTTCACCGCCTGTGAAGCAATTCCCCTGCAGGTGGGGAGCCGGGGGCTGGAACCGGAATACTTGCACTGGTCCTTGCTTAACCCTCTGCGCTACCACCCGACCTCCCCCCCTTTTTTTGCCTCCAAGGTTACTGCTGGGACTCGGAGCCTACACTACTAATCTACTGTTCCTAGGGGCTATTTTTCCCTTTTGTTGCCCTTGTTGTTTATCATTATTATTATAGTTGCTAGTGCTGTCATTGTTGGATAAGACAGACAGAAATCGAGAGAGGAGGAGAAGACAAAAAGGGAGAGAAAGATAGACACCTGCAGACCTGCTTCACCACTTGTGAGATGACCCTCTGCAGGTGGGAAGCCGGGGGCTTGAACCCAGATCCTTATGCTAGTCCTTGAACTCCGTGCCATGTGCACTACCACCCGCCCCCCTCACCCCCCGCCTCCACACACACTCAATTCCTTTGTCACTATCAAAACAAAAAAGACAAGCAGGCGTGTTAGATTCATTATGTAGTCACCAAATCTCAGGAATAACCCTTGTAGCAAATAAATAAATGAGAACTAGAACTTTAAAAAAGTACTTTTGGGGAGCCGGGCGGTAGTGCACCGGGTTAAGCGCAGGTGGCACCAAGCACAAGGGCCGGCATAAGGATCCCGGTTTGAGCCCCCAGCTCCCCACCTGCAGGGGAGTCGCTTCACAGGCGGTGAAGCAGGTCTGCAGGTGTCTGTCTGTCTTTCTCTCCCCCTCTGTCTTCCCCTCCTCTCTCCATTTCTCTCTGTCCTATCCAACAACGATGACATCAATAACAACAACAACTACAACAATAAAAAACAACAAGGGCAACAAAAGGGAAAATAAATAAATATAATATATATATATATATATATATATATATATTTTAAAAAGTACTTTTGGGGATCGGGCGGTAGCGCAGCAGGTTAAAGCGCACGTGGCGCCAAGCTCAGGGACCAGCATATGAATCCGGGTTCGAGCCCCTGGCTCCCCACCTGCAGGGACATCGCTTCACAGGCGATGAAACAGGCAGGTCTGCAGGTGTCTTTCTCTCCCTGTCTCCGTCTTCCCCTCCTCTCTCCATTTCTCTCTGTCCTATCCAACAATGACGACATCAGTAACAACAACAATAACAACTACAGCAATAAAAAAACCCAACAAAGGCAACAAAAGGGAAAATAAATAAAGAAATAAATAAATATACTTTTTTTAAAAGCACTTTTCTCTTCTTGACCCACTGAATTGTCTTGGCTTTAATTTGTTTAAGTAGCCATCAATTTTGTCATGTGTATTCTCAAAGGATGTTAGACTTGTTTTGTTTTTTTTCTTGTTTTATTTATTTATTTTTAATATTTTATTTTTTATTATTAATTAGAGAAAGAGAGAAACTGAGGGGAGGGAAGATAGAGAAAAAGACACCTGCAGCTCTGCTTCGCCACTGTGAAGCTTTCCCCCTGCAGGTGGGAGCCAGGTGCTTAAACCTGGGTCCCTGCACATTATAATATGAGCACTTAACCAGGTGCACCTCTGCCTGGCCCCCTATTTATTTATTTATTTTTTAATATTTTATTTATGTATTCATGAGAAAGATAGAAGGAGAGAGAAAGGACCAGATTTCACTCTGGTACATGTGCTGCCGTGGATTGAACTCAGGACCTCATGCTTGAGACTCCAATGCTTTATCCACTGTGCCACCTCCTGGACCACTATTTATTTATTTATCTATGTATGTATGTATGTATGTATGTATGTATTTTTTTTCCTCCAGGGTTATTGCTGGGCTCGGTGCCTGCACCATGAATCCACCGCTCCTGGAGGCCATTTTTTCCCCTTTTTGTTGCCCTTGTTGTTGTAGCCTCGTTGTGGTTATTATTATTGCCATTGTTGATGTTGTTCATTGTTGGATAGGACAGAGAGAAATTGAGAGAGGAGGGGAAGACAGAGAGGGGGAGAGAAAGATAGACACCTGCAGACCTGCTTCACCGCCTGTGAAGTGACCCCCCCTGCAGGTGGGGAGCCAGGGGCTCAAACCGGAATCCTTATGGTTCTTGAGTTTTGAGCCATGTGCGCTTAACCCGCTGTGCCACTGCCCAGCCCCCCCCTTCCTAAGGGAGCTGTGGTGTACTGTGTCTTATTTGTCCATTTCATCTAAGATTGATTGGCACAATCTTCTTTGTAATCATCCCTATTCTTTCTTGAATACAGTGATAGCACTTCTTGGGTTCCTAATGCAGATCATTAGGATCTTCTCTCTCTTCTTGTCACAAGCTAGAAGTCATCCATGTTATTATCTAGTATCACATAATGGTGTTGGTGTTTCTTTTATTACTTGCTGTTTCATTAATCTTTATTTTGAGCTATCATATTATTCCCTTGCTTCTTTTTAATATATATATATTTAAATGTATTTATTTATTTATTTTATTTAAATGAGAGAGAGAAGTAACAAAGAGAAAGATACAGAGAGGGCGCTGGGCAATGGCACACCTGGTTAAGCACACATAGTGTGAAGTGCAAGGACCTGTGCAAAGATCCGGGTTCAAGCCCTTGCTCCCCACGTGCATGGGGTCTGCTTCATAAGCAGTGAATCAGTGCTATAAGTCTGTCTGTCTGTCTATCTATCTATCTCTATCTCCCCTTCTTTCTATCTTCCCATCTATCTAACCTATCTATCTATCTATCTATCTATCTATCTCTATCTCCCCTTCCCCTCTCAATTTCTCTCTGTCCTATCCAATAAAAAAAAAAAATGAGTGGCCCAGGAGGTGACACAGTGGATAAAGCATTGGATTTTCAAGCATAAGGTTCTGAGTTCAATTCCTGGTAGCACATATACCAGAGTAATGCCTGGTTCTTTCTCTCTCTCCTCCTATCTTTCTCATAAATAAATAAATACAATAAAATTTTTAAAAAATGAGTGAGTCGGGAGGTAGCAGGTTAAGCACAGGTGGCACAAAGCGCAAGGACCCGTGTAAGGATCCCGGTTCGAGCCCCCGACTCCGACCTGCAGGGGTGTCACTTCACAAGCCGTGAAGCAGGTCTGCAGGTCTCTATCTTTCTCTCCCCCTCTCTGTCTTCCCCTCCTCTCTTCATTTCTCTCTGTCCTACCCAACAATGACGACAACAATAAAACAATAAGGGTAACAAAAGGGAATAAATAAATATTTTTTTTATAAAAGTGGAGAAAATGGCTACTAGGAGCAGTGGATTTGTATTGCAGGCACCAAACCCCAGTGATAACCCTGAAGGGAAAAAGAGAGACGCCAGAGCACTGCTTAGCTATGACTTGTGGTGGTGCTGGGGATTGAACCTCGGACCTCAGAGTCTCAAACATGCATCCTTTGCAGAACCATTATGCTCCTTTTTTTTTTTTTCCTAGTATAGAAGCTTCTTGCTGGGCCAGTGAAATAGTTCTCTTGGATATTAAGCTCCTTTGGCATGTGCATGTTCCAGGTGCAATCCAGCCCCCTACCAAACTGGAAGAAGCTTCAATGATTTGCTCTCTTCCACTCTCTGTTAAAGAAAGAAGTTTATTGCCATGAATTACCCTTCCATCGTGCTTTTGCTGCATTCTACAAATTTTATTTTTGAAGATTTATGTATTTGAGAGAGTGAGCAGGGAGAAAGAGAGGACCAATGTTCAGCTCTGGCATGAGGCAGTGGCGGGAACTAAAATGACAACTCCCAAGGCCTCTAGTACACACAGTGCTCTAAGAGGCTGAGCTCTCTCCCAGGCCCTCACAGATTTTGATAATGCCGTGCTTTCATTTTTATACAGAATTTCAAAATTTTATTTCTTGTGAGCTCCATGGGTGCATGGCTTCATTTCCAGTATTTGATGGTTTTATTGAAACCTTAGGATTTTAAAATGTATATATGAGTGGTCCAGGAGATGGCGCAGTGGATAAAGCATTGGACTCTCAAGCACGAGGTCCAGCGTTCCTTCCCTGGCAGCACGTGTACCAGGGTGATGTCTGGTTCTTTCTCTCTCCTGCTATCTTTCCCATTAATAAATAAATAAAATATTTTAAATGTGTATATAATAGATACATAGAGAAGATGAAACAGAAGGGGAAAAGGGTGAGGGAGCAGGAGATAGATAGATAGAGCAGTGGATAAAGCACTGGACTCTTAAACATGAGGTCCTGAGTTCAATCCCCAGCAGCACATGTACCAGAGTAATGTCTGGTTCTTTCTCTCTCCTCCTATCTTTCTTATGAATAAATAAATATTTTTAAAAAGATAGATTGATTGATTGATTGGTAGGCAGACCTGCAGCACTATTTCACCACTCATGAATCTCCCCTCATCCCCCCACAGGTGGGGATTGGGTGCTTGAGCCTGGCTCCTTAAACATGGTAATATGTGTACTTTACAAGATTCACCACCACCTGGCCTCTCTTACAGATATTCTGTCCACTTGTCAGTTATCCGTGGTGGTATACTCAAACCTATGGTTATAGTTGTAAGTTTGTCTATTCTTCCTTTTTTTTTTCCTCCAGAGTTATCACTGGGGCTCGGTGCCTGCACTACGAATCCACTGCTCCTGAAGGCTATTTTTTCCCTTTTTTTAAAAAAAATATTTATTTATTCCCTTTTGTTGCCCTTGATGTTTTCTTGTAGTTATTATTGTTGTTGTTATTGATGTTGTCGTTGTTAGATAGGACAGAGAGAAATGTAGAGAGGAGGGGAAGACAGAGAGGGGGAGAGAAAGATAGACACCTGCAGACCTGCTTCACCGCTTGTGAAGTGACTTCCCTGCAGGTGGGGGGCTGGAGACTCAACCGGGATCCTTGAGCCGGTCCTTGCGCTTTGCGCCACCTGCACTTAACCTGCTATCTCCTGGCCCCAAGTTTGTTTTTTATCTGCTCTAATCATCTGTGTCTTTAAATCTAAGTGCTTATGCCATTCAGATTCAATGTAATTATTAATACAATAGATTTAAACCTAAAACTTTAATATCTGTTTTCTTTGCCCTATTTTTTCACCTTTTATATGTTATACCTGTCTTCTTTGCATTAATTTTTATATTGATTTATTTACAAGATAGAGGGGCAAGGGAGACACAGAGCATCACTCTGGCACATGTGATCCAGGGTGTCAACTCACTCATGTTTGGGAGTCCAGTGCTATATCCACTGTGCCACCTCACACACTTCTGCATTCATTATTTTTATGATTCTGTTTTCTCCTCTGGTGACTCATCAGTCATACTTCTTTGTTCTGTTATCCTAGGTCTGCCATGAGGGTTTTTTTTTTATATATATACATTTATTTATTTATTTTCCCTTTTGTTGCCCTTGTTGTTTTCTTTTTTTTTTTTTAATTTTCTTCACTGGGGAATTAATGTTTTACATTCAACGGTAAATACAATAGTTTGTACATGCATGACATTTTCCAGTTTTCCATATAACAGTACAACCCCCACTAGGTCCTCTGTCATCCTTCTCGGACCTGTATTTCTCCCCCTACCCCCACCACAGTCTTTTACTTTGGTGCAGTATGCCAATTCCAGTTCAGGTTCTATTTGTGTTTTCTCTTCTGATCTTGTTTTTCAACTTCGGCCTGAGAGTGAGATCATCCCATATTCATCCTTCTATTTCTGACTTATTTCACTTAACATGAACTTTTCACGGTCCATCCAAGATAAGCTGAAAATGGTGAAGTCACCATTTTTAATAGCTGAGTAGTATTCCACTGTGTATATAGACCACAACTTGTTCAGCTACTCATCTGCTGATGGACACCTGGGTTGCTTCCAGGTTTTGGCTATTACAAATTGTGCTGCCAAGAACATATGTGTACACAGATCTTTTTGGATGGGTGTGTTGAGTTCCTTAGGATATATACCCAGGAGAGCAATTGCAGGATCATAGGGTAGGTCTATTTCTAGCCTTCTGGGAGTTCTCCAGATTGTTCTCCACAGAGGCTGGACCAATTTACATTCCCACCAGCAGTGCAGGAGGGTTCCTTTGACCCCACACCCTCTCCAGCATTTGCTGCTGCTACCTTTTCTGATGTATGACATTCTCACAGGAGTGAAGTGGTGTCATTGTTGTCTTTATTTGCATTTCTCTGACATTCAAAGACTTGGGGCATTTTTTTCATGTATTTCTCAGCCTTTTGGATCTCTTCTGTGGTGAATATTCTGTCCATGTCCTCTCCCCATTTTTGGATGGGGTTATTTGTTTTCTTGTTGCTGAGTTTGGCAAGCTCCTTATTTATTCTGGTTATTAGCCTCCTGTCTGATGTATGGCATGTAAAGATCTTCTCCCATTCTGTGAGGGGTCTCTTGATTTGGGTAGTGGTTTCTTTTGCTGTGAAGAAGCTTTTTAATTTGATGTAGTCCCATAGGTTTATGCTTGCCTTAGTCTTCTTTGTAACTGGATTCGTTTCATTGAAGATGTCTTTAAAATGTATGCGGAAAAGAGTCCTGCCAATATCTTCCTCTAAGTATCTGATAGTTTTTGGTCTAACATCCAAGTCCTTGATCCACTTGGAATTTACTTTTGTGTTTGGTGAGATATAGTGGTTCAGTTTCATTCTCCTGCAAGTCTCAACCCATTTTTTTTCCAACACCGTTTGTTGAAGAGACTCTGCATTCCCCATTTAATAGTCTGGGCACCTTTGTCAAAGATTAGATGTCCATAGGTGTGGGGGCTTACTTCTGGGTTCTCAATTCTATTCCACTGGTCAGTGTGTCTATTCATGTTCCAGTACCAAGCAGTTTTGATGACAATGGCTCTATAATACAATTTGAGATCTGGGAGTGTGATGCCTTCAGTTCTGTTCTTTCTTCTCAAGATTGTTTTGGCAATTCTAGGTCTTTTCTGGTTCCAGATAAACATTTGTAGCATTTGTTCTATTCTCCTAAAAATGTGCTTGGGATCTTGATGGGGATGGCATTAAATTTGTAGATGGTTCTGGGTAGCATATTCATTTTGATGCTGTTAATTCTTCCAACTCATGAACATAGAATATCTTTCCACTTCTTTGTGTCTTTTTCAATTTCCTTGAGTAGTGACTCATAATTTCCAGTATACAAGTCTTTCACTTCCTTGGTTAGGTTTATTCCTAGATATTTTTATTGTTTTTGTTGCTATAGTAAAAGGAATTGATTTCTGGATTTCAATTTCTTCTAACTTAGTGTTTGCATAGAGGAATGCCACTGACTTTTGAATGTTAATTTTGTAGCCTGACACCTTACTGTATTGCCTGATGATTTCCAAAAGCTTCTTGCTGGATTCCTTAGGGTTTTCTATGTCTACTATCATGTCATCTGCAAATAGGGAGAGTTTTAACTTCTTCTCTTCCAATCTGTATCCCTTTACTTCCTTGCTCCTGCCTGATTGCTATGGCAAGAACTTCCAACACTATGTTGAATAGTAATGGTGATAGTGGGTAGCCCTGTCTAGTGCCTGATCTGAGGGAAAAATGCTTCCAGTTTTTCACCATTGAGTATGATGTTGGCTGTAGGTTTGCTATATATAGACTTCACTATCTTCAGGAATTTTCCATATATTCCCATTTTTGTAGTGTTTTGATCATAAAGGGATGTTGTACTTTGTCAAAGGCTTTCTCTGCATCTATTGATATGACCCTGTGGTTTTTGGTCTTGCTTTTGTTGATGTGGTAGATCATGTTGATTGATTTACATATATTAAACCAACTTTGCATCCCTGGGATAAACCCCACTTGGTCATGATGAACAATCTTTTTAATATACTGCTGTATCCCGTTGGCTAAAATTTTGTTCAATATTTTCGCATCTATGTTCATCAGAGATATTGGTCTGTAGTTTTCTTTTTTGGTTGTGTCCCTGTCTGCTTTTGGTATCAAAGTGATGTTGGCTTCATAGAAGCTGGAAGGGAGCCCTTGTTGTTTTCATTGTTGTTGTAGTTATTGTTGTTGATGTTACTGATATCATCATTCTTAGATAGGACAGAGAGAAATGGAGAGAGGAGGGGAAGACAGAGAGGAGGAGAGAAAGATAGACACCTGCAGACCTGCTTCACTACCTGTGAAGCGACTCCCCTGCTGGTGGGCAGCCGGGGGCTTGAACCGGGATCCTTATGCTGGTACCTGTGCCACATGCTTAACCCACTGCACTACTGCCCAACTCCCCTGCCATGAGGTTTAAATATACATCTCTGGGCTGGTGAAATAGCTCACCTGAATAGTGTGATGCTTTGCCCTGTACGTGATCCAAGTTTGAGCCTGGCCCCCACCACACTGAAGGAGAATTTGATACTGCAATCTCTTTCTCTGTCTCTGCCTCTCCCCCCCACACACACACTTGGATAGTACACTGCTGTGCCATGTGCTCTGCCTTCTCTATCTCTAATAATAATAGTTGTAGTAGTAATAGTGTGAATATGTGTGTGCTAATCCCATCCTGGTTGGCTATGCTGACCCATGTCTTTTTTTTAATTTTATTAACTTTTTAAAAATTAATTTTATTTATTTATTTTCCCTTTTATTGCCCTTATTGTTTTTCATTGTTGTTGCAGTTATTATTGTTGTTATTATTGATGTCATCATTGTTATCTAGGACAGAGAGAAATGGAGAGAGAAGGGGAAGACAGAGAGGGGGAGAGAAAGATAGAAATCTGCAGACCTGCTTCACCGCCTGTGAAGCAACTCCCCTGCAGGTGAGGAGCCGGGAGCTCGAACCAGTATCCTTATGCTGGTCCTTGCGCTTTGCGCCACATGCATTTAATCCGCTGTGCTACCGCCTGACTCCTTTACTTTATTATCTTTATTTATTTATTGAATAGAGACAACCAGAAGTCAAGAGGAAGGGGGAGACAGAGAGGGAAAGAGACAGAGAGAGACACCTGCAGGTGTGGATTGGGGGCTCGAACCTGGGTCCTTGAGCATTGTAATATGTGCACTCAACCAGGTGCTCCACCACCTGACCCCTGCTGACCCATGTCTTTCTGGCCATCCACGGTCCTTCTGCTCCCCAGACTCCAGAACCATTGCTTGTGCCCCACCCCTCCTCCTATCCCCCCTGCCTCGTGCCCAGGATCTTGGGAGCCATTGTCTGGGCCTTCTCTGCTCCTGGTGTCCAGGTAGGAAGGTGGTCGGTTCAGTTCCTACTCCTGGCCCTGAGAACCAGTTAACACCATGGAGGCCCTCCAGACCTGGGCAGCATGGGAGGCTGGGCACAGGCCTCCCCAGCCCCACCTGTACCTTCCCTGGACCAGGGCCCTGGAGGGCACAGTCTCAGGCAGCTTGGGGTGCCCTGGGCCATGATGTCACCCTGTCTGCTCACTGAGCACCTGTTCTCCACACCCCTATGACCACCCATACTGGCCTTCAAAGAACAGTCCCCAGGCTCAGATAGAAGGAGTGAGGGAAGGAGGGCAGGGCCAGAGGTAGGGTGGGATTTCATAGTGCTGGGGGCCCCCATCCTGCTGAGGGTCTTGGGGAAACCTAACACTGCCCCCCCTCCGCACACACAAAAGCCTGGAGGGCAAGGCAGAGGCCTTGTTCCTGAGCCCTGAGTAAGGGCTGGGCACTTGTCCCCAGGGGAGCATGGGCGAATGCTGCGGCTCTCTGCAGGCGTCAGATACGTGCAGCTCCTGGCCCATGCCCAGGTCAGTTTCTTCGCAGTAGACGAAACCCACCAGGAGGTACCCACGCAGACTCCCTTGTGAGTACCACAGCAACCCCCAGAAGGCTCTCAGGGTAGGGGCACAGCACAGGCTCCCCCAGAAGTAGGGGGGGATGCAGAATCCTCTCACGTAGCTGAGTCAGGCTCTTTTCCACCTTCTGGGAGGCCTGCTGGTCACTATGCCCCTGTGTCACTGTGTCACCATATACCTGAGCTACCATTACCATGTCCCTGACACACCTTGTCCCTGGGGCACACTCTCTCTAGACCACTGTGTCTCCTGCCCCACTGAGTCCCTGAGTCCTCCTGTCCCTGGGCCACCATATTCCTGGGCCAGTTCCCTGCAGCATCCCCATTCCCTTGGCAGTGGGTTTGAGTGCATCCCCTATCCTCTGTGGAGCCCCACATCTGGGAGTCTGGAGCCTGGAGCTGCCCTCAAAAGAGCCACCTCTCTCCCATCCCTGGATGACTTGGAGACAGCATCTGTCACCTGGTGTGCTCAGGGCAACCCCATCAGCAGCCTGCCTGGTAAGTGGAGGGACTGCCTAGGCAGTGGTGGGTGTGAGCTCTCAGGGTGCTTGGGTGTCAGAAGAGATCTCCAGACCAGGGCAGGGAGAAATAATGTCAACCCCTAAGAACAGGACTGGTGATGCCCCCCCCCCAGGACTGGGGAGGGCCCAGCAGGACCCTCTCTTCAGTTAGTCATCAAGGCAGGGGGTCAGAGACAGCAGGGCTGTTCATCTTGGGGTCCCTCTCACCCTGGGAGGTGCTATGGAGCCAGGAATCCGTCAAAGTGGGTCCAGTTGTTTGCCCAGTGCCAGCCTGACCCCAGCCTAAGCCTCTGCACCCCACCACACAGTCGGGTGCTCAGGAGGGAGCCATGTGGAGAAGAAGCTCTTGTTTCACTAGAATGTTCTTGGGGACTCCCCCTCCCCCCCACCTAAAGCCCATGGCCAGCACTGCCACTGCTTCTGGGCAAACAGGTGTGAAGAGGGGAGGCTCCCACTCTAAGCAGGTGGAGAAGCTTGGGCCTGTGTAGGAAGCCTGGGGTGTGGGGGCCTGGGGTGTGGGGGCCCCTCCAGACTCAAGACTCAAGTAGAGCAAAGGCAATTATCCCTGTTCCAGCATGTTCCAAGGCTTTCTGTGCTGGCAGGTGGGGGTAGACAAAGCTCCGCCCCCAGTGGAGCAGCACCTGCCCTCCCCCCAGGCACCTCCCACATTTCACTAGACAGGAGGGGATGTGGCCAGGCTTTCAGAATAGGGGTGCCAGGAACCAGCCACCTCTGCCCACAGGAAGGCCCTCCCCCAACACTCCTGGAAGCACCCCCTAAGAGCACGGGTGGTGGTGGGGGGGGAGGAAGCCAGTGCACTCCAGCAGGCAGTGCCTGCCCCAGGGCTCAGGCCTCACCCCCACACGCACTGGATCCCACCCAGCTTTTCTACTCAGAGATGGCAGCTCAGCCAGCTCCCTAAGCTGACAGACAATGGAGAAAGTCACCTACTCTCCCAAACTCAGTTTCTATTCACACAGGCAAGGGAGCCAGGGAGACAAAGCAGGGGCTCTCTTCCCAAGGCCTGGTGCCAGCAGTCAGCAAACTCAGTGATCTGCTTGAGATCAGTGGGCGCAGGCGGGTGGTAGCGCAGCGGCTTAAGCGCAGGTGGTGCAAAGTGCAAGGACCCGCTCAAGGATTCCGGTTCAAGCCAGCCCTGGCTCCCCACCTGCAGGGGGGTCACCTCACAAGCATTGAAGGAGGTCTGCAGGTGTGTGTCTTTCTCTCCCCCTCTCTGTCTTTCTGTCTACTCTCCATTTCTCTCTGTCCTATTCAACAACAATGACAGCAATGAGAACAGCAATAACAACAACAATGATAAACAACAAGGACAAGAAAAGGGAAAAAAATGGCCTCCAGGAGCAGTGGATTCGCAGTGCAGGCACCAAGCCCCAGCCATAACCCTGGAGGTGGAGAAAAAAAAAAAAAAAAGAATTGCAGTGGCTTGATGACTGTCACTCTCTGACAGATGCCAGGCTTCCTGTGGGGAGAGATGGTGACCCCACCACTAGGGCTATCACTAGGCTCTCCAAACCCCATGTGGCTTCCATGGCTGCACCCAGATCTCAGTAACAAAGCACAGTGATTTGATATTCAAAAAAAGGGAAAAGAAAGATTTTTATATTTAACCACTTAACCTTTTGTGATTCCCACCCACGACTCTGAGTGTGGAGCCATACTAATTGTTGTCAGTAGGGTATCTGCTGTGCACACCCCCTCCCCAGTAATTTATGCCCATAGATTCCTAATTCCTGATTGTTAAGGGGACTTTGCTGGGCTGCCAGACTGAGTGTTAAAAAAAAAGCCCAATTAAATTGGGTTTGGGAACCACAACAACAACAAAAAAAAGCTTAATAGTCAGGGAGAACCTCAGATTGCTTTTTTGTTGTTGTTGTTTTGTTTTAATGCACAAACCCTCCCCTTGAATACCCCCAGTTGAGCTGAGTGGCCTCCCTCTGCCATTCTCAGAACAAATGGCCTCAAGTGCCCACCACCAGGCGCTGTGAGAATCAGCCGACATTGTAAAGCCAAGGTGCCTTTTGCTGCTAATTCGAGCTTGCCAGTAACAAGGCAGGCAAGTTCTAGAAATTTCTCTGCCTCGTGGGTGACAGCACATTTCAGTATTATTCCAGATTCATTGTGAGGGAGGAGTGTGTGTGTGTGTGTGTGTGTGTGTGTGTGTGTGTGTGTGTGTGTGTATAAACAGGTTTATTGCTTTGTTTTCAGCATTGAGTGAGCTATCCCTGCCTAACAGAGATCTCTGACACCTGAGCATTTGTTGAGTCTTTGTTTCTGCCTATGAAAATGCTTGGAGAATCTGAGAGGTAGTGCAGTAGCTTGAGAGTGCTGGACTCTCAAGGTCCTGAAAAAAAAAAATTCTTGGGATTCAGCCAGAAGTCTTGGGCATGAAGTCCTGCCCTTTACCAGTTGAGCTAACTCCTTTTTTTCTTCTACTTCCCAGATCACTTTACTGGGGGCAGTTGTTGTCACACAAGTGCAGTCTGATCCCTCCCTAACAGGTTTCCATGCCACACACCCACCAGGTCTTCCTGGGGACCCCCGTGTCCTCTCAGCCCTTTTCCTCTTCCCCCCTTCTGAGCCACTGACTCAGCTCCCACTTTATTATTTTTTTCTTAACTTTTTCTTTCCTTCCGCCTCTAGGGCTATCACTGTGGCTTGGTGCCTGCAGTATGAATGCACTGCTCCTGGAGGCCATTTTTTTTCCCATTTTGTTGTCCTTATTGTTATTGTTGTTGCTATTGTTGGATAGGACAGAGAGAAATCAAAAGAGGAGGGGAGACAAAGAGGGGGAGAGAAAGACACCTGCAGACCTGCTTCACCGCTTGTGAAGCAACCCCCCAGTAGGTGGGGAGCCAGGGGCTTGAACCTGGATCCTTACACTGGCCGTTGCCTTTGCCCCATGTGCACTTAACCTGTGCTACTGCCTGCCCCCCTTTTTTTTTAACATTTTTTTGCCTCCAGGGTCATTGCTGGGGCTCAGTGCCTGCACCATGAGTCCACTGCCTCGGAGGCCATTTCCCCCCTTTTGTTGCCCTTGTTGTTGTAGCCTTGTTGTGGTTGTTATTGTTGATGTTGTTTGTTTTTGCATAGGACAGAGAGAAATGGAGAGAGGAGGGGAAGACAGAGGGGGGAAAGAAAGATAGACACTTGAAGACCTGCTTCACCGCCTGTGAAGCGACTCCCCTGCAGGTGGGAAGCCAGGGGCTCGAACCGGGATCTTTGAGCCAGTCCTTGCACTTTGCGCCATGTGCGCTTAACCCGCTGCACTACTGCCTGACCCCCCCTTTTTTAACATTTTTAAAAGAGGGAGAGGGAGAGAGAGAAAGAGGGAAAGCATAACACAATAAAAACTTCCTCCAATGTAGTGGGAGCTGGGCCTAAACCTGGGTCTTTTTGTTTGCTTGTTTTTTTCCTCCAGGGTTATTGCTGGGGCTAGGTGCCTGCACCACGAATCCACTGTTTCTGGAGGCTATTTTTGCCCTTGTTATTGTTGTTGTTGTTATTGCTGTCGTTGTTGGATAAGACAAAGTGAAATGGAGAGAGGATGGGAAGACAGAGAGGGAGAGAGAAAGATGATACCTGCAGACCTGCTTCACCGTGAAGCAACCTCTCTGCAGGTGGGAGCTGGCGGCTCAAACCAGGATCCTTATGCCAGTCCTTATGCTTTGCACCATGTGTACTTAATCTGCTGTGCTACTGCCTGCCCTGCCCCCACCTCCCTTTTTTTTTTTTTTTTTTTTTTTACCAGAGCACTGTTCAGTTCTGGCTTATGGTGGTACAAGGGCTTGAACCTGGGACTTTGGAGCTTCAGGCATGAAAGTCTGTTTGCATATCCATTATGCTATTTACCCTCTGCCCTCAAAACTGGGTCTTACACTGGCAAAGCAGCACACTGTCCAAGTGAGTTATCTCAGCAAACCCCCCCACACTTCTATTTTATTTATTTTCTATTTCTATTTCATGTGAAGACACATGAAAAAGCTGAGCCACCTCCTGGCCCAAGTTTTATTGCATATATTTACAAGAGAAGGAGAGATACTAGAGCACAACTTCACCATCCATGGCACTCCCATGTGGTACCAGGTATGGATGGGGGATTGACCCCCAAGACTCATGAAGGTGCTCTGCCACTGAGCTGTCTGCCAACCCTATATGAATGTGTGTGTTTATGTATATATTTTAATATTTATTTTATGTTTTTTAACCAGAGCCCTGCTCAGCTCTGGCTGATGGTGGTATGAGAAATTGAACCTGGGACTTCAGGATCTCAGGCATGACACTCTCTTTACTTAACCATTATGCTATCACCCCAGCCTTCCCCACATATATATATATATATATATTTTTTTTTTTTTCCTCAGAGCACTGCTAAGCTCTGGTTTATGGTGGTGCAGGGGATTGAACCTGGGCTTTCAAAGCCTCAGGCATGAGAATCTCTTTGCATAACCATTATGCTATTTACCCCCACCCCCATATATATTTTTAAACATTGATTTATTCATTTACTTTTATAAGAAAGAAGAGAGAGTCCATTCAGACCACCACTCAGCTATGGTATGTGCAGTACTGGAGATCAGGCCTTGGGCCTCAGGTATGCGAGTCCTGTGCTGTACGGCTGAGCCATCTCCTCAACACTCCATAGTTTTCTCTTTATTTCTCTCTCTCTCCTTTTTTAAATTAATTAATTAATTAATTTATTTATTTATTTTGGTGGGGGGGGTATGTAGAGCTGAGACCTCATACTTATATGGTTTCATCACTCTGGACCTATTTTCCATTCAGATAGATAGATAGACAGACAGACTGAGGCTTCCTCTGATACCATAGAACCTCCTAGGTGGTGCCAGGGCTAGAACATGGGCCATGTGCATGGTAAAGCAGGTGACCTACATTGTCCATCTCTTGGGCCCTAGACCCACATTTGAGGGGGATGCACCTGAGCTCAGGACAGGCAGAGAAGCACTTCCCAGTGGCTCCCTATCCTGCCTTGGAGCCTTAGGGCCCTCCATGTGAGGCCCCTATGTGTGGCCCAGGCCCTGAGGCTGGGCAGTGTTGGCACAGAGTGATGGGGGTAGAGGTGCCTGGGGCAACAGGATTCAGCCCCTTGGTCCCCTGATAACCCACTCTAGTATCTGGAAGCACCTCAAGTTGGGGTGTAGTGCTCCAGCCTGGCAGCCACAGGGCCACTGTCCCAGCACCAGTGTCCTCATGGTGGGGAGGCCTGAGCTCAGTCCTCCAACCAGGCCAGGGAAAGAGGTGAGTGGGCACCCCAGTTCCCATGCAGGTGGGGGATATACTCAGGCACCCTCATGGTTGAAGGAGGCTTCTGTAGGTGAGGAAGAGAGGAGGCTAAACAAGAGATCTAAGGGAACCCCAAATTAGTCCCTGGCCTTGGTGGCCTGCCCATAGCTCGCACCCCTGGGAGCACCTGCAGTAGGAGGCAGAGCTGGGCAGGGCTGAGAGCAAGTGGGAGCTGGGAACAGCATGAGGGCAGGGGTACCCCACTACCCAGCTAGCACAGCCAGGTCCACCAGCTGCCACACAGTAACACACTTTGGGTCTGGTGAGCCTGGGTTGAGGTCCCAGGTTCAGTTCTCCAAACATCACCCTAAACCAGAGCTGAGCAATACTCTGCTGTCTCCCCCTCTCTATTTGTTTGTTAATTTAGTGTCTAGAGACAGAAATTGAGAGGGTAGGAGGCAATAGATACAGATAGATAGACAGACAGACAGATAGATAGGGAGACCTGCAGACCTGCTTCACTGCTTGTGAAGCTTCCCCCTACAGGTGACTTGAACTCAGGTCCTTGTGCATTTGTGACGTGTGCTCAACTGGGTGCGCCACCACCAGGCTCCCATCTCTCTATCTTTGTGTCTGTCTTTCATTCATATAAATTAAATATTACAAAGATGAAGAAGCCTGAATGAATGAGCTTGTGTGTGTACAGGGGTGCATGTGCACATGTGTGCAGGGGTGTGTGTGTATGTGTGTGCAGGATGTATGTGATGTGTGCAGGGGTGCACGAACTCATGTGTATATGTGTGTGCAGGGATACGTACGTGCAGGGATGTATATGTGTGTATGTGAAGGGGTGCATGTGCCCATGTGTGCAGCCTGCTTTGCTCACTACAGTACAGACTCAGGATAGAGAGGACAGGTCTCATTAGGACCTGTTGGCCAGCAGGTAGCAGCTGCCCCTTCTGCAGTCACCATCCTGCAAGGTCCTTACTGCAGACTGTGCTGGCTGGGGACCTGTCTGTCCCCAGCAGAGGGCTGCCCCAACTAATTGGCCCAAAAGACTAATACCCTGTGTCCAGTCACCTCCAGCACCGCCTGCCTGGTCCCCTCAGGACCCGTAACTCGCACGAGCATGTGGTTGCTGCAGATGCTGGCTGCCCACTGAGGGAAGGGAGGGTGGTGTGTCCCCATCATCCCCGAGTCCTACACAGGTGATTAGGATCTAACTGAGTGGCCATAAAGCTGATTAGCCAGTACATCCCCCGGGGCCCCTCAGCTGATGGTGACCTCCCCTCTGCTGACAGAGCAATGCTGCCCGCAAGTCAGCATTCAGGCCCTCCTGCTCCCACCTCATCAGCCTGGCCAGACAATGAGCCCCCAAAACATCCAAGAGTAGCACTAAAGTCCTAGGGCACCCACACATCCCTTGAAAACCCAGATCTGGGAGACCAAGACTGTGCCCTGGAAACTTGGGCTCAGTCACCAGGGTCCAGCAGAAAGGCACCAGGGGACATGACTCAGCCAATGGAGCATTGGACTTGCAGGAGGAGAGACTCCACCATGGGAGGGCTCTACCCCAGCAACTACCTGCTGTCACTCTGGCAGCTCTCACTTCTTGATGGCTTGGCCCCTTGAGGCTGCATTTGCAAGCCTGAGGTCTGGGTGGGCTGTGGGAAGGGGTGATTGCCAGGTACCCCATCCCACAGGACATAGCCACCCCCTGACAGCATTCTCAGGTGCCCCCAGGCTCAGTGATAGAATCCAGGGTGGCCTAGCTGAAGGAGCAGGGTGGAGGCTCTGAGTTGGGGGGCTCAGCTGTTGAGTGTATAGTGATGGCAGAATGGCTACTGCAGCTGCAGAACAAATGACATGGTGGGCTGGGGCTGGTGCCCAGCTCTGGGGAAGGCAGGGCAGGCTCAGGGTGATGTTGGCATATGCCAGGCCCAATGGAGAGGGAGAAGCTAGAAAGTTCCCAGAAGGCCACTTCCTGTCCTGGTCCCAGGGAGGAATACCCTGTACCCCTGCATGCTGAGGTCCCGGGATCCAGGTGGCCCCAGCTCTCAGCCTTCCAAGTAGTCAGCACTTAGCACCCCCCAACTAGCTCCCATCCTTCTCAAGCAGTGACAATGACACAGTATCTGACCACAAGCCACAAGGTTTCAGGGTTCACCTGCCACTGTGGTTGTCCTGAAAGCCACCTCTTCAGGAGGACCTTGAGGCTCAGACTTGGTTTGGGTGTGCCCTCAAGGCTTGGTCATGGCACAGGACGTGTCCTTGGAGGCCTCCCCTGGGGCCATGTTGGCACAGTAGCCAGGTATCAGAGAGGACACCACAGCACATTGGGCTGTCCTTGAAGGAGCAAGGAGAAGCCTCTCCAGAATGTGACAGAACACTGGATTAGGTCTCTCCTGAGAGAAATAACACCCAGAAGCTGAGGTCCCTGGATCCCCTTAGTGCAGCCCCCATCCCATGTGAGGAAGGATGCCCTCTATTCTCTAGAACCCTGCTCCACTCATGGAGGTTGATCCCCTCCAATAGTTCCCCACCCTGCTCAGTGTCCCCTAATGTTGCTCCTGAGGTGGGGAGCCTCAGGCAGAGGGCAGCCAAGTGAACCAGGAAACCTGGCCCATTAGGAGCCACCCAGCACCCCAACATCCCAGCCATCAACTCTTGGGCTCAGTGCACAGAGAGGGTGAGGGCAGGAAGGAAGACCCCTTTACCCTCACATCACAGGGGGCAAGTTCATGTGGGTCCTCAGCAGGCCAGGCCAGTTGAGGTACGTAGGGGTAGGTGTACCTAGGGCCCTCTGGGGGTACCCCTGCTAAAGGCTGCCATGGTCCTGTGCCCCCTGCTTCCTATGGATGTGGCCCACAGCTCCCACATGGGGTCACTGAGGCAAGACGTCTTGTGTTTCCCTGTTCACAGTGGGCACTGGGGACCCTAGGCCTGCGGTTAGAGGGCTATGGTACCCCTGACTCTCACAGTGGTCCAGACCACCATGGCCACACTGCAGAAGCTACAAGAAGCCACCTCAGCTTGGGGGTCCTCACCTGTTCCTATTTAGAACACTGACCACTCCTCTTCCCCTCAGCTGGAGGGCAGGAATCCTACTGCCTGCAATACTGTCAGCAGGCGCAACACGGCCATGTCCAGTTTGAGGATGTCCGCCTGGGACCCCCTCCACTGTGGTACCACCCCATCCCATTCTTCAGCACCCCCCAGCAGGTAGGACTGGATACCACATGTCCCTGGGCCCCCACTGCCCAGCCCTGAAGCTGGGCTACCCACCTCTGCTTACCCCCCTCCCCTTCTAGAAGACCTGTAACCAGCCCAGAGGGACAACAGGGGACGCAGTAGGAGGCAGCAGGTAGGAGAGGGGAACCAGGTCCTGGCATCTGGCGTGCCCTTCTTTAGTCATTGCCTAGTTTCTCCCAGCATGTGACATGCAGGACCTGGAGAAGGGGGGTGGCGGGGGACTGCACCAAGCTTCCCCCTGCCCCAGCACCTCCATGTGACTGATGCAGACAGGCCCCCAGGAGCAGAGCAGCCTGCCCCCCTAAGAGCCACCACCTGAGTCACCTTCCTTTGGGGGTCTGCAGGGCCTCCCCCAGGGCAGGGTGCAAAGGGCTCCACAGGGCCTCTTAGGTGGAAGGTGGGGGTGGGGTTGCTGCCCTTGGCTGCTTGCTATCTGCTGGGTGGCCTTGCCTGAGATCTGTGCCAAGACTTGGAGCTCAGAGCTGTGGCCACTTACTCAAAGTGCATTTGCATTATCTTTCTTTTTTCAATATTTACTTATTAATGAGAGACCCAGAGCATCACTCTGGTACGTTCAGTGTTGGGACTCAAAGTCAGGACCTCATCCCTGAGAATCCAAGGCCTTATCCACTGCACCCTCTCCCAAATTGTGAGTCTGACATTTGCAGCCCTGTGGGTACAGGGACATCTGGTCACTAGCTGTCCCAAAGGGTCTTTCAGTCTCTGGCTGGCAGGGGAGACAGAGGAACACATAGCTTCTCAAACTTCTACTCCCAGAAGGGTGGGGGAGTGGAAGGCTAGGGGTGTCTCTGTTAAGGGGGCAGACTCTGCTGGATGCCAGTAATGCTCCTGAGAGGTGCCCCTGTACTGGGCAGTGGCCAGTAAGAAGTCACTGTCCCTGTGGTGACAGCAGCCAGGGTCCATGGAGGGACACAAAAGAGCAGGGGCGCATGAGCGCAGCCCCCACAGAGCCCTGGAGCAGGAGCCGGGGGAGTCGGTGACAGTTAAATTGCAGGGTGACGTCAGGCATGTGGGCTGAGGTGGGGGAGGCATGTCTGTGGGGCCTCAAGAGACAGAGCTGGTGGCTTGCAAGGGAAGGGGCCACCCTCCCAAGCTGAGTCACACCATAGGCAGACTGCCCTGCACGGAGCTGAGGGCCCCTCCAGCCTCCCACTTTCAGCCTAAGGGGCTGTGAGCACAGGAGCTGGAGCAACGTGAGGCCACAGGCCTGTGCCAGGTGCCACTGGGCTGTGCTGGGGGACTCCAGGCCCAGGAGTGGCTCTGACCCTGTCCTTTCTGCCCATCACTGTGCCACCCTGGGTCCCAGGCCATGAAGTGGGGGCCCTTTCACCCAGGTGACATGCTGCAGGCCTGGAGAAACCTCAGAGCGATGTCAGCTCTCCTAGAGATCAGCAACCCCTAACTCCAGCCCCAGGAGGAGCCAGCTGGGACATGTGCCCCAGCTATTGGTCACCCCGAGCTGCCACACAAACCCAGCCACTCCCACCCCATGGTTGTGGGGGCCCATCCCAGGCCTTCTGCCCAGATAGCCTGTTGCTGAGATCTGGCTCCCCAAACTTTGGATACCCAGGACTACACCCTGCAGAGGAGTTGGTGTGTCCCCCCAAATTCCCGTGCCAAACTGCCGCCACACACACCTGGAGCAGAGGTCAGCTGGCACTGTGGGCTGTAGTGCGCTGAACACCCCTGCATCCCCAAGCCTCTTTCCTGGGGGGGCTGAGGGCTGGGGACTGGGATGTTGACACCCAGGCAGCCCTGAGGGCCACCTCTCCCTCAGAATTGCCTCAGTCACTCTCCCGGTGACCTTGGCAGTCCTCTTCGGGCCACAGCAGCAGTGGCACCTGCTGGCATCCTTGTCCTTGACCCTGTCTCTACCACTGCTGCCACCCAGGAATCAAATAGAGAAGGTGCCACTCCCAGGAGTAGAACTGTGATTTGCATTTACACAGGAACCACCGCTGCCTTTTTTCCTGGCTCCGAGCAACATCTCTTCATGCCCATGTCCTCATTGAGAGGGAGGGGCTCCACAGCTGGGCCTGGGGCGGGGGGGGGGGGGGTGGGGGTGGCGGCAGTGCAACACACAACCAGGTACACACCTGCTCTGAGGAGGTCTGCACCCAACCTGGGGAGGGAATCCACATACAGCCAAGTGCTTCCCCTCACTAAACACAGCCTGCCTCCTCAAACCTACCCAAAGGGGGAGCAGAGCAGACCCAGCCCAGGGGCCCTGGTGTGGAGAAAGTAGACTGGCTGCTGAGGTCACAGAAGGGGTGTATCCCTTGGGTGGCTGGCAGCAGGGCCCTGCTTTGCCCTGTGGTCACCTATGCACCCTCTCTCCTGTCCCAGAATCTCTAAGGTCAGATGGTCCTATGTGGTCTCTCAACACCAGACCTGCTCTCTTGGGGGAGGGATCCCATAGCTGCCCCAATGTCAGGGGGCATCCTGCAGGCCACTGGCTGCATTCCCACCACACATTCTTGGCAGGTTATGGAATCCCAGCCCCCAGAGCAGGGCCTGTTCGCCCCAGAGCAGTGTGAAACCCTGCCAGCTGCAAAAGACCACCCTGTGGAAATGGGGGGGGGGTGATTCATGTTATGAAAAGGGTGCCTCCGTACCCTTGTGAGGGGACCAGTGCCTGGGACATGTACACTGACCTTGCCGCTTATGGGAGGACACCGGGGAGCCCCCCTGAAGAAAATGGGCGTCAGGGAGACTTCCGCGATTAGTCACTTCATCAGTCATTAGGCCACCACAGATGGAGCCAATTAATGCTTCTGATGTGAAGAGCTGGGCTGGCATTCCCCCCACCATCAGGATGGGGTAACAGCTGCACCTGCCAGGCAGACAAGCTCCTACTGGAGTTGGGGTTCGAGCCTATGAGTTCCTCCCACTGTGGCACCCTACCAAGAGTGGAGGGGTTCAGGGCAGGGACTCACCCCACTTCGTTTGTCCCAGGGGCCTTGGGTGAACGCTTTTGAATTGAATCTAGAAAGAGGCAAAGAAGGGGACAGGGCTGTGGTGCATCCAGTAGAGCACATAGGTTCAAGCCCCCACTCCCTACCTTGTAGGGGGGGAAGCTTCATGATTGGTGAAGCCAGTCTGCAGGTCTCTCTCTCTCTCTCTCTCGCTCTCTCTCTCTCTCTTTCTCCCTCCCTCTGTCCTCTCCCTCTCCCCTCAATTTCTCTCTGTCCTGTCCAATAAAATAGAAAGAAAAAAGGGGGGCAGGGAATGGTCACTGGGAGCAGTGGATTCATTGTGCAGGTACAGAATCCCAGCAATAACATTGATGGCAATGAAATAAGTAAGGGTTGGAAAAATAGTTTTGGATAGTGTGCTGTGGGGGCCAGGCAGTGGTACTCCCAGTTAAGCGCACATAATACTAAGTGCAAGGACCCGCACAAGGATCCAGTTCAAGCCCCCACTCCCTAGAGGGGGGTGCTTCACGAATAGTGAAGCAGGTCTACAGGTATCTTTCTTTCTCCCTATAACCCCCTCCTCTCTCAATTTCTCTCTGTCCTATCCAATTGAAAAAAAATTGAAAAAATGGCCATCAGGATTTGTAGTGCAAACACCACCCCCATCAGTAACCCTGGAGAAAAAAAAAAACCATAGTGTGCTGCTGCTGTGCCATGTGTGCATGACCCAGGTTCTAGCCTGGCCCCCACCACATTGGAGGGAGCTTCAGTGCTGTGGTCTCTTTCACATTCCCTCTCTCTGTCTCTATCTAAAAATAAAATAAAATAAAATAAATAAGATGATATAAAGTAACCTCCCTGAGATTCAGGTGAATTCCTGGGTACCTGGAGGGTCCCATCTTCTGGCTTGTCTGCCCCCACCCCAGCATCATGCAGCTCCACATAACTGGGTGCCCGTCACACACACTCACACAGTGTGTGTAGAGAGGCCGAACACAGTAAAGTGCAGGGCAACCAGCTGTGGAGGAGCCAACATAATGTGTGGGTGCTGTGAGCACCTCACCTGGCCAGCTCCCCACCTTCCAGTACAGGGTGCTCTGGGCAGCTTGGGGCCTTGGGGTGCTCTCTGACTCCTGGCCCTGCCTGGTGGAGCAGGTGCATGGCACAGAGCAGCCGAGCACTAATCCCTATTCAATCAGTGGGACATGGACATTCGCAGGGCTGAAGCCCATAGCAGGGGCAGGCGCTGCAGGCCTGACCCGACCCCTTCCCATGTCCAGGCCACTGGTGGGAGTGACCATCAGGGACCCCATGAGGTCCTCCCCAGGGAAGGCACAGCTACAGGCTTCCCAGTAACCAAAGCTGGCTGTCCACTGGGAGCATTGCCCCCCCCCCCACACTGGTTGAGAATTTACTGAGCCTCAAGGTGACTGCACTCAAGGACATTTCTGGGGCAGTGTGACCCTGCCTGCCCTTTCAGCCCTGAAGGGACAGCTGACCTGTGTGTGTGTGTGTGTGTGTGTGTGTGTGTGTGTAGGGGGAGGGAGGTGCTCAGATACCCACCCTGTTCCAATCCCCTGTGGACCGACCACATACCACCAAAGCCTGTGAACCCTGACTCCTACTTCTTGGTTTCTTGCTTATTTGAGTTGTTTGCTAGTTAATGAAAAAGATTGTATACAGAGAGAAAGAAGGAAAATAGAAAATGAAAAAGAGACCAGAGCCTTGCTCACTTCTGGTTTATGGTGGTTCTGGGGACTGAACCTGAGGCCTCAGAACCTCAGGCATGAGTCTTTTGCAGATCCATTATGTTGTCTCCCCAATCATTTTGTTTTTAGATACAGAGGTAGAGGGAGAGTGAAACAGACCACAGCACCAAATTTTCCTTCACTGCAGTGGGAACCAGGCTCAAACTTGTGTTGTGCACATGGCAAAGAAGCACATTATCCAAGTGAACTATTTCTCCAGTCCTCTTCTTGGCGGGGGGGGGGGGGGGGGGGGCGGCGGTGGTCTTGGGTGTGAGCAAGGTTTCTAGCTTGGTTCCAAATTAGGGCCAGTGATGTTGTGGCAATTAGGGAAATATTCTAATCTGGAACTGTCCTTCCTTCCTTCCTTCCTTCCTTCTCTTAATTTACTGGTGAGAAAGAGAAAAAGAACCAGAGCATCACTCTGGCACATGAGATGCCTGGGATTGAATTTAGGATCTCATGACTAAAGTCTGTATAGGTTCCATGTGGTACAAATGAGATCCTAAATAATCACATTTACAAGCAATGCCACAGCATTTGGAGTGTACATCGACAGAAGAGATAGCTCACGTGGTAGGGCAGCTTCAAGCCCTGGCACCACGTGGGAGATGCTATGTCACCAGGTGATGGTAGAAAAAAGAAAAGGTGGCAGGTGAAAGGGGTTGTCCAAGGCGCCATACCCCATCCAACTGGCATATACCTTTCCTCTTGGCCACAGCTGCCAGGTGATACCGCACCTGAAGTGGGGGTTTCATCTCAGCCTGACCTTACACCTGAACCCAAGCATCAGTGTTGTTGTCTCTTGCTAGCCTAGAAGGTTTGGGTAGGGGGCGCCATTCACATGAACTGTTCAGAGTTCTGCTCTGCCCATGGGGGGGGGGGGGGGGGCGCGCAACTGCTTAGAGAGTTTGGGGATGCCGAGCGCCCATGATATGTTTGAGGAGTATGGGTACAACCCATGCATATAACCCCAGCAGGATCCTGTTGGCAGCGGAGTGCACCACGAGTCCCTAAGCTCTCAGTATGTGAAGGCCCTGGGTGCCCCTTGAGCTATGCCCAGAATTTTCCACCAGAGAGAGGGAGCGGGGGACATGGGTGGGGGTTTCTGCCATGGACTCTGCACCTCAGTTCTGCCCCCTTTGCTGAGCTGAAATAGCCCTGTGTGGTTTGGGGACCCAGAGATAACAGGGGCCATTCTCAAATCTTTCACATTCTAAGTTGGGGTGACAGGCCACAGTTTGGGCCCAGAACAAGGGTCCTGAGGAGGTGAGGGAGCTATGCCTGGTGAAGGATCAAACAAGATAAGGCCCCCAAGAGCTCACAGACACCCCAGGGCCCTGAGGATACAGCAGGGCTGGGAAGGGTGGGGGGGGTCCCAGGGAAGGGGGACCCCCATGGTGGAGCTTCAGCACACCAGGCTCTTTCCTATTCATCCTACAGGCCTAGTAGCATGATGGCCTCCCCAGGGCTGGTGACAGCTGCACTCCCAGGTAAGCCAGCAGGGGTCAAGGGGCTGGGAGGGGATGCATGGCTACTGGGTATACCTCTATCCACCAGGAGTGGCCATGCCCCTCCTTCCCTCAGAGCTTGTCTCTAAAATGCAGCTGCCACTCAGTCGGGATAGCACTCCCCAGGTGATGCCCAGACTCCAAGTTGGTCTTGGGCTGGTGTCCCCAGAGAAAGAATGGTTAGGACACCAGGCAGATGGGGAAGGTATCCATGGACCTAGGCAGCCCCCTACCCCAAGGCTCTTTTCAATGAGGCCCTCGTTTAGCTGGAACATGAGACCAGGTGTCTGCAGAACAGCTCTGACACAGCAAGCGCCTGTGCCTCCTTGGTCAGTCAGATACCCTGGCCTCTTTTTCCTGGTCAGAAGGCCCGCAGGCACCAAAGTCCCCTGCAACCCGGGTCCAGCTGGCTGGAGAGCCCCCTAAGCCAGCCTGAGACTGAGGGTCTCCCTAGACACATGACCTACTGGCAAGGTCCCCCCACTAGGGTCAATTCTGGGCATCACTCTAGCTAACACTGGCCCTCCGGTGGCTCCACTCTACCTCAAGCCTGTGTGGGGGCCTGGGAAAGAGAATGTGTCCCCCAAACTAGCAAGGAGGTCAGTGGGCCCCTAGCCTGGAGCATCTTGTCTGCTGGGGGCTCTGACCCCAAGGCTGAGGAGGGTGAAGACAGGTGAAGGCCTGGGGGTGGGGGTAGGGGGGTGGCCAGCCTGGACCTGCTCTCTGAGGCCATGGGGGCTCACCAGCCCAAGGAAGAGTTCTGGGTAGGACAGCTAGGGCTGGGCACCTGGGTGTGCAGAGCAATTTCAACCCCAGCCGGCCACTCTCAGGCTGCCCTTGGCCTTGTCCCCTCAGCCATGCTCCAGGAACGCCTAGAAACTGGCTGCTTAGAAACACAGCGTTTCCAAGTGTGGTTCTTCCTCCAGGCCTGCCAGGAAGGCCTAGTGCAGGGTCAGAATGTGGGCCCCTTCCTGGCCCTGGGCACCCCAGAACAGGCTCAGGCCAGCGAGCCCCAGGCTGGCTGGCCCCCCAGCCCCAGCCTGCAGCCCTGGGTGCTTGGAGGCCAGCAAGCACCCCTCTGTGCTCAGCAGGCTGCTGGAAGGTTTCATGGCTACAAGGGAAGCCAGGCTGCATTCCTGGGGTGAGCCTGGGCCAGCCAAGGAGCTTTTTCCACTCTCCTGTGCCAGCCCCCACGGCTTGGGGGAGGAGAGTACCATTTCCGTGGCAACCACACTTTTTGTTATTCCTTATTTTCTTTTTTATGGCTCTTCCAACTTTGAAGGGCTCCAGACAGTTTGCAGCCTGCAGAGGCAAAGTGTTTTTCCTTTCCCCCAGGCCCCCACCCCTGGCCTCCAGACTCCCCCAACCCCACACCCCGGGGGCCCCATTATTTGAAAAGACGTTTCTGAGGAAATGAATTTTTTTTCTCCTAAAAAGTTAAGAGAGTCTTTTGCAAAGGAAGCCTGAGCAGACTTGAGGGGCCCAGTGCCCCCTCCTACACCTCTGCCTGGGTCCCAGGGCTAGAAGGCATTTCCTTCACCTCAGGTTCAAGGATCCACCTGCAGGCACAGGGGCCTAGGACACATGTGTGGCTGATCCCCAGGGGGATGACCCATGAGGCAGGGGTCAGAGGGAGTGGGTGACACAGGGAGGTGGCAAACAGGGTTGCAGAGCCTAAGACCCCAAATATCTTGCAGGAGAATATGTCATCATGGTGCATGATGTTACCACACCGCCATTCCTGGGACACACGCTGCCCACTGCCTTCCAACATCTGAGGGTCACAGCACAGGGGGGCCAGAGCCAGCCGTCCCAGCCCCCCAGGGGAGGCCCTGAGGCCCCAGGAAAAGGCCCTGATACCTCTGGGAAAAGCTCTGAGCCCTTTGGAGAAGGCCCTGATGTCCCCAGGTAGGGGGCCCACTGAGGAGTCCACCACTCTCTCCCAGGTTACCTCATTCCTTCCCATCAGCCTGAGAGGGCCTTGGGGGCGGCCCACATCCCACAGTCTATGGCCTTAATAAAATGTAGCACACTAGCCTCTCATGATGACCTTGCATGGTGGCAGATCCCTTCCTGCACAGGGGACCCCAAGAGGTGGGGCATCCCAGGACCTGCACCAGGGTCTTGGGGGATCACATGCCAGGTCTGTTCCAGGAGCACCCCCCATTGCCCTTGAGTGAAGGGGAAGAGGGGACTTGGTCCCCTGACAGAGCTCCTCACCCCTGCTGGAGCGGGGCAAGGGGTACCCTGGGCAGCCAGGCAGCTGGGACAGACCTTGCAAGCAGAAACCAAGAGGCAGGAAGCAAGTAACAATGGGGTCCCAGCCTTGAGGCCAGGAGGCGGGGTGGGGGCTATACTGGAGACAGAGGGAATATGGTCCTTCATTCACAAGAGTCCTTTCAGGCACAGCTGACACCCCAACTTCCTCATGACCCCACCTGCCCCTAGGCTGACCTTGACCCCTGCCTACACCAGCTCCCCCTGCAATGCTGTCTTTACCTGCTATCCTCAGTGAGCCCCCTCCAGTTGCCCTCCAGGAACTCCCACCACACCACACCTTGCACTGTGCCTACCCCTGACCTGCCTAGCAGGGTGGCCCAGGACTCAACTGCTGTTCTGCACCCCTCCCCCCAGCACTCCAGAGAGCAGCCTCCCTTGCTGCTCTCTGCTGTCCACACAGTGAAAGCTATGCCACACCCCTGCCACCAGGACCTCGGGGTCCCCACGCTTCTCCCTCCCCATCCATTGGCTCCTTCCTGACCCATAGCTCCCCCTTCCCTAGGGGTCACTTCCTCACAGTCTACCCTGCTGGCGCCCTGCCCTGCAGCAACCCTGTCCTCCCAACACACACACACACACACACACACACACACACACACACACACGCAGTATCTGCTGCCTGGCCCCAGCAAGTCCTCCTGAGTGTGGGGATGTCTGCAGGGTCCCCCTGTGCCAGGCAGTGGGGGGGGCAGGGCACAGGGGAATGAAACAGGCAAGTCCCAGGAGGCTGAAAGCCTGAGTGGATGGCAGGGGACGGATGAGAGGAAATGGGGATGAGCAGGGGCTGTTGCCGGCAGGCGGTCAGCCGTGGGGAATGGCCAGGCTATCACTGCAAAGGCAAAGGCAGCAGGCAAGTACTGCATCAGCCCATCCAGCCAGAGGGACTGCCTTGCCCCACTGATGGCCCAAGGACTGAGCTCTGGCACCAGACTCCCTCCCTTTCTCCCCACCTCTCCCTCTGAATGAAAAAGCAACTGGGAAAGGTGAAGTCATGCATGGATGAGGGCCCAGATCCATCAAAGAAATAACTCAGCTCAAATCCCACCCTGCCCAAGTGGCCATGCCATCACTTCCTGCTTCTCTCTGCCTGTTTCCCATAGCTCTCCTCAAGGTGACAGAAGCAACTCCTAGTTTGGGGGTGGGGGGCAGGGAGAAGGTGGGTCTCCATACACAGGGACACAGGCCAGAGCACAGTGACAGAGTCCGTGGAGCAGCTGCTATCTTTCTGAGTTGTGGGTGACACCTACAGCAAGCTGGACCTGCCAGCCTCTCTGACCCAGCTCTGCCCCTGGGGAGGGGACAAGTGTCTCAGAGGCTCCTGTGAGAAGACCAGGAGGAGCAAGGTATCTAAGCTCAGTCACACAGGGAGAAGTTGGGGGAGTCTGCTGCAGACAGAGGGGTTGTTGCTCCATGGAACCCTCAAACACTGTGCCCTGAAACTACCAGACCCTCAGGTCATCAGGAATGTAGCTAGAGGTCCCGACTCTGGAGGTCCCGACCCCAGAGTGGTGATAGGCAGGACCCCCAAGGTGGTAGCCCCCCTGCCCCTCTCATGGCTCCCCTCTTCCTGCACAGCTGCTCAGAGCCTGGAGCAACAGCCCTGGAGGTGCAGTGCTGGGAGGACAGTGCCTTCACAGCCTAGTGAAACCACGTGGGCCAGTGGGCTGCCTGCCTTGGTGAGGTACCCAGGGGCCTTCGTGGGGACCCACCAACCCTGGGCCATGGTCGTTCTCCCCATGTGGCTGCCCCAGGTGTGTCCAGAAAGGATCTCTCTAGCATTCCTCTCCCTAGGTCTTCAGTTTCCCCTGGGGTCCTCCTAGCCCTGAGGGGACACTAACCCCTTTGTCACTCACTCCTGAGACCATAGGAGATGACATGCAGGCCATCCGGCTGAGCCACCTGGGCTCAGAGACACAGACAGCAGAGACAGGGACAGACAAGTAGACAATGGCTGGCAGTGGCAACCTTATGGTTACAGCTCAGTGTTCTGGGCACCAGCAAGGCAGTGCCTGGCACCACTGGGAGCACCTTGACTGGCAGCTGCCCCTCAGGGTCCCCTCCTTAGAGCCTGCTCTTGTGCCAGGTGGGCGGCCAGGCCAGCTGTGGGGAGCACCCCCCCCCCCAATTAGGGCTTCCTGGAGGGTGCCCAGGCTCTGCCAGCCAGACCGGTTCCCCTGCCTGCCACCCTGCCAGCTCACCACCCACCCCAGGCACCTTCTGTGCCCTGGGTGCCTTGTCCTGGCTGTTAGCGGCAGTCCTGGCCCTGTCTTCTCAGGTTGAGATAGTGCCAAGGACCAGCCAGGGCCTGTCTTACACAGGTACTAGGGGCTTTGGGATGGGGTCTTCACTGAGTTCCGGGCCCCTCTGCCAACCAGGGGTGCAGGTTACAGGGGGACTGGCTAGCCTAGTGGTTTCACCAGCTCCTGCTGCACATGATTCCCCAGGCTTGAGGAACAAATGGAAGCTCAGGCCAGGGGCAATGGTATGGGACTTGAGGCGGGAGAAAGCAAGAATTCTGCTGCCTTCTCTAGGACCTGGGTTTCAGCCCCCAACCCCTGGTCCCACACAGGGCACCACACACAGGGGAGGCTTCACATGCTATGGAGTCTCCTTTGTCTCTAGCAAAAAGAGAGCCCCTCAGAAGGGGTTGGATCAGAGGCACCAAGTCCCAGCAAAATTGTGGCAGTAAAAAAATAGTGTTGTCAGCTAGCTAGGGCTACCAGATGTGCCAGGGCAGCCTCCACATGGCCCTTGAGGTTACTGCACTCCCCCAAACTCAGGGGGCCAGCTCTGTGGAGTAGTATGTGTGTGGATGGGGGTGAGGACCAAAGGGACAGGAAAGGGGAGACCTGTGAGAAGGGGTAGGCAGGCAGGAGCATTTCCAAAGTAAGGAGCAAGATACCCTGGAGCCTCCTGTGGTGTTGGGATATCCTGTGGTCACATCCTCCCCACCTCCCAGTCAAACCTTATCTGCAGCCACATGGATTGCCCTTGAGACCACCCCCTTAATGAGTGGGGACCTGGGGTGAAAGTGGGCCTATTGGCCAGGATGCGGGGCCCTGGGAAGGGACAAAGACTGAGACCACTTCACGGCCCTGAACAGGATTTCCCAGCGTTCTCCAGGCCTGCATTCCGGAGAAAAGGGTACCAGGTGGGCTGAGCAGGTCCCAATGGCTCTAGGGCACCAGGCACCCCATAACGCGCTGCAGTCCCCGCTACGGCCGCTGGGGGTCGCAACACGCCCCTCACCCGGGTCCCACTAAGGACACGTGGACACGTCAGCGTCCGGCGGCGGGCCCTGGACTCGGCTGCGCTGGGGCGGGAGTGTCCGAATGTGCAGGGGCCCTGCCTCCCCAGCCCTGCGCCCCACTCCTCCCAGGGGCTCGCACACCCTCAGCCGAGGGGCGGGTCCGACTAAGGGGCTTGTGGAGGGGGGCTCGGAGCACTTCCGGTCGCCCCCACCTCCTCGAGTGCGCGTGCTCGGTCTCCTTCCTGCCTCCTCCCTACCTCGCTGCGTACCCCTTTAGGGTAGGCTCCAAGCACTCCCCTAGCCTGAGCCTGGCCCCCTCCCTTGAGGAGGGTTGGGGGGACCACGTGCCCACCGCCCTCCCCCCGTCACTGGCGTCTGGACGGGCGAGTAAGGCTTCCAGAGGGGCACCCCCCCACCCTCTGGGGTGCCCGGCCGGAAGCCCCCCCACACACCCACCCACTAGTCGGAACCTGCGCAGGCGGCCGAGAATTTGGACCCCATCCCCGCTCCCCCACCCTCAGGGGGACCCAGGCTGGGGGAGGGGAGTGAAGTCGGGGGTGGGGGGTTGCTGAGACGTAATAGAAAACTGAGGCTGAGCGGGGGCGACGCCGGCTCTCCGGATGCACCCGGCCCCATCCCCCCACCCTCGCCCGCCGGATCCCAGAAGGCAGCTCGCTGGAAGGAAGTGGGGGGCCCACCCTGCCCCCCTCGGGGCGGGCCTTTACGGGGAGGCTTTCCCGCGCCGCAGTCTCGCGGCCGGCTGCACCCCCAGGCTCGGGGGCCTCTGCGGGACAGCGGGGCGCCGTGGGTGTGGCCCCCGTCTCAGGCAGGCTGGGGCGGGCGGAAACGGGGGAGGCTGCGCGGGGGTTTCGGTTCACCCCAGCAGGGCCTGAGGGGAACCCCAGGCTTCCTCGAGGACCTCACTCAGGGCACACCCAGCCTCCTCGGCCCAGGGGGCGCCCCCACGCCAGCCCTCCCGCTCCGGGCTTTTGGCCAGACTGGAAGGGGCAGGAGTTGGGGATGTTTGGGATGCGGCGGCCGGGAAGGCAGGGCTGGGGGCGGCCTTTGCACTGCGCAGCGCCGCCCATGGCGACCCCAGCGCGGTGGGCGATCCTCGCCCCGCGTTAGAAGCCTGCCCTCCCTGACCTTGGCACGGAGCACCCCCTAAGCACCGGGGCCTTTTCCGGGGCTGGTTTTTCTTAGAAACAGGAAGTTGAGGTATGAGCCACACGTCCACCAGGTCAAGGTTCCTCAAGGGTAGACCAGAATGTGGGGTGTCCCCCCCCAACTCACCGCCTGCAGTCAATCTACAGGTGGAGTGGCCCTGCTGTGCCGTGGCTGACTGACCGACCTGCCTAGAGGGAGTGTGTCCCCACCTGCAGTGCA
Organism: Erinaceus europaeus; assembly: GCF_950295315.1. Lineage (NCBI taxonomy): Eukaryota > Metazoa > Chordata > Mammalia > Eulipotyphla > Erinaceidae > Erinaceus > Erinaceus europaeus. The sequence continues at coordinate 79,102,136 of NC_080171.1, read as the reverse complement.
GGTGTGCTTATGTGCACCCCCTGTATACCTCTGAGCTGTTGATGGCCATAACCATATGCTGGAGGGGATCCCTAATGAGTCACCCCATCTGGAGGGCCAAGATAGCGACACCCCGACCCCCCCCCCCCCCCCCCCCCGGTCTGGAACTAGTCACTCCCTCCCTGCAACCCTGTCCTGCACCCTGCTCACTGGAAGGGTTCAATGGGTAGACCTGGGTGGCAGCCTGGGCCAGTCCTTCCGGAGTGCTCTGCCTACTCCTCCAGACCTCAGACCAGGCCTAGAATGGGATGTGGCCACCCAACACCAGGCTCCTGTGGGCCACTCCTCTGTCTACCCTTCATTGCCACCCTTGTCTGAGCTGTACTTGAGTGGCCTGAGCACAATTCTGAGGGAAACCATGGGAGGGAAACCTGGGTCCTGACCCCATGTGCTGCCTCACACTGCCCAGCCCCGGTTTCCGGAACAGGCCTTGGTGGCAGCAGGAGATTTGAGAGCCAGCAGGCTAGGCTTCCTGCTGGGGAGGGCTGCCAGGCCAGCACTGAGCAGGCACTGGACTCTCCAATGACAAACAGGACCAGCCTGGCAGCCCGTGCCCACCCCCCATTGGGGGGGCCACCTGCTTCAGGCTGGGCTGCCCTACCACCACAGCCCCAGCCCCTGGCATGTCCTGGACACAGATGGCCACAAGCATGAGGTCTAGCTACTCTTGGCTGCTGGTCATCCCACCAGGCTCCAAATGCCATTCCCACACCCCAATGCACCCCCATAATCTGCTAGCGTAGCCTCGGAAACCTCATGTACCCCAGCCTGCTGCAGCCCATCTCCCTGGCCAGATAGAAAGGTAAGGTATGCTCAGTGTGTGTGTGTGTGTGGGGGGGGGCAGGGGCAGCCAGGGAGGGGGTACTACCCACAGCTGCTCCAGTGGGGTGGGGGTATGTGGAGTCAGAAGCCATGCTGAGGACAGGGCTGACTGACCCCCACCAGCCAGGGTGGCCACCACAGCTGTCAACAGCAAGTGAGCAGCAGCTTCCTCTTTCAGGAGGGCAAGCCTGGCAGCCTCCACCTCAGATAAGCCTGAACTCCTGGCCTGCAGGCAGCTCAACCACATGGTGGGGGTGGCAGATGGCAGCTCATACATAGGAAAGCCCAGCTGTGAGGGATGGAGGAGGGCACTCCCAGACCTGTGCCTCCACTCCCATCCCAGACTTGTGTCAGCTCCTGCAAACACCCTGGGGGGCCATGCCCAGACAATACCCAGGCTGGGAGAGCAGTTGAACTCGCCTTACGGTCCCAGCACCCCAGCCTAGCACAGGTGGCCACTGAGGGGGCTAAGCACTGGGCACCCAGGGCAGTGGGGTCTGGGCCAGCCCCAAGGAGGATATGCAGGGAACTGGCCACCTCCCCCAGGGGAACAGTCATTCCTGGGCACCTGGCTTGACTGAGCAGGTCCTCCAGATGGCACTCCCAACCTGAGAAAAGGCAGAGGGCACCCCAGCCCCAGTACTGCCCCCAACTCAACGAAGGTTCACCGTCCAGAATACACAGGTCAGAAAGGCCAGTGGGAGGAGAGGGACAGTGAGCCCATGGGGCACCAAAGGACGGATGGGTACACAGATAAATATTCCAAGCTTTTTCTTTTTTTTTTTCTTTTTAAATCAGGCATTTATAAACAAGAAAGCATACATTAATTACATAAAAATAGTTCTTGAATAGTAGAGTAAGTCATATTGTCATTAGCAGCAGCAGAGGGACGGACGCGAGGCAGCCGCGGCGGGGGGGGGGGGGGGGGGGGTTGATGGATGGGGTCGGGACAGGGTCTATTTGCTTAATTGAAAAAAATGTCAGTGGTGACCCATCACTCACAGCCTGGGGGTGGGGTGGGGTAATCTTCTTCCTCAGTTGAAAACACCTCAGAAAACAAGACAACTACCAGGTAAGAAAAGTTTCTGGAAAAGGAGCCACCATATACACGTATGATACAAGAGTGGAAAAGGAAGAGTATTTACACAGGTGGTCTTTACACTGGCTAGTTCCATATGAAAAGCGGGAGATTATGTGATGAGTTAGCTGCTCCATAGATAATGAATGTTATTGCTGTTGGTTTTTCCCATTGATAAAAATGTTCTCAGCAGAGAAATAATGGGACTGAACTCAAGACACTCAGATGATGGGGAGCTGGCAGGACAGACACCCTCCCTTTGAAGAGACACAGAAATGGGTGTGGGTGAGCCTAGTCCCGGGCCCTGAGTAAGATTTGCCCTGGGACTTGGCCCCCAAGTGCTGCCAGCCCCACACCCAGAGGGCCTCCTCTAGCTGCTGGTGAACGGGAAACCCAACATGCCCCTTCTCGTCTTTCCCCAGGTCCCCAGGCCCAGCCTGGAGGGCCTTGAGAAGCAGTGAGGGCAAGGCTGTGGAGCACACGGAGCAGCGGGAGGGGCCTGGGTGGAATGAGGTGCCCTGTGGTTCCAGCTCTCCTGGTACTGCACCGGGACAAGCCGGCCAGCTGAGGTGGGTTACAGTGTAGGGGCAGGCAGAGGTGCCCCCACCCCCGAACTTAGAAAACATCTCTTTGGAGCCTAGAAACTCAAAAGCAAACGGGGGTGGGGTGTGTGTGTGGGGTGTCAGGTGGTCCAGGACTGCACTCTCACTACCATCTGGAACAGAGCAACAGAGCAGAGCCACATGTAAGCAGACAAAAAGCTTTGCTCCAACTCAGTCTTTTAGTTTCCCTTGAAAAATGACTGAAAGTACACAATTCTGGAAAAAAAAAAAAAAAAAGCTGAACACAGCACTCTGCATGACACAGTGGCCCTATACATGACACGGTAATAATGCCCGTCGATGGGTGTACGTGTGGCAGAGGACTAAAACTCCATGCATACAAGATCTAATAACTGCAAAAGAAAAACAAAAGCAAAAAAAAAAATAAAACAGATCAAAAACGCATATACATGACATCCCTTTTGCATTGCACTTTGGAGGAAGGGCAGGAGCACCCCCACACACACACACCTCCCCATAAACCAGGGGCCAATCCTGCAGATGATGTCACCATCTTCTGCTTATGGCGGCAGTGCTGCAGACACATCACTGTGCATGTGTCTACAAGCAAGCTCCCTTCCCCATGCCTCCGAGCTGGCAATAATGGCAGGGCAGATCTGAGCCTTGAAGGTGAACCTTTCTCGTGGAAATAAATCCCGTGATTTCAGGATGGGTGGCCGCCTCGTCTGCTGGGAATTCAATTTTCAAGCTTGGGTATAAGAAACCTCATCAATTTGCATAAACAGTTGAGAGTAAACGAGACTATTTGGAATAAATGCAAGTAACTTAGCTGGATAGTGGCGGATTCAGTTGCTACTGAAGACATATTCTGGGGGTGAAAAGACACAAGTCAGGAATTCCTGTACAAGATGCTGGAAGGCACAGAACTACCCCCCGAAGTTCAGTTTTTGCATTTTCATTTTCTTGTGATTCCCTTGTTCAACCAAGCACCAGAGGGGATTTCCATACACTCGAGCACTTAGGATGTGAACTGCTCTAGAAATTGATTCTCAATGTTTAAAAAGTAAAAACCTCACGTTAACTGGGAAATAAAATGGGAAGATTTTTTTTTTGACAAAGTGCAGTTCTAAATATATGTTTAAATGAAAAAACAAAAGTGAATAATGCTGTGTTTTGTTCCAATGCTGTGGTCTCAGTCCCAAAACTCAGCCACATCTGCCAACGGAGCAGGCTGACCACAGCTGGCAGCATGGGGACACTGCCCTCTCCCCACATGCGCAGGACATGGACACACCGGCTAACAGGGAGGGGTTCCTTTCCCCTCCCGGCAGCAGCACAGGACACCTGGGTCCTTGTCACTGAAAAAATAGACTCTGGAGAAAAACCCTTTCTGTGCTGGGGCGGCGGGTGGCTGCCAGCTGCAATGGCGTGGGGGGGGCACTGCCACCTGCTGCCTAGTCTTCGGATGGCGTCACATGTGGGCGGGGCTGGGAAAGTTAGTCATTAAAAAACATGTTGGTTTTTCTGAATATCAAGTCTCCTTGTTGGGTTAAATAGCTTATAACAAAAGTGTAGACGTTAGGATGTTCCAGCAAGCAGAGGGCCAGGGGCTGCAGTGGGCCCAGTTTGCTCGCTTGAATGTGGCCAGTAGAAAATTTGCAGTGATTCCAAAAGGACGTGGCTCCAAACACACGCGCTTGGCTGTAGGCACAGAAAGACATTGTGCTATGGACAGGCCGGCGGGTGGCAGGGGCTAGGGCTCCAGCTCAGCTGGGCTCTCTCCCGCTGCCTCCGGGTGCGCCCGAGGCCACAGCTGCTCCTGCAGCTCCTTCACCACCTTCTCCAGATGCTCCCGGGCCTCGCGCTCCCGCAGCAGGTCAGCACGCAACTGCTCCCGGTCGGCTTCCGCATGCTGCAGCTTCACCTGCAGGTCCTCAATCTGCAAGAGGCAGGGTATCAGCAATCCCAGGCCCACCCCCCAGCACTCCTTCAGCATCCCCTGCACCATCCACAAAGGCCCAAGCCAGCACACTGGGGGGGAGGGGGTAATGCCAGCTGGTCTCACCCCATACCCCACAGCCCCTTTTGCAGGCACAACCAGCAGGGCTGAGAAGGGAGGAAGTAGGGAGCAGGCCCCCAAGCTACGCAGAGATGCCCCATACCTGGGCCATGAGGGGAGTAGAATAGGGATTGGGGGCCCCAAACCAGGTAGATATCCCAGACCTGGGCCACGAGGGGAGAGGAAGCGGAGAGCAGGCCCTCAAGCAGGGCAGATACCCCCCTGTACCTGTGCTGAGTACTTGGCACGCAGGCGGCCAGCTTCGCAGCCCTTGTCACACACGCGCACCTGCCGCGCCTGCTCCAGTTCACGTTTCAGGCGCATGCGAGCCTCATTGGCTTCCTTCATCTTCTTTTCGTTCTCGGCCCGCAAGCGCTCAATCTCCTTGCGCAAGTTGCGTTTGGCCTCTGTGGCCTCCCGCAGCTTTTCTTTCTTGGCCACACGCAGGAACTCCAACTCCTAGGATACAGAGCCTCAGGTTACTACTGCCTGCAGGACTCCCTTGGGCACCACCCTCCTCCTTGAGGCCTGCCTCCTAGGGAGCTGGCCCATGCAGGAAGTGACCATGGCACCTGAAGACCACATAGCCAGACAGAGGGCAGCTGTGGCCACCTCCCCGGGTAGGCTGTGCCCCACTCACCCTGGCAGCATGCTAATACACATGCAGTGGGAAGTCACACCTCCATCAGAGCGGGCACAGGGATATGCTGAGTGATCAAGGAGGCTGGGACCATGCCACCTCCAAGCATGCACCGTTGCCCCTACAGCCCTCAGGACTGTCACCCCCTAGCGGGCAGGTCTGAGGGGCCCCTGTGAACACTCTGCCTGCTATCACCTGGTGGAGGCTGCGCTTGGCCTGTAGGGCAGCACTCAGCTTCTCTTCCTGCTTCACACGCATCTTTACCACCTCATGCAGGAACTTCTCTTTGGCTTCCTTGGTGTCTAGGCCACCTTCCAGGGCCTGCCTCAGGTGCTCCAGCTCTGCCTCCAGCCCACTGCTTGGGGGCTCCCCTGTTACCCCAGGGTCTGGGGGCACACTGGCTGTGGGGGGGGCATGCATGCTGGGGGAGCTCAGGTCCTTGGCAGAGCTGGACGAGGTAAAGGAGGGAGAGGAAAGCGAGGACAGGGAGGACGTGACTGCAGAAAAAAAGAGATGGGGGTCAGAGCACCGCACATGTGCCCAGGCCCCCCAGGCAGAACCAACCATGGGAGATGAAGAAGTCCACTCACACTTACATTCCTCTCTGCTCTCCACTTCTACCTCAGCCTCTGAGTCCTTGTCATCCTCTGGGGCGACAAGAGGCTCTGGGACGTCCACAGTTAGCTTCCGCTTTCGCGGCTGGACGCAGGTGGCAAGCGGCTCGGAGACTCGGGTGACTACAGTGGTGCAGGGTGGGCTGCTCACCATCTTCTGCTGGGTGGGCGGTGCCAGAGCCACATTGGGGGCCACACCCGTCTCGAAGCTCTTGTAGGAGTAGAAGCTGGGGGGGGGGGGGAGGGGGAAGGTTGGGCTATGGGCCTGTGTCCCTGGAGCCTCCCAATGCTGGTCTGAGGTTGCTGCCCTGAGAACGTGGCAAACACAAGTCATGGCCTAAGAGCCAAGGCAAGACATCAGCTGCCACCTTTGTGAGGCCAGCCAAACAGTCCAATGGTCCTGTGCCCACATAAGGGCACCTTCATGATTGCCTTGGTCAGGAAGCAGAGTGCAAACAATAGGCCACAAAACACCCCAAGTGCTCCAGACTATACAGGGCGCCTAGTCTTGGGGCTGGTATGTAGTAAGGGAGCAATGCCTCCTATTAGGACAGGTCCCCACTCAGCCCAAGAGGCAGCTGGGCCTTACTGTCACCAGGATCACACTGAGTGTGTGCCATAGATCCCCGTGGTTGGCTGACTGAAGGGATCCCTCAGATACTGGGGAGCAGTGTCTTACCTGTCTCGAATCAGGGCTGGGAGATGTGAGGAGAGCTCTTTGTCACTCGTGGAGATAGCAGGGGACCAGGGTCGGAAGGCGGAGAGGCGCTGTCTAGGGTGTGCACAACCCAGGCTCTGTGGGGGGGGGGGGTGTTAGAGTGGGGGGTGCAGTCCCCCTACCACCACCCTGGCAGGGCCCACCAGGTACCTTGCTGGAAGGGCTGGCCAGTGTGCGCAGCCAGCCGGCCTGCTTGTCCTTCTCAGATGTGGGGGGCTGGGCAGTGGTGTCATCTGTCTTTCTGATTGAGGCCGGGGGCTCGGAGGAGACCTGTAGGCGACAGAGGAGCCTGCTGGCAACAAGTGGGGATGGGGACCCCTCACACTAACCCACCAGGGAGGGCAGATCTGTAAGGACACTGCCATCTGTGAGGATGGAGCATCTGCCGATGAGCTCACCCACAGCTGCAGGGGCTCAGGGTTGGCCGAGGCCACGCTGCTTCCCAGACCTGAGCATGTCCCCCAGGCAATGGGGCTCTCACAGTAGGGGCACCACTTCCTTGTGATGGCCAGGTATGGGACAGAGGGCCTGGGGGGGGGCATGTGGAGGCCTTGATGTCTCTAAGTACACAAGGCCTCAACCCCAGAGAACAGTGCATCACAGAACTGGTCCCAAGGGAGGGGAGCCCTGAAGCAGGCCAGCTGTGCACACCCCAAACTTGCTCCCTGCTGGCTGCAGAGCCCAGGCCCCAGCAAGCCAGGTGCAGTCTCCAGAGATGAAGCCAGGAAGGCGGGACCTTTGTTCACAAAACCACCACCCAGAGCCAGCTGGTGTCAGTGGAGCTGTCTGGCCTGTGCTGCCTAGTGACCTCTGCCACACTGTCTGGCCACTCGGTGAGCACAGACGGGTGGGGCCGGCCACGGCAAGGGTGTGGCTTCCTGTCTGAGCCTTCTCACCCAGAAACCACAGACCCACACTTAGAGAAGCTTCCAAGAAGCCACAGGGACCTGCTGAGTGTCAGACAATGCAGAGCCTTGGCACAGGGAGGGTAGGCGGCACCTGAGGATCTACCCTGTCAACCTAGGCTGCCAAGTGCCAGTCACAGTGCCCTGGCCTTCCAGAAATCTTGGAGTCACACCTGGTGATGGTCCACTGTCCCCCTTCTGCAAAAACCCACTGATGTCCCTCAGCACCTCAGAGCCAGGTCATGGAGTGTGTGTGTGTGTGGGGGGCAACATGATAGAGGAAATGTCGGGGGAGAAAGCTGGTCATGTCAGTCCCAGGGTGGAGACAAGAGCAGCCACCACACTCCAACACAGCCAATTCAGAAACACCTATCACGAAGCTCCCTGCCAGGGTCGTACCTTCTCCCTCAAAGTCATTGTGACCATGGACTACTGTGTGTCCCTCACAGGCACTGTGGCCAGGGAACACTATGGTTACAGCACCAGGCCTGGCCATCTGCCATCAGACACAAAACAAAAGACATGGTGAGTTAGAAGGAAGGACACACGGATGCTTGGGTGCCTGAGCCACTACAGCCAGGACTCAAGTCATCTGGGAGACCAAGTGGGACGCCCAATGGGGAAGCACAAGCACAGAAAGTGGCAGCACCCCCACCCTCAGCTAAGGGCTAGGCTGGAAGAGTCTGTGAGGACCCACCTCTGCTCCCTCCCAGGTCACACAGGCCAGGCAGACAGGCAGAGTGCAAGAGATGGCTGGCTCTAGGCCATAAAGGTGACCCACACCTCAGGTCACACACCACCTGTTGTGAGCAAGTTCAACCCAGAGGGTTGACCTATGGCATGGTCCCCCAGGGCCTGGCTCCGCACTACTGTAGGATGTCACCATTATGTAGGAGGTGACCCAGCTGAGGTCCTCCCCAAGTGCTCCGCTAACAGATGTGACATGGCAAGTGGGGTGTGGGGCCCAATCAAGACATGGGGAACCCTGGGGGAGACGCACAGGGGTCTCAGGGATGTAGCTCTCAGAACCTCCGGAGCACCATGGGGAGGACCTGAGGCCATGAGGACAAGAGGAGATAGATGGACTCACAGAAGCCTGGACACAAGGGTACTCTAGGAGTCACGAGGGACAGTCACTTGGCTCACCAACAAAGAGCCCACCCACAGGCCTGTAGTGGCAACTGAAGCAATGCAGCTCTGAGTGCTGTGACCTCCCTGGCTTCTGAGTCTCCTCCTATTCCAAGCTCAATACAAGGGCACACTAGCCCCACCTACCAGTCCCAAACTAGCCCCACCTACTTCCCACACCATGTCCAGGGAGAATCGCACCTGAGCCTCCTTCAGCTGCCCACACCTCTGCACCCCCACTCTGGGCCCCTCTCCACAGCACAGCTGTGCTCTTCCTGGCCCTGTGCCCCACAGAAGCCAGGACCAGTGTGGGCCCAACACTGCTTATTTTATTTCATTTTAAAATACAAGATAGGGAGAACCAGAGCATCACCCTGGCACATGGGATCAAGCTGGGGACCTCATGCTTCCAAGTTCAGCACCCTACTCCTGGGCATATCACCAACTGTTGAAAAGCACCAAGAAGCAGTAGCCACACACCCAGAGCTGAGGACCAAGCCCAGGGCAGGGAGGCAGGGTCCTTGAAAGGTGAGGAGCCAGCCTTGCCAACCAGTGAAAACATATATGACAAAGAGTGCGCCTCAAGCCACACGGAAGCCACATCTGGAATCGTAGCAACGTGCTTTGGCACTGTGCCCTAGCACAGGGGCACCTCCCAACAGGCAGACTGTAATATGGGCTGGGATCCTAAGTGGCGTTTTCAGAGTGAAGGCTGCAGGGGATGAACATGGCGTCGGGGAACCAGGTGTCCCTCCAGGTGAGTGGGTACCTGCAGCCCTGCAGGGTTCAGGCCATGAGGGAGGACAAAGGAAGGGGCCTGCCCTTTACGCCTGCAGAAAAAAAAAAAAGCCAGTCATAGACCTAGGGGTGGGACACACCTTAGACACACCTCACTGAAGAACCCAGTCCTCAAATCGGGGGTGTCACAACAGGCCAGGCCCCAGGGATGGTGTGTAGGAGCTGCAGAACCCCACCTACCACTCTCACGGGAGCTGAGCTCAGGAGCTAACACCCAGGCCCCAAGGAAGGGCCAACATGGGGATTTAAAACACATCGCTGAGGGCCCAGAAGGTGGCACTGGGCTCAAGCATGAGGTCCTGAGTTCAATCTCCAGCATCGCCTGTGCTACAATGATGCTGTGAGTCTTTTATTAATAAAAAGAAACACACTCACACACATACAGCTTGAGGAGACAGCTTATCAGTAGCACACCATACTTGCATGCCTGAGGTCCCAGGTTCAATCCCTGTGGCACCACCATATGCCAGAACGAGTGGTGTTCTCATGTCTTTCTCTCATGAAAATAAGTCTAAAACAAAACAGATCAGGTTGGGGAAAACAGCTCAGTGTTTGAGAGCACAGCATTAGTAATACTGAGGGGCCCAAGTTGCCAGGTTCAGTCCCTAGCACTACCATAAGTCACAGCCAAGCAGTGTTTTGTTGCTTTGTCCTCCCTCTCCCATTAAAATAAATATTTCTAACAGTCAGGCCTGGGAAGGTCCACCATGCCTCCAAGGCCAAGGACCCAGCACGTGCCAGGAGGGACTCCCCCGAAGCTCCCACCGGCCCAGCTGGGCCAGGAAAAGTATGTGCCCACACCCCATAGAGCCACAGCCAGCCCTGAAAGGGAGCAGAAACCACCAAAGGAGCACACAGAAAAGAGAAGACAATGCCAAAAAACAGATGAGCAGTGTGAGGCACTAAGCATAACTTTCCAGAAGACTGCAAGTAAGCCATCTGAATATAGTGCCGAGAACCTGATGAAGATACAAGAGACAGCCAGGCAAAGGGGAGAGAAGGCCTTTCAGAGGGACCCTCCACATCCAGAAAGCCCCATCTGGCACAGTCCCCCATGGCCACACAACCACCCCAGTAACTATCCTCAGGCCCTTCAGTACAGCCCCCACATGGTTCAGCCAGCCAGGGTGCCCTGTGCCACAGGTCTGCTGATGTCACACCAGGCCTCCCTCATGTCACATGTGGACCACCAGGGCCCCTTCCTGACAGCTCTGGGGATTGCAAAGCTATTTTTGTAAGTACCATTAATATTTTCCACATAATTCATGTTTCAAGTTATGGTTAAATTAACCTATTTTTCTGATCACTGTGCTACAGGGGGAGTAGATTAAATTTATTAAGCTACCCCCAGACCCCAAAATGAAGTGAAAATAGCAGCTTGACAGATTCACTTTGGGTTTTTTTTCTTTCTTTCTTTTTTCATTTTAAATAGGTCATCTTTGCTGTGACTTCCCCACGAGTCAGGAGAGTGAGAGACACTTCACACAGGCACCTGGATGCCTCACAGAACCCCTCTTTTTCCCCAGTACACCTCCCCCAAGTGTAGATACATTGGGAGATGGGGGCCCTCAAGGTCCTGCTCTGGGAGGAAAAGAGGGGTGCCCTGTAGCAGGCGGAATGTGGAGGGGGAAGGGATTCAAGAACACTTGGCTGTCCTGGCCTGGGAGGCCCCTGGCGGTGTCCCTTTAGCCCCCCACACCCGCCCACAGCCACAACCTCCCTGTCAGAAGAGAAGCAGCCTGGGAAATCCCAGCTGAAAGCTAGCAGGTGGGGAGGCTCTTCCTGTCTCTGGGAAGGAGCCACAAAGAGCCCCTAAACCCTGGAAACAAAAAGGCTCTGAGCAGGCTGGCTCTGGGGGCTAATCCCACTCTGTTCCTGGGCAGGGTGAGCACCAGGACTGCTCCCCAACACCCTGACAGTGGGGTCACGAGGTTTTCCAGCCATTTGTACCCTAAAACGGAGGGCACCCGCTCCTGGCAGAGGGAGGAAACGTGGGCTGGGGCACAGGATGCTGCGGTCGCTTTCTTGGAAGGCAGTCTGCTGAGAAGCAGCCGGAATGAAGAGGGTGGGCCCCCACCTCTCACACTGGCCCCAGTGAGGACCCCCCCAACACATACACATACATCCCACACTGGACACAACCCCTACATGTTCTTATCTCAACAGAGATAAACAACAGTGCCGAGGAAATGCTAGCAGCCACCTGCTAGTCACAGGAGACCCCACTTGCCCACCCCATGCCACCACTCCCCCTGGAGCTGGAGGTCCAACTGTGCTGACTTGTCTTCCTGTCATATACTCCTGAGCCCCATACCAGCAGCTGATCCAAGTCTAGATCCATGAGCACCTGCACACAAGTGTCTGCTGGAAACCAGAAGTCACAGAACCAGTAAGGGATGCTCTAAGAGCCAGTGTGGGCTAAGGTCAGCCCCTTACCCAGGCCAGCAGGCTGGTGGAACAGGTGTGCAGGGCTCTGAGAAGAACTACAGGAATTGCCAGCCAGGAGCCCCCCAGCCTTGGCACCTGCTAACCTCAAAAAACAAATGGGGAGAGCAGGACGTCTTAGGGCCCTGAGCACCCCAATCCCTGCCCCTGAGCATCGTGGACCTCCCAGTAGCAGTGGGAGAGCCAGCAAGCCTGGGCAAGCCTTCCCTAGTCCTGGCGCAAAAGCCCACCCTAAGGATCCTCCAGCTGGGGCTGGGGGCTTCAGGTCTGCACTTGTCCATAGGGTTGTGTGGCTGGAATTTTAGAAGGGCCCAGTGCCCTGACCCCAGAGCCCAGGGATCCTGGAGGCTCCCGGTGGCCCAGTGGACAGAGCAAGACTCTGGCAGATCCCCATGCCCACAACAAAGGGGGCCAGGCCCTCACACAGGAAGCAGCTGCTGCCAGCAGGCCACAGCTTCTCAGCTCAAGGTTAAGCAACATGTGAGTCGCCATGTCACTGGGATAGTGGCAAGAAAGGCCAACAGCAAAAGGCTGGGCAACAGAATCCTCCTCCTGACCCGAGGGTGGTCTTACTACCCACTGCCCCCTCTCTGAAGCAAGAGCTGAGGTATGCTAACAGTGACAACCAGGACCCCCACCCACGACCTGAATCTCAGTGGTAACCTTACAGGAAGTTTATTCAGCAAGACCGGGGGTCGGAGGGTGTATCTCTGCTTTCTAACAAATCACAACCCCCACCCAGCCCCCCAGTGACTACCCAGAAGAAGGGAGGTCAGAGCTCTAGGCTCAGCCTGCCAGTGTCTAGTGGCTGTCCAAGGGGACCCACCTCCCCCAGCTGGCCTGCAGTGCTGCTACTGCACTCTGCTCACGGTAAGGGGAGGGGGCATCCAGCATGCAAACTGGCCAAATCAGGAGACTTTAGTTTCCTCTGGTGGAATTCTTCTTGTCCAGGGCTGTCACTTTCCCATTTTCAAAGTCTAAATAAAAACATCCCCAAGGAGGGGTAGGGGGTGGCACACCAGGTTAAGTGCACATAGTACAAAGCGCAAGGACCCAATGCAAGGATCCGAGTTTGAGACCCCGGTTCCCCAACTGCAAGGGAAATACTTCACAAGCAGTGAAGCAAGTCTGTAGGTGTCTATCTTTCTCTATCCCTATCTTCCCCATCTCTCTCATTTCTCTCTGTCCTATCCAATGGGAGGGGGGTGATCTTCAGGAGCAGTGGATTCTGGCACGAAGCCCTAGCAATAACCCTGGAGGCAAATAAAAAAAACAAAACCCCCAAGTGACAGACACCCAGATAAAGTCTCCCAGTATGGCCGGAAGGCAGGTGAAGGGCTGAGGAGGAGTAGCCAGGATGGCCCAGGCCCAGGGGCACAGAAGGAGCAGCCCCTGCTCTCCCCTTTACTCCACAAACAGGCTCCTAGGCTCCTAGATAGCTCACCTGGGAAGTGTGCTGCTCTGCCATGTGTGTGACCCAGGTTTGAGCCTGGCCCCCCGCACTAAAGGGAGCTGCATGCTGTGGGCTCTTTTACTCTCTGCTTCTCTACTTCTCTGTCTATACCTTATCAATAAATAAACTAAACGGCAAGCTCCTGCGGGCTAGCTTCTTGGGGGCAGTGCTACACAGACACTCTGCTGAGGCTGTGTTCCAAGTATCACCATTCTACCTCTGAGAATGAACAGTACTTCCCAAGTAAGGTCTGGGGCAAGGAAGCCTATCCACTGACACTTGAGGAGGAGTGCAGTGTGCCTTCTGTGGCAGGACCCCAGGTTGATGGAGGGTGGAGAGCAAGCACCTCCTTCCACCTCATCCAGACAAGGCCCCAGCCCCAGGAGCAGATGGAGGGGAGACAATCCAGCCCAGGCCCACACCCAGCCCCTTACTGTTCACCGAGGGAGCGGGTGGAGCAGGGTGATCTGTGGGGAGCCATGAGAGGGAAACAGCTGAGCTCATCTGTGAGTGTTTCCACTGCTCTGGTGAGATTATACAATTGCAAATCATGCTGTTTGGGGGATGCTGCAGGCGCCAGGGTCTTCGGCCCGCCTGAAAACTGCACAGCAGAACTGGATGCTGAGCAACAAGAGCCATGGCAGGAACTCACACTTTCTAACCATAACAGATCTGAAATGCCATTAGACTGTGGCAACAGCTGAGAGGCCTGGAGGAGAGGACACAGGCTTGCACTCTGGTGGTCCCTGCCCCATGCTTCCCGTGCAGGGTGTGCGCCGAGGTCTCTGCCTGGTCTGGCCTGGCTTCCACTCATGCTCAACAGTTGGGCCTAGGGGCCCAGAGCTGCAGGGCCTTGGCAGCAGTCACACAAGATGCCCAGGAACAGGGAAAGGGAGAATGGGCTCAGGCAGAAATGTTCACATGTGCTGTCCTCACATCCACCCAGGTGTTACCCAGCCAGGCCACCATGCATGCCAGGCACAGACTCAGAAACAATCTTCTAATCTGCTAAAAAGCAAAGTATGAATTTTAATCCCGTTTGTTAACATCTCCCAAATGCATTCAGAAGGCGGGCTGCCGTCAGCAAAGATATCACCAGTCTACCAGTGGCTGAGGTGTGACAGGCCACACGTCCACAGAAAAAAAGCTGCACATCAGCCTCGGGCCCATTCAAAATGTGTGCTATTCTCAGTCTGTGAGACTCAAGGATGTTCTTTGAGGTTCAGACCCACAGTAACAGCCATTTCTGCAGGAGCAACAATGTCCAACCTGCATTCAAGCTAGAGTGAAGAAGCTTCTCACCCCTTTCTGCCATCAGTAAGTAGTATGCTGTGGGCTGCATTCCCACAGAGGACATAAGCCCTCAAAGTCTCTTCTCTGTAGCAAACCATGGAACTGGTCAAGCATTAGGTCCCCGTTCAGTAGGGCCCTGGAGTGGGTGTACCTTCCGAAGTGTCTGCTGCCTTTACCCTGTCCCTTTAACCCTTGACACTGAGCCCCCGGCAGGGCACTGAAAGCCTCCCATGCACAACCTCCTTGGGGTGAAAGGTAAGCAGTACACCCTGGAAATCCAGGGCCCCATAGTGCAAAGCACAAGGACCTGTACAAGGATCCCGGTTCAAGCCCCTGGCTCCCCACCTGTAGGGAGGGGGGATTGTTTCACAAGCAGTGAAGCAGGTTTGCAGGTGTCTTTCTCTCCTCCTCTGTCTTTCCCTCCTCTCTTAATTTCTCTGTCCTGTCCAACAACAGCAGCAGCAACAACAATGGGAAAAAAAAAAAAGATGGCCACCAGGAGCAGTGGATTCATAGTGCAGGCGTGATAACCCTGGAGACAAAAAAATTTTAAAAAGAATGAAAGAAATCAAAAGCCTCAGAGACCCAGACTTCCCTGTAGGCTATGGTACTATGGAGCTGGCCACTGAGTATACAGGCAGGATGTGGCCTGGACCCCAAAACTTTGTGGTGGCTGTCACAGCCACGTCAATGTCGGAAGGCAGGATGGCCCCGCAACCAGCCAAGGAGGCTAAAGCCCACCCCACTTCCGCACACACACCAGGGGAAGGGCACCCGGGGCAGAAGGCAAAGGAGGCACACAGTGGGGGGCTGGGGGGCATTTTGGGCACAGGCACTGCCTGTGACGAGAGTGAGTGCCTTGCCCGTCCCCCAGTGGGTGCTCAGCCCAGAGCTGCCTATAGCCCAGTGAGGAAGTGGGATGGCAGGCCTGCCCACAGGACCGGCTCTGTTTGGCTTCCTGGCGCCTCCACCCTCCCTGGCTGCGTCTGCCTGGCTGTTTGCTCTCCATAGAAACCGACACAACACAACCCAGCAGCCCAGCCTCCAGGCCCAGTCAGTCATCCCACAAGTGGATGAGGGGCACTGCCCACCAGGTGCCCCTCTGAGTCACCCCTTGGAGTACCCCTAGTGCCCAGTGGGCTAGCTACACCCACTGGGTCACCAGTCCAGCACCAGCTGTGCAACAGCAAAGTGGGGTCACCAGGCTACCTGGAACAGGGCCCAAAGCACACTATACAGCTCTGCCAGCACCAGTCTTTTGCAAGAGGTCCCCAAGGGGATCCTGCCACTCTGGGTGATGGGGGGGGGGGTAACCAAGGCCTCCAGAGATGCTCTGCTATGGAGGTGGCCGTGTGGGAACTGCTCGCCCAGGTGGGCATCAGCCTCAGTGAAGCATTCCAAGCTCCCACAGTTCCTGAGCAGCTAGATCCAGGGAACTCAGTAATTGCAGAGCTGGACCCACTCTCCTTGCCAAGTGGTGGCCATCGGTTCCTGGTATCACATGCCCAGCCCTGGTCCTCTTGGCACTCCTGCACAGAGCCGTGGGGGAGGGGGTGCCCAGGGACTGAGGGCAGGAGCACGCCTGAGCCTCGCCTAGACAGAGGGCATCAGCAGTCCTCTCCCGAAGTCTGGGGTTAAGGCTGGAGACTGTTACTGGGGGGTGCCAGTGGGCCTTGGCTCCGCCAGCTACAGGGCACCCCTCCCCCTCATCCCAGGGCTGGGGCTGGGGCTGGGGCTTGATAGTACGGGCAGGTACTGCTGCCTTAAGTACAACTGGAGTGCCGGATGCTCGATTAACTTCTAAAGACCCAGGTGTGGGGTGTCAAGTGAAAGGGCTGAGCCTTTGAGGGACCTTGGAAGCACTGAGGCTGGTCAGAGGGCCCCATCCTCCCTCCAGAGGGAGGCATGTAGTCAGCACTTCCAGAAAGCTATTGACGCCACTCCATCTGCCTTGTTGGGGACCTTTCTGCCACAAGGACCACTGCTGTCACAGGGACACTAAGGACTGGGTGTGGGCTCTGCCAGGGGCAGGGGTGCACACTTCCCGCAGGCTTGGACCCCTCCCTACAGCTGGAGACCTAAGAGCGAAGGAGGCATTTCCTGAACCCCAATCGGCTAACTCCCCTATATTCCTGGCAAGAAACAGGGAGGCAACCCATGGGCATAAGGCTGGGGAATGGGGGGGAGGAGATGAAGGACACTGAACCCACAAATGCTAACTTGGTCTAAGGGGGCTCTCATTGAGATCCTCTCTCGCCACTGAGGGCCCAGCAATAGCGATGCACATGGCAGTGGCATGCCTCAGCCGTGTCACCTAACCCCCAGTGGCTGGCATGGGGCACACAGCTCTCCCTGTGCAGGGCCCTCCAGACACAGCACTGATGAGTGGGCAGGAGCGTCCCCCCCCCCCCAGTCACTCAGAGCCCCCTTGCCCCCTGAAAGTGAAAGCAAGCCTGCCACACACTGCCTTCTGAGGGCTATCGGGAGGTGGTGAAGGTGGCACATCCAGGAGAACCCAGATGGAGGTTAAGCAGATGGGTGGGGTGTGGCTAAACAGGAGGTAGCTTCTGAGACAGACCCTGCCAATGGAGGATGGGGTGGTGTTGTGTGCAGTCATTGGTGTGGCCAGTGTCTGTCACCCATCCTTTATAAAATGGATGTCAGGGGGTCAGGCAGTAGCTCAGCGGGGTAAGCGCACGTGGCGCAAAACGCAAGGACAGGCTTAAGGATCCTGGTTCGAGCCCCTGGCTCCCCACCTGCAGGGGAGTCGCTTCACAAGCGGTGAAGCAGGTCTACAGGTGTCTACCTTTCTCTCCCCCTCTCTCTTCCCCTCCTCTTTCCATTTCTCTCTGTCCTATCCAACAACAAATGACATCAACAACAACAATAATGACCACAACAAGGCTACAACAACAAGGGCAACAAAAGGAGGAGGAAGTGGCTTCCAGGAGCAGTGGATTCATGGTGCAGGCACTGAGCCCCAGCAATAACCCTGGAGGCAAAAAAAAAAAAGAATTTTAGGGGCCTGGGCAGTAGTGCAGTGGGTTAAGCGCACATGGTGCAAAGCGCAAGGACTAAGGAAAGATCCCAGTTCGAGCCTCCGGCGCCCCACCTACAGAGAGGTTGTTTCGCAAGCGGTGAAGCAGGTCTACAGGTGTCTTCCTTTTTTTTTTTTAAAAAAAACTATTTTTTAAATATTTATCTATTCCCCTTTGTTACCCTTGTTGTTTTACTGTTGCAGTTATTGATGGCGTTGTCGTTGTTGGATAAGACAGAGAGAAATGGAGAGAGATGGGGAAGACAGAGGGGGGGAGAGAAAGACACCTGCAGACCTGCTTCACCACGTGTGAAGCGACTCCCCTGCAGGTGGGGAACCAGGGGCTTGAACCGGGATCCTTATGCCAATCTTTGCGATTTGTGCCTCATGCACTTAACCCACTCTGCTACCGCCCGACTCCCAGGTGCCTTTCTCTCCTACTCTCTCGATTTCTCTCTGTCCCATCCAATAACAACAACAGCTATAACAACAATAACAACCACAACAAGGGCAGCAAAATGGGAAAAATCGTCTCCAGGAGCAGCGGATTCACAGTGCTGGCACTGAGCCCCAGTGGTAACCGTGGAGGGAAAAAAAAAATTAAACATACTCTACCACCTGAGGAAGATGGGTCCTGAAATCAATGCAACTCGGAATATTCCTACTGATGACCACAGAATGTGAGTTTGGACCTACAGGGATGCAGAGGTCACATATGCTCCTATGCTGAATGTGGGTCCCATATCAAATCAATGGGGTTTACAGTCAACAATATTTATATACTTTTCCCATATCTGGGAGCTACTCTCTTCCCTGATCAAGCTTTCTAGCCCTTTTTCCAGCCATGACATCATCTCCCCAGACAATAACCTGGTTCCACCTGCTTATCAGATGTCAGGCTCAGGCAAAAACTAACAGTCTTGGGCTTTTTGGAATATACCTAAAATAGACCTACTAGCTGTTTCCAAAATGGAGACCCCCAAATATTCATCTGCAATATTCCAGCTTTTAGATTCATAATTAGCCAACAATTTGTTTGGCTTTATATGTTAACTCTTTTTCAGCCTCCAGATTCCAGATGCTACCATGATGCCAACCGGACTTCCCTGGGCAGACAACCCCACCAATGTGTCCTGGAGTTCCGCTTCCCCAGAGCCCCGCCCCACTAGGGAAAGAGAGAGGCAGGCTGGGAGTATGGATTGACCTGTCAACACCTACGTTCAGTGAAGAAGCAATTACAGAAGCCAGACCTTTCACCTTCTGTACCCCATAAGGACCCTGGTCCATATTCCCAGAGGGTTAAAGAATAGGAAAGCAAGGGCCAGGTGGTAGCACAGCAGGTTAAGCGCCCATGGCACAAAGCACAGGACCGACCGGTGCAAGGATCCTGGTTCAAGCCCCCGGCTCCCCACCTGCAGGGGAGTCACTTCACAAATGGTGAAGCAGATCTGCAGGTGTTTATCTTTTTCTCCCCGTCTTCCTCTCCTCTCTTGATTTCTTTGTCCTATCCAACAACAATAAGAACAACAACAATTTAAAAACAAAAAGGGCAACAAAAGAAAGGGAAAAAAATAGCTTCCAGGAGCAGTGGATCTGTAGTGCAGGCACTGAGACCTAGCAATAACCCTGGAGGCAAAAAAAAAAAAACAAGAATAGGAAAGCTATCAGGGGAGGGGATGGGATACGGAGCTCTGGTGGTAGGAATTGTGCCTCTCTTATCCTATGGTCTTGTCAGTGTTTCCATTTTATAAATAAAAAATAAGAAAATGAATTTTACATATATATATGTATTTATTTATACGAAAGAGAGATGGATGGGGGGGGAGAAAACAATCAAGAACACACACCAGCACATGCAAAGCTGGGGACTGAACTTGGGACCCCACACTTGAGGGTTCAGCACCCTCTCTCAGGCCCCCACCATCACCTCATCTTATGGAGATGAAAAGCACAAGACTTCACGGAGGAGGCCCAGCTGCAGTGACTCCCAAGGCCAGGTATCCAAACACGGGATTACTGGGGCTCCCCCCCTACTCCCTGCCTGCACTGTCCTGCCCAGGACCTGTTTTCCTTAGCCTGGGAGTCATATCTCCCACCACTGAACCGAGCCCACAGTGCCAGGCACCCAGTCCTTAGTCTCAGCATGGAGAGGATGGGCCCTGTGGAACACACAGACATGCTGGGGCCAGAGGGAGCTGGCATTACTGGGCCAATGTGGCAATGGTGAGCTGGGTGCACTCGAGGACACACTTTGTTCCGCGAGTGAGCACTTGGGGAATGAGTGACCGACTGTGTGGGCCTTTCTTCACCCAAAACTGCCTGCAGCCAGGCCTGGCAAGGTGTGGGGGCTCCATGAATGGCCCCAAGGCCCTGTCTCAGTGGCTCCGAGGGCAGTCTTCTTGCCAGTTGAGTGCTGGGAGCCTCAGCTGACATGGGTACATAGACTCCAGGTGGCATTAACAGGCACCACATCAGCCTGAGTCCCTGAAGCCATGTGTCTTGCTCTCATGTGTCCCCAGGTGTCATCCCAGGGAACCTCTGAGAAGGCCAGCAGGAGCTCTTTAGATGCTCTCTAACAAAACAAGGGGTCCCAGTAGCAGACCTCTGTAAGCTCAAGGGGTCAACACTTGCCTTGCTACATGAATGAGAGACATGCACCACACCGAGATGGAGACTATCTCCAAGAGTGATGGTCAGCGGAAGCCTCAAGGAAGTCCCGTCCCTTCCCTTCCCTTCCATTCCATGTGGGAGCAACAGTGCTGAGAAGTCATGGAAAGAAGTCTGGAGTGCAAAACCCACAGGGATCCAAGAGTCCTCAAGGGACAGTGAGGACAATGCTGCCAACCACTGCTGCATTCCCATACAAACCACATGGGGGGGGGGGGATTTTACAGACAGCTGATGGGACACAGGGGCCCAGAACCCACTGGGGTGGCAAGAACAGGCAGCAGAGCCCAAAGGGAGGATAGCTCCCTCCCTTAGGTCTAGCCTGGGCATCCTTGGCTGACAGGTGGCTGTGCTCACTAGGATAGGATGCTGAAGCTAGACTCTGCACTAGGGGTGCCGGAGACCCAACAGATATCTCTCTGGAGGAGGTGGCTGGATTGTCAAGAACCATCAGCCAGTTGGCCACTTTTACTGCTACTGGCAGACAGGGCCCTGATTTAAAGCCGGGGGTCTGCCACCTACCCCCCACCCCCAAGCAGCACATCTAAGGCAGGCTGAGGGCAGGAAGGCCATGGGGCCAAGTGGGGTCACTTGGGGTCACAGGAGGCAGCTAGTTGGAAACCTGGATAAAAAGGGAGCAGATAGTCTTGCAACCAGTCCCTGGGGGATCCTTGACTTGGGAGGTGGTGGGGAATCCTGACCCTGAAGATTCCTGGTGTGGAAAGCCACCCCACCAGAGCAAAGTGCAGGTGACATGGGAGCAACTGTAGAGGGTTTGGGGAATCAGTCACAGCGTTAAGAAAAGTCACTGCATGCCACCCCTACTTCCAGCACCTCACAGATGATCCCCCCTCCTTTCTGTTCTCCCTCAGCAGGGCGAGCTTTAAGCTGCTCTCCCTCTCTGTACCGTTTTACACTATTGAAATATTTCACCTTGGCTGCAGTACAGCCCTCTGGCCTGTTTTTCATCCCCTCAAAGGCCCTGTCAGCACTGCAGGCCTGCCTGTCTGTGTGGAGGGCACCAGGTCGTGAGAACACAGAGACTGCAATAAAAACCAGGGCAGTAACCTTTTGACCGGCCTCTCTGCAGGGCTCAGCTTGAAGAGAGGGGCCCAGACACCGGGCCTTCCCCACCCCCGCAGCCCAGGGGTCTTGCACCTGCCTGGCAGAGAAAATACCCTCTTCCAAGCTACCCATCTCAGGATTGTGGTGTGAGAGAACAGGCCCCATTTTAAGTGGCACACAAGAGACAGGACTAGTGCCCTCAAAACCAGCAGTTGCTCAGAAGAGCGGGGTGGGGGCAGCCCCAGGAGGGCACCAGGATCCCTGGGGAACTGGCCACACCCTGCCTGGGCAGGATCAGGGGAACAAAGGTTCAGGGACAGAGCAACTCCAGGGAGGGGGCTAGGCCTCAGAGATAGTCCCCAACAGCCCTTCACCCCCAGAGCTGATGGGCACGGGAAGGGACACCATCAGCATGGCTGGCACACTGCAGGCCATGGCGGGGGCGGGGGGGGGGCCCTTCCTGGCCCAGGTCACCCCCTGCTCCTCCACACTGCAGTGACTTCTGAGGAGCAGCTCTTAGCTGTGCCACCTGAGGGTATCTCGGGGTGGAGGGCACCCCTGTGGCCAGGTCTGGTTTGCATGTGCAGGGTTCCCAGCCACCCAAGTACCCAGGGACCCAAGGGAAGGAAGCAGTCATTCCTGCCCCACCCACACCCCCCTGGAGCCTGGACGGCCTGAACTTTTCACCCTCAGCACAGACACCAGGAAGGAAGGCCACAAAGGTGTCTACAGGAGGCGGAGGCCAACACATCTGCAGTTGGTTGCACCCCACCCCCTCCAGAAATGTGTATTGCCCGTTTTACAATCACCAGATGGCAGCCCAGGGACTGAGCCTCCTCACCCACTGTGACCGCCTGACCTCTCGTAAACTGGGCTAGAGCCCAGGACCTGCAGCCACACCCCGCCCCCCGAGGGGCCAGCACAGGTCACCAGGGCCATGTCCAGTCTCTCTGGCAGCGGGCAGAGTGACCAAGACCTGCTGGACAGAGCAGGAACTGGGGGAGGAAGGAGGCTCCAGAACATACCATGGGCAGGCCTCTCCCAGGCAGATCTCTGTCTCCTCCTGAGCAGGGTGGAGGACACAGTGAAGCCCTTTCTCACTCTGCAGGCCCACACTGCTGAAGCCCTGGCAAGCCACCAAAACCCCTTCTTTACTGGAGCTGGACTCTGTAGGTTTGGGGCTCCCTGTCCCCAAACCACTGGCAACCCTTCCTGTGTGTGCAGGTGTCATGGAGGGAGCTTGCAGCCCTCACATGCGCTCGGGGGTGTCGCCAAGAGACCACGTGGACACAGGCCTGTCACTAGCCCAGCTCTGTGTGCTCGACGCAGCTGCCAGTGTGAATAGTCAAAATCACAGCACTTTGTTCCTAATCAATTTTGACTAAAATTGAAAAGGCAGTAATGAAGATGTTAAAATGAATTTAATGTCGCCAAAATGATGGCAAAAAGGAAAACCTATCTGCTTACAATGGTCATGCCAGTCAGCACAATCCGTGGTTTTTCAAAACCTCCTACCTCAGGGCTGCTGTGCACATTCCCTTCTGGTGGAATGTATTCCCGAGGGCTGGCATTCAACCTGAGGTGCTCCTGCTCTGTGCTCAGCACAAGGACACCCACCTGCGGGGTGGGGGCTCCCAGGCTGAAGGCCTGTGCTCAGCTGAGGGCAGTGATACTTCCATTTCATTCTCCTAGCACTTTGATGAAGAGCGCCCAGGTCAGAGCAGCTGGACATGGACAGCAACCACAATGGAAGACAGGCCACCAACATGCCTCAGGGACAATTGCCCTACTACCCTCAGGGAAGACAGCAAGTATCGGACAAGATCCAAGAGCACAAGCCCACTGCACTGACATTCACAGAGAGGAGCAGGAGAAGGATGTGGCAGAGAAAAGAGTCCAGAGGACAGGGCCTCTAATCCACTAAGCAGGGTGGGAGACCTCTACAGTCACAGGGGAACTGGCTGTAGGAAGGATCTGCCATATAGCAGGGACAATGAGCCCCCAAAGTATGGCTTTGGACCCATCTGAACATTTGAAGAAAAAGCCAGACCTGAGAGGATGGAACTAGTCCCAGTTTAACTCAGCTGCAGCCAGGACAGCGCTCTAGAGATTTACAAGAGCTCACAAGTGCCAGAACCCTAACAGGCAAATTTCAAACCATCTGCAGCTGCAGGAGCACCCAGACTCTTACATTGGGAAGCTGGGGAGATTTACTAACTCCCCAGGACCCAGGACCTGCTAGGAGCATCTAGAACATTGTTCAAGCTGTAGCCCCATGTTCAGATAGCTCCAGACAGGGGACAAAGTTCCCAGTCAAATCTCTTGGGAAACACAGGACAATGCTGAGATGAAGAATGAACTGCATGGGGTGGTGAAACAGGCGAAGGAAGAGTCAGGCGCCCACCAGGATGCTGAGTGATGAAAGCTGCCCCAGGAAAGCTGCACAAATCCAGAGTGAAAGAAACAGAGAAAAGAGTCCAGAATGAAAGAGAAGGGAAAATTCCAGAATGGGACGGAAACAGACTAGACTACCACATGAAATGGAGAGAGAAAACAAAGCACCTAGAATGAAAAGAGCACCAATGAGCCAGATGCCTGACCACTTGGGAACTGGACACTCACTAGACAAGAGAGGAGGGGAGCAAAAATGACCTTGGAAATTGCAGCCAAAATGTTTCCAAAAGTTAGCAAAACTGGAATCCCCAAAAGTTTAAAAAACAAAAGCAAATAAGAATCCAAACACATGGATTCTAAAGAAAATGACAGCAGAGTACATCATATAATCAAGATACTAAAAGCCAGGGGTTATGTAAAAACCTTAAAGAAGTCCACCAAGAAGAACAAAGGACAGGAGCAGACAAACATTTTTAAAGCACTGGGGGTGAGAGTGGGCGTGGGGGAGACCACTGTCACTATTGCCCGCCTCAAATCTTATACCCACTGTGAAGATCTTTTCCTGGCATCACACATGCCAAAGTGATGATACTCTGCTTCTCATTCTCTCTTCTTATGCATAAATAGATCTTTTCAATAGTCAGTTTTAGAAGTCAGTCAGTTTTAGATCTCCAAAAACTTGTCACCAGCAGATCCACACAAACATAGGAATATCATAGGATTCTTCATGTACAAGAAAAACATCACCAGATAGAAATCTGTATCTGCACAACAGAATAAATAAGTATCAGAAGTGGTCACTACATAGGTTAATATGCATACTCTTTTTAAAAAATACATTTTAAAATTATTTATTTCCTTTTTGTTTCCCTTGTTTTTTTCATTGTTGTAGTTATTATTGTTGTTATTGGTGTCATCGTTGTTGGGTAGGACAGAGAAATGGAGAGAGATGGGGAAGACAGAGGGGGGAGAGAAAGACAGACACCTGCAGACCTGCTTCACCGCTTGTGAAGCGACTCCCCTGCAGGTGGGGAGCCGGGGGCTCAAACCAGGATCCTTACTCCAGCCCTTGAGTTTTGCACCATGTGCGCTACCACCCGACTCCCCACACTCTTTTTATAGGCCTCTAGAAAGCAACTGCTTAGTCATAACAAGCTATGAGTAAAAGTTAAATGCACGACAACACAAAGCCAGAATGCAAAACCAGAGTGATTCTACAATCAAGTTCTCATGCCACAGACTAAATGGCGTCACTAGGAAGTAAACTGTAATAAACTAAAGGTGAGAAGAATCAAGGTGCATGAGAACCCCCAATGAAGTCATTAAACATAGGAAAAACAAGCACAGCAAGTAAGGCAACTAAGACACATAATGGAAACATAAAAGGCATCTGATTAATTCAAAAAAGAAAACCAAATAGAAAACACAAAGCAAGATGAAATCTTATCAGTAGGTATACTAATGCTGTAAACTCCCAGGTCATCAGATTAGATGTGAAAGCCATATACAACCTACAAGAAACTCACTTAAAACATAGATGTTGTTAGGGTTAAGTAAAAAGATGGAAAGAGAGAGACCATTCCTCTCCATATTCCAGCAAAGGGTGGAACAGCTGTTCTACTATCAGGCAATGAGATTTTAGCCAGGGACAATGAGGAGATTTAATAACTGATAAAAAGGGGGAGTCGGGCGGTAGCACAGCGGTTAAGCGCATGTGGCGCAAAGCACAAGGACCCAGGGTAAGGATCCCGGTTTGAGCCCCTGGCTCTCTACCTGCAGGGGAGTCGCTTCACAGGCCGTGAATTAGGTCTGCAGGTGTCTGTCTGTCTCCCCCCCCCCCCCCCCGGGTCTTCCCCGCCTCTCTCCATTTCTCTATGTCCTATCCAACAAAGACAACATCAACAACAAAAACAAAAAGCAAGGGCAACAAAAGGGAAAATAAATAAAATATATTTTTAAAATATATAACTGATAAAAAGGTCAAGTCATCTTTTTAAAAAATCACAGGGAAGTACATGCAAGGACCTGGGTTCAAGCCCTTGGTCCCCACCACCAGCAGAGGGAAAGTTTCACAAGCAGTGCAGCAGGTATGTCTCTGCAGGTATATGTGTCCCTCTCCCTCTCTCTCAATTTTTCCTCTCTGTTCTATCAAATAAAATAAAGCTAGAGAAAAATGTCACAATGAAGCCCCTAACACAGGTAAAACAAACAAACAAAAAAATCATGAGGCTGAAACCAAGTTAACCACAGAGACAAATCTACAATTACAACTGAAGATTTCAACACTCTCCTGCCAATAGCCAACAGAACAGTGTACAAAAAATTAGCAGACATTTCACCGGTCACAATGACACTATAAGCAAGCAGCAGGATTAATTTTGGGGTGGCTCCCCCCAGAGCCAGGACACGGTATCTTCTTCAACACAGCAAGTCAGACTGCTATGGACTGGAAACAGTCTCAATGCATTCAAAAGGGCCCATGGTGTGGTGTGTATTGTGTGCTCAAACCAAGTGGATCCCACCCGAAATCAGTAGACATGTCTCTAAAACATCTTCAAATATTTGGAAATTAACACAATACCATCAGGGAGGACAAACACAAGGCAGCCAGGCAGAGAAGGGAAAAGGACACAGGCCTGATAGGCCTATGACAGAGCTACTCCAGCTACTACAAGTTTCCCTGGAGATGGCAGGCACTCAAGAAAACTGGACCAGCAACTGAGTCTCAGGAGATGAAAACTAAAAACAGGGCAGCTTATGACACCTGCCCAAGTGCACCAAAGGCCTGTGCTCTGCACATTATAAAATCTTGCTAAAAGAAATTAAAAAACAAACACACAGAACAACTTACCTCAAATCCCAAATGCATCTACAGATTCAGTTCAGTCCTAATCAAAATGTCAGCAGGATTTTCCTTCATAAAAATCTACATGGGAGTCAGTCAGGCGGTAGCTCAGTGGGTAAAGTGCAGGTGGCACCAAGCGCAAGGACCAGCATAAAGTTCCCAGTTCGAGCCCCCGGCTCCCCACCTGCAGGGGAGTCCCTTCACAGGTGGTGAAGCAGGTCTGCAGGTATCTATCTTTCTCTCCTCCTCTCTTGTCTTCCCCTCTTCTCTCCATTTTTCTCTGTCCTATCTAACAACAATGACAACAATAATAAATACAACAATAAAAGGGCAACAAAAGGGAATAAAATAAATATATTTTTTAAAAAATCTATAAGCTGGGAGTCGGGCAGTAGTGCAGCAGGTTAAGCACATGTGGCGCAAAGCGCAAGGACTGGCATAGGATCCCGGTTCAAGTCCCTGGATGCCCACCTGCAGGGGAGTCGTTTCACACATGGTGAAGCAGGTCTGCAAGTGTCTATCTTTCCCCCTCTGTCTTCCCCTCTTTTCTCTTATTTCTCTCTGTCCTATCCAACAAGAGTAACGAAAAGGAATTTTTTATTAATCCAAAATAAAGCAATCCAGGAGGTCATGCCATGAATAAAGTACTTAATTCTCAAGCATGAGACCCTAAATTCCACCCCTGGCATAATGGCATTACATGTGCCAGGGTGATGTCTTAGTTCTCTCTCTTCTGCTCTTCATAAATAAATAAGTATTTAAAAAAACTAAAAGAAAACAAGGAGGCAGTCAAGAGTGGTGGACTGGTATGGGCACAAAATCCTAGTGTCTGCACACACCCCATTCTGGAATCATTAAACTGTAACAACCACCAAAGAAGACTAGTATTAACATGAAGACAGACAAATAGACCAGTTGGGTATAACAGTGTCCAGAAACAAATCCATACACATACAGACACTGATTCTTGACAAAAGTGTCACAATAAACCATCAGAAAAAGAATCATCTTTAATAATGGACATGTAGGAGCAACAGAACAGCCATCCACAAAATGATGAACTTGAGTACACACATGCATCACACCCCAAATTAACTCAAATGGGTGACAGATCAGAAGTTCTGCATTCAAAGCTATATACACTTTCTAGAAGAAAACACAGGAGCTCATTTTCTTGTATCTTTAGGTTGGACAGACATTTCTCCACTCAAACACTAAAAGCCCAATTCAAAAAAACTGGCAAATTGGACTTGAGCAGAATTTTAAGATTCTTCTTTCCAAAAGGGACTGAAAAAACCGAGAGGCACATGCAGGAGGAGGGGAATTCTATCCAAAATATATGAAAAAAATTTCAAAACCCAATAGTAAAATAACAGCTCATTCTAGACCAGGCAAACATGTGAACACACTGCCTTTGAAAATTATCTGGATGATGAATCAATATTAGGACAGAGGGGGCTGGGCAGTGGTGCATCAGATTAAGCGTACATAGTGCAAAGTGCAAGGACCCGTCAAAGATCCCAGTTTGAGCCCCCAGCTCCCCACCTGCGGGGGGGGGGGTCACTTCACAGGTGGTGAAGCAGGTCTGCAGGTGTCTATCTTTCCCTCCCCCTCTGTCTTCTCTTCCTCTCTCCATTTCTCTCTGTCCTATCCAATAACAACAACAACAATGGCCAGGAGCAGTGGATTCGTAATACAGGCACCAAGCCCCAGCAATTGCCCTGGAGAAAGAAAGAAAGAAAGAAAGAAAGAAAGAAAGAAAGAAAGAAAGAAAGAAAGAAAGAAAGAAAGGAAGAAAGAAAGAAAGGGAGAGAGAGAGAGAGGGAGGGAGGAAGGAAGGAAGAAAGAAATAAAGAAAGAGGAAGGAAGTAAGGAAGGAAGGGAGGGAGGGAGGGAGGAAGGGGAAAGGGAGGAGGGAGGGAGGAAGAAGAAAGAGGAGAGAGGGAGGGAGGACGGAGGGAAGAAAGAGAAGGAGGGAGGAAGAAAGAAAGAGAAAAAGGAAGGAAGGAAGGCAGGCAGGCAGGTAGGCAGGAAGGGCCACCAGGAGCAGTGGATTCGCAGTATGGGCACCCTGGAGGCAAAAAAAAAAAAAAAAAAAAGGAAAGACGCTGAGCAAAAAACTCAGATTTACAGCCACAAGATGCACCCTGCAATTATTAGATAGAAGCCAGAAAAGCCAGAAAGCCAATCCCCTGTGAACAGTGGAGGTAGTGGGGTACTGAAACCACACCTAGCACTCTGGAAGCAAATCTGGTGCTTCTACTAAGTCCACACACAGAAATCACAAGCTCCCACACTACATACCAAGGGGGGGGGGGGGAAGGACCTGTGCATCCTGACCAAAAATAATGATAATAATAAATCTGTGAATGCTCACGGCAGTTGCATTTGTACTACCTAGAGTCTGCATTTGTTATCAGCCAAGAACTGGAAATAATCCAAATCACCTCAACAGGCAAGGAGATAAACAAATTGTTTACCCTCATACAAACCCATCTACAGTAAATCCACACAAGGAGCACACTAGGGGCAGTTTGAAGCAATCACTACTACACACAAGGCTGTGGAGAGAAGTAACTTGTTTCACTTCCAAAAATCTGCAGGGAGGCAGCTGGTGCACTGTGGCAGGAAGCTGATGGGGGTGCAGGGAAGGAGTAAGGGACTGCCGAGGGGTATGGGTACGCTGGGGGGGGGGGGGTCCTTCTCTTGGCTCCTAGTTATGGTGGTTCTACATGTGCTCACATGCCTCAAAGTTATCAAGCTATATACTTCAAATGCATGTCGCTTATTACATTAATTATACCTCGAACCACTGCCACAAAGCAATTACCCCAAACAGGCCTTTGTGTGCCAGGGCTCAGCTCGCCGCAACCTGGAACAGGTTAAGGACAGATGCTAACCAGCAGTGTAAGGTCACCATGTCCTACCTACATGTCCCAAGAGCATCCCTCTCCAGCCCAGATTCACAGGGTAACTCTTCCACCACCACCCCCACCACCCCCAACACCCCCACACACACCAGCACCAGCTATTGGAGTCACAGAGATTCTGCTTGCATGGGCCCCTGCCCTCCCTGTCAGCTAAAGGCTGCAGCTCCACTGTAGCAGTGGCAGACAATGTGACCCAGTGGGTGTGGCTGTGAGTCAGTACAGCTTTATTTAAAGGTTTTGGGAACTGGACCAGGCTCAGGGACAGAGCTGACAGGTCCACTAGTCAAGGGTACACACTTTCTGAACCTACCTCAGGCCTAGGAACTGGAAGAGCTCATCTGTCTAGGTGCCCTCGGGTATGTAACCCAGATGTTTTGTGGGTTTCTGAAGCTCAAATTTCTGAACCACTAACCTGGGATGGCAGATGGCTCACCTAGTAGAAAACACCCTTTCCCACACACAAGGACCCAGGTCCAAGCACCAAACCACCACACAAGAGCACCATGCACAGGGAAGCTTCAAGAGTGGTGGAATAGTGCTGTGGTGCCTCTCTTCTCTGTCTCTCCTTGCCCCTCTATCTGGAAAAAAGAAAAACAAAGAGTCCACAGGAGTGGTGGAATAGTGCAGGCATGGAGTCCTAAGCAAAGCCAGGGAGGGAGGGAGGGAGGGAGGGAGGGAGGGAGGGAGGGAGGGAGGGAGGGAGGGAGGAAGGAAGGAAGGAAGGAAGGAAGGTCGGTCAGGCAACTGGCAGGAGTGGCAGGCCCTGGGGGCAGGAACAGATAGGACTGAGCAAGCACTGCACACGCACACACAGGCAGCAGCTCTGCTCTGAGGAAACAGAGATGGTGCTGGCGCTGGGCAGTCTTGAGACAGGTTAGTAACTGAGAACATTTGAGTGGGAACAAAAAAGTTGAGTTCTCCAACAGGAATGATTACTGCTTCTGGTTTGAGACAAAGGGTTTCAACCCATTTTCAAAAGTGACTCCAAAATGTCTTTGCTCACACTCTCCCTTGACCCTGCATTCCACCCAGCAGGCTCTGCAGCTCATTCTTTGGGGGTGATTAAGTCTCAGAGCGAAGGCTGAGTCACCCCTCCACACAGCAGTCAAGATCAGCCAGGCCTGGGTGCAGAGCAGCCCCTCCAACACACACACTGCACGCTCGTTCGCTCGTTCGCTCGCTCGCTCACTCACTCTATAGCCCAGGAGGCACAAACTGCATGAAAGCCAGGCTGAGAATCAGTCCTCAGGGGATGGGAGCTAACTCCCTCAGTAGAGAGCATGCCTTACTGCACGTGCAGCCCTAGGTTCAAGCTCTAACACCTTGACAGCACCATGGATGGCACAGGGAGTTACACAGATGATGGAGTGGGATTGTGGTTTCTTTCTTTAAAAAAAAGTCACTGGTGGACATTACTATATTGTCCTTTCTAAATCAGTTCTTTATGCCCTTCCTTTTTTTTTAAAGTATCTTATTTATTTTTATCAATGAGAAAGATAGAAGGAGAGAGAGAAAGAACCAGACATCACTCTGGTACATGTGCTACCGGGGGTTGAACTCAGGACCTCCTGCTTGAGAATCCAGTGCTTTATCCACTGCGCCACCTCCCGGACCACTGCCCTTTCTTCCTCAAAGCTGGAAATGTGAAGACCTTAGGCAAATCCAGAGGAGACCCAAAGTTCAGTAACTAAATTATACAGGAGGTATAAGGGGAGGTTCAAGAAAGAAGAGCAAAAGTGCTTTGACTTGACTCCATTCTTTCCTCAAGTCACCAAAGCCTGCACTCCCCAGAGGGGGCCCCCAACATGAACAGCTGGTGCAAGGCTGAGCCAAGCATCTGTGAAGACCCTAGGCCACACAGGAAGGGGTGGGGCAGACATCAGGGAAGCACAGGCCACAAAAGAATACGCAATGCAGCATTGCATTGGATCTGACTCAGGGATTCATCTCCCCAGTTACCTGAGAGCACCCGCCCAGGGCTATGAACTGGGTGTGGAAGGAAGAGTGGGCGCCCCCAGTGCCAAGCCACCACATAGCCACCTCCACTTCAGCCTCAATGTGGCTACATAGTCCAAACCCCTGACAGAGGGAAGCCACCCAGGGAACTACTACCCCTGGGGATGGGAGAAGAAGCACTATATCCACAAACAAGATCAGGGGTGCACCTTAGCAAGAGCATGCTGAAAAAGCAGACAGAGATGAAACCACCAAAGCTCAAGACAACTGCCAGAGAGCAAGCTGCAGACAGCAGGGCTGGAAGCCCCAAGTAGTGTGGGAAGATGGAAAGTACACACCAGGGCCCACACCCCTGAGAGCAGTCCAGAGAGACCTGTAGACCCAAGAAGGTGGTCCCCTACAGCTCTCCAATGAAGCACCTGCTGCTGGGACCTCCATCTGCCTAATCACTCATGTGGGGTCACTTCAGTCTATGTGCTCCAGAATATGACCCCAAGGGGACCACAACCAGCAAGACGCCTGCCCAGCAAGGGCCCCATGCCACTCACTTGTGAGCCCTGGGCCCCAGGCCACCAGATGTGGATGAACCAGAGGATCTGCCCAGTGGTCTGGGGTCCCAGAGCCCATGCAAGCACACTGGCCCCTCCCATGCACTGAGGACAGTTACCCCAGGGCAAAAGAATGAAAGGTGGGCAGTCACATGCCTGGACACTGCAACAGGCCCCAGGGGGGCCTACAAGCTGCCATGGAAATGGCCTATAAAACTATTCCCCAAGCCCCTGGTCCCTGCCAAGTACCTCATCTCCTGTGGATAAGCTGAGCGCCAGGCCTCCCCCAGGAGCCTGAGGTGGCTGAGGGGACATGTAGGCAGCACTCTTGTCCCCAAGGCTGAGAGCAAGCCCCTCATACATGCCTGCACCACCACCTCCAGTCACCATGCCTGATCCCACCAGAAAGCCCTCGGCAGACAATACTTCCCACTATAGGGACACAGGCATGGGGCTGGCTGCTCCAGGGGTGGCCAATTGTGCCCAGCACAAGACTCAACTGGGACAGTCTCCCCAACTGCCAGAGGTTGGGTACCCGGGTCTGCACTCAAACACCTTGTCTTCTGTAGAGACTAGACAGAAACCCATGTTACAATCTCCCACAAGTTCAAATGTCTGTGGGAGGGAGCTATTGGGTTTCAAACCAGAGGACAAAGGAGTTTTTGGGAAAAGAGGGCAGGAGCCTATTCCAGCCCAAGCTTGAGTGGTAGGAAGCTATTCTTGCCATAGTGTGTGGGGGGGGGGAGGCTAGTGGGGGGAGGGTGAACTAGGGGCACCCAGCACAGAGCTTACAGGAGAAATTGGCTCCATGAGCACCCTGTCCCAAGCATCATTAAAATCACTGCACGGGAGACACTGAGGAGGCCAAAGAGAGGAAGCAGGCCACAGCCAGTGCAGGAAGCCCCCAACCTCCACCACCTTCAGAATGTCCACCACTGACCACCTGGGGGCCTGGCTCCATATGAGGCCCATTCAGACAAGGTGGGTTGTGAAAACACTGCGGTCCCCCCAAAACAGAGCTGGGCCAAGGAGGGACGCTTGATGCATCAAAGTGAGGACAAGGTGAAGCATGAACTGAAGCAGACTGATTTGGACATGTGTCCCCAGGGAGCCTAGCTGGCCTGTGGCCTAGGACAAGCAGGGTCGCAGGGACAATCAGCCAGCAGGAGAAAGCGCATGAAAACAGAATGCTGCCCGGGTCCAAAGTCTGCTCACAGGTTACTCATTAACCACACAGCAGAGTGCTCCAGCACCCAGCCCCCACCTAGAGTGCCAACCAAAGTCTCACTACAGATGTCCCAAGCATGGCCAACTGCGGGCACTCCACTGGGACCTTCAGATGCTGGCAACAGGCAGCAGGGCCCAGGCAGAAACCACCGGGTGACAGGCCAGCCTCAGACCTCACTGAGCTGAGATCACAGCAAAGCACCCTGTGTTGGGAGCACAATGCCCCACACACCCTGAGGTGGCCAGCAGAAGGAACAATAATAGCGCACAGGCTACAGTAAAGCCCACAGGGGGTCCACAGATGTGTGACAGCAACCCAAGGGCCAGGAGGTGGCTGTGAGAGAGCACCCCACATACACATGTATTAGGACAGGGATAGCTGAGGGCACCACGTGAACCCTAGCTGTGTAGCACAGTACTCACCACGTCCAGGACATATTCCAATGTCCTGAGAGTAGGAGGCCAGAAGCTTCTGGAAGAGTGGTGTGACCCCAAGTCTAAATGCCCAATTTCCTCAACAAGCCCAGAGAGAATACCTCACACTCCACTCGGCTCATATCCAGTCCAGGGGCCCCTGGTGGCTTCTGTCACAGAAGACCAGGATCTGACAGGGAAGGGGTGCAGGAGCCCAGCTCATCCCCATTTGCCAACAGCTGACACAGCACAAGGCCTCCTGCTCTTCCTCCATGGGATGTGCTAGGAGAGGGCCCATCACCACTGGCTGGGTGACAGGGCCACTGCCACTCCCCTCCCCCGCAGGGCGTGGAAGCCACGTGGGGCAGAAATGCACCTTCCTCGACCATCAGGTCCATCCGTGGGTGGGGGGCCAGGCCCCAACATGTCCCCATGCTAGTGGCCTTTACCTCCTGGGGATGCCAAGGATGCTGGACAATGACAACATGCCCTCTTTCCCAGATGAGGCCCAGGATCTAACCACCCAACTACAGGCAAACTTCTAGAAACTTTATCAGAAAAAAATAATGATACGGGGGGGTGGTCGGGCAGTAGCTCAGCGGGTTAAGCGCATGTGGCGCAAAGCGCAAGGACCAGTTTAAGGATCCCAGTTAGAGCCCCCGGCTCCCCACCTGCAGGGGAGTCACTTCACAGGCGGTAAAGCAGGTCTGCAGGTGTCTCTCTTTCTCTCTCCCTCTGCATTCCCCTCCTCTCTCCATTTCTCTCTGTCCTATCCAACAACGAATGGCATCAACAACAATAATAACCACAACAAGGCTACAACAACAAGGGCAACGAAAGGGGGGGGATGGCCTCCAGGAGCGGTGGATTCATGGTGCAGGCACTGAGCCCCAGCAATAACCCTGGAGGCAAAAAAAAATTTAAAAATAATGGTATGAGCCACTTCTTGTACAGAGAAGTCAGGGTGAAGAGAGTTGTGCCCAGGTTAACAATAGTGTCACCAGCCGGCAGCCCCCTTCCACTCTTTGTACCCACACAAAAGTGCCCCTCGATGAGCCAGAGCAGAGGTCATCCCCACCAGGCAGGCAAGGCTGGCTGTATTTGCAAAACAAAAAAGCAGGGACCCCCTTTTAAGAGCCACCCTGTGGTGCCACTCTCCTGGTGCAGCCCTCATTAATATTCAACAGCCCTGACAAAGCTGGTCACCTTGGTGACCCTGATTCCCTGCTGCAGATGGAGGGCCAGGGTGGCAGGCACACTAAGTACCCAGGAAGGACCTTCGGTGCAGTCTGCAGCCAGGCTGAGGCTGCCACAGTGGTCAAGGCCACCATCCAGGCCCAGGACCACCTATGACCTCAAGGCTGGGCCTGAGGTGCTACAGGAAAAGATACACACACACACACACACACACACACACACACACACACACACACACACACACACACACACACACACACCTTGCAAGAGGCAGGTCACATCATTCCCTAGCTTCCCTTGGTCGCTTGCTGCCAACTACCAGGACAGCAACTCTGGGGCCACTTGTCCCCACAGCCACCTTCCAGGGACAAGCTGACTGCAATATTTCTTACTCCCAAGAGTAAGAAGGCAGAGGCTTTAAGGACTCCACACCTAAGGAGGCCTGAGCCCCACTGGGTGCAGCTACAGGTCCCTTGCACTCCCAGCACTCTTGGCTCATGGGCCCTACCAGAAAGACATCTCTTTCCTCAGTGCTGTGAGTGGTAGGCGAGAGGTGGGGGGAAGCAATGGAGACTAAGGCCCTAAAGAACTTTCTCTAGAAGTCAGTGGGGGACCCAGGAACCCACCCAGGAGGCCTGCAATCTGTCCAGACCCTCCTTGGGCACACACAAACACAGACACACACCCCTACACCAGGGCCATGCAGGGCTCCTTTTCTGGATGCCAGGCTTACCCACAGGATCTGTCCCCACCCCACCACATTGAAATCCACAACAGCCTGGCTCCTGCAGCTGAGGAACCTGGTGGCCTCACATCCACAAAACACAGCCAACTGCTCCAACTGGGCAGAGGGGTTGACAAGATGTTTCTCCCAGTGAGCTGCACAGTAGCATGAGGACACAAAAACCAGACACAGTGAGAGCACAGGTGGCCTTTAGGAGGCCACCACTGGTAACTCAGCGATAGCAAAGTGGAGATTCCAGAGTCCCTTTCCACACCCATGGGAACGCCAGGTGGAGGGGTTTAGAGGCACTTCAGGGAGCAGGAAGCACTGGGGGTGGCAGGGTCTGAGCTATGGAGTTCACTGCACAGGCTGAGTAAGGCTCTGTTACTCTCACCTCAATAAATATCTCTCTTTAGGGCCTGGCACGGGCTTGATGACTCAGGCACTTACCTGGGAAGCATGAGGTCCTGAGTTTAATCCCTAGCAAGAGCGGATGGATGTTCGGGCTCTCCCTTGTTTTCTCCCTCCCCTCTTCCCCCCACCTCTTCTGTATGAATAAATAAATCAGTTTAGAAAACAAATAAAGGCGGGGTCGAGCTGGTAGGTTGTTCCTAGCTGCCACTTGGCCCGAACTCGAGTTCGTGAATAAAGATCTTTTGCTTCCTTGCAAAAAAAAAAAAAGAAAACAAATAAAGGGGCCAGGTGGTATAGTACATCAGGTTATGCACATACATTACCAAGTACCAGGAACCAGGTTCAAGGCCCCAGTCCCCACGTGCAGGAAATTTCACAAGTGTTGAAGCAGTGCTACAGATGTCTCTCTTTCTATCTCCATCTCCCCCTCTCAATTTCTCTGTCCTATCAAGATAAATAAAATAAAATAAAATGAGGGGCCAGGCAGTAGCACTCCTGGTTGAGTACAGATATTATGCTCAAGGATTTGGGTTCAAGCCCCACGCCCCCATCTGCAGGAAGTTTCACATGTAATGAAGCAGTGCTGCCAAGTATCTGTATCCTTCTTCTTCCCTCCCTCCCTCCCTCGCTTTCTCCCCTCTCAATTTCTCCTTGTCCTATCAAATAGAAGGGAAAAAAAGGGCGGGGGGGGGGGTGTGTGGCCACACTGAGTAGTGGATTCATCACCAGGCACCAAGCCTCAATAATAACCCTGATGGCAAAAATAAAAATAAATCTTTAAAATGTCTTAAGCACTTAAAATAGAGCTACCATATGCCCCAACAATTGTGGGTAGATGCCCCAGAAGACTGAGGCAGTTAAGTGCACCCTGTGACCCAGCATTGTGACCAGTGCCACCAGAAACACCCAGAAAGGGGACCCTGACGTGGCCACGACCTGGATGCACCTGGAGGACACTGTGCTTGGTGACATAATACAATCACAAAAGGTCAGCCACTATGGGATTCCACTCAAAGGCAGTACCTTAATGCCCTGCCCACAGAGACTGGAAGTGGACAGGAGGCTGGAGAGGGGAAGGGAAGGGGAGTGAGTGAGCAATGGGGACAGGGCCTCAGTTTGGGAAGGAGAAGTTCTGGAGATGATGGTGGAGGTAGCAGGACCACAGTGTGAAATGTGCTCAAGGCCACGGAGCCCTCTGTTCACCATGGCCAAGATGCTAGATGTTATGTGATGAATTCCACAATAAAAAATGTGCTTGGAAACTTTCAGGGAAAAAAATGCTGAAAATAACAAGCTGGCCAAGCCCACTGGAAGAAGTCATGGGATGAACTAATCCAGAGTCCAGGTGTGTGGGCTCCGGAGTTCTGTGATAGGGAACCTTGGCACCCATGAAGGGCCCAGCAATCTTAGAGCCCATGATGAACAGCTAGAGCACGCAGCCACCTATGACAGAGTGAGGACTGTGTGAACACGGGCACAGGAGGTAGCAAGAGCTCCTCAGCCACCTAAGCTTGGGATCACCTACACAATCACCTTGGGGACAAGTCTGTGCCATTTGTAATCTCTGGCAGGCCGAACACTGTGATCTAGAACCCTGGGAAGCCAAGTGCCTGATGAATGGGGACATAAGGTGTGCAGCACAGCCAGGGTAGTCCGGGCACCCTGCTGGTGCAGAGAGTACTTCCTCCCAGGGCAGGGCAAGGGGCACAATCTCAAAACTCCAGGTGGCCACACTGAGGCTTCTGTGAGAATGCGCGTAATATGCGCCCTGAATATCATCCCCTCCCAGGCCAGAACAGGAGCACAGACCTCAAGATGCTGAATGACTGCCATGTGCAGAGACATGGGTTGGGGGGAGGGAGTGCTAAACACCTCCAGCAGTGCCTCAATCCTGCCAAGGAACCACGGAAGAGCCAGCTTACAAAGGCACCCAACTACAGGGAGAGGGACACAGATTCCACTAGGGATTTCAACAGCACCATGCCTGGGAATTTTCACAGATCCATACCTGTTTGAGACAAGAAATACTTAAATATGAAAGGAGAGAATGTCTGGGATTTGTTTTTTTTTTAAAATCACCGTCCTAGAGCTGGTGATGGGTGCAGTGGAGCACCTATTCATGAGCAAGGACATAGGTACGAGCCTCTCTCCCCACCTGCAAAGAGGAAGCTTCACAAGTGGTTAATCAGGTATACATCTCTCTCTCTTTACCAGAATACTGACTGCTCTGGTTTATGGTGGTGCAGGGATTGAACCTGGGACTTCAGAGTCCCCAGCATAAGAGTCTCTTTGCATAATTTATGCTATCTACCCCCCCCATCTCCCTACTCAATTTCTTTATCCGAGTGAATAGGAGGGAAGGAGAGAGGGAGGGAGGGAGGGAGGGAGGGAGGGAGGGAGGGAGGAAGGAAGGAAGGAAGGAAGGAAGAAAGAAAAAAAGAAAGAAAGAAAGAAAGAAAGAAAGAAAGAAAGAAAGAAAGAAAAAAAGAAAGAAAGACCGCAAGCCACCAGGAGAGATGGATTCCTCACGCAGGCACCAAGCCCTAGCAATAACCCTAATGGCAATAAAAAAAAAAATTAGGGGCCAGGCGATGGTATACCCAGTTAAGCACACATCGTATGAAGTGCACAAGAATCCTGGTTCACTTGTGGAGTTTTTTTTTTTTTTTATCACCTGCAGGTGGAGACCAGGGGCTTGAACCTGGGTCCTTGCACACTGTCATGTGAGTGCTCTGCCGGCACTATGAATCCACTGCTCCAGGCAGCCATTTCTTCCATTTTATTGGATAGGACAGAGAGAAATGAAGAGAGGATGGGGAGATAAGGGGAGAAAAAGATAAGACGTCTGCAGACCTGCTTTGCTGCTCAAGGGGTCCACTTTATTTCTCTCTGTCCTATCCAATAAAATGGAAGAAATGGCTGCCAGGAGCAGTGGATTCATAGTGCTGGCAGAGCCCCAGCAATAAACCTGGAAGGGGAAAAAAAAATTAAACAGTCCTCTCACAAAGGAGGGGCTCCAAAAAGCTAATTGTTATGGGGCCAGGCAGTGGCACACATTGTTAAGCACTCACATGACAGTGTGCAAGGACCCAGGTTCAAGCCCCTGGTCTCCACCTGCAGGTGATAAAAAAAAAAAAAAAAAACTCCACAAGTGCTAAAGCAGGACTGCAGGTGTCTTTCTGTCTGTGTGTCTCTCTCTTCCCCCTTCCCCACCCCTCCCAGTTCCTCAGCCTTTATCTAGTAAATGCATAAATTTTTTTTAAAAAATTGTTGAGATGAGGAGTCAGGCAGTAGCGCAGCAAGTTAAGTGCACATGGCACAAAGCGCAAGGACCAGTGTAAGGATCCCAGTTTGAGCCCCTGGCTCCCCACCTGCAGGGGAGTCACTTTACAAGCAGTAAAACAAGTCTGCAAGTGTCTTTCTCTCTCTCTCTCTGTCTTCCCCTCCTCTCTCCATTTCTCTCTGTCCTATTCAACAACAATGACAACAACAATAACTACAACAATAAAACAACAAGGGCAACAAAAGAGAATAAATAAATAAATAAATAAAATATTAAAAAGAATTGTTGAGATGGGTTAACTGCTTAACTGGGCACACAGGATGCCTTAGGCAGTTTCTACTCAGGCATGAGCATAAAATCTCCCCGTAAAACCACATTTCTCCATGTCCAGGGACACGTCCTGATGCCTACGGGTGGTTGCAGGCCACCTCTAGCAGACATGGGAGCCAGTGGGGTCAAGCCCAGGATCCAGCCA
Organism: Erinaceus europaeus; assembly: GCF_950295315.1. NCBI lineage: Eukaryota > Metazoa > Chordata > Mammalia > Eulipotyphla > Erinaceidae > Erinaceus > Erinaceus europaeus. Next base: position 79,062,405 of record NC_080171.1, on the reverse strand, counting down.
GGCAGAGAGGTCCAGGTGCTCAAGGCAGACCCCTGGACCTGCCCATCAGCTCAGAGCCCATCAGCTCTGCACCCCACCCCTTACACACAGGTGCATGCTGGTCCAGGCTGTCCAGCAGACCAAGAGGAAGCAGGCCATCTTCACCCCCAGGGTCACAGAGAAGCCTGAGTCTCTGTCAGATTCCAGAGAAAACAGTCCAGCACAGAAGACACAGTTCAAATATGCACAGTTAGAAGAGCAAACCGAGAGGCTGACTTCCCCTGGGGCATCAAGATCAAGGTAACTAGATGGGAGGAGAGGGGAAGAGTTAAACTCTATAAGACATCTTCAACAACAGTGACAGGGAAATGAAGACCCCAGCACCACTGCCATGATATAGGCATGCTGCAGGCAGGACACCCCAGCCCCTGGGCACCCGGCTACCTCCCTGCTGCAAGTGGGGGATCTAGAGCCATGCCAAAGGAGCCCTTATCAACACATGTCCATGGGGCTGCCTGGCTGGGTTATGGGTGCTAGGCATCTGTGATCCCACCCTACTGGCAGCCAGCACTCCAGGAAGCCATGCAGAGGCCTCACCACCAGGCCTACAGCCCATAGCTTACCTAGTTTGTTTTCACAGTTTAAATAGTTTAAAGAGCTTTAAAAATTAAGAAAGAACTGACTAGGGTCAGGCAAGCTGGGCGACACTTACTGCATACAAGGATGGTTAAAAAAAAAAATCACAGTTTTGATAGTTCTGCAAAAAAAAACTTAGCAAATTTACAACAAAACTGTCAAGTAATTAAGGCAAGGCACTTCACACATGAACTTAAACTGCTAATTAAAATCCCCTTGCTTAATTGACTACATTTACATATCATTCAACTTGAGAGCACAGGGTTGTTAATGGTTTGGGCTTCAAGGTCTGGTGGCAGGTGAGGTGGGCAGGCTGGCACCTTCCCCCTCCCCCGACTGGGGTCCCCAAACCCGGAGCTGACGCCTACACATGCACTCTGCTCCAGTTGCTCACAACTGGGCATTTCTGCCCATCCTTGCCAGCAGAAAGAGCACTCAGGGCAGGTGTCTGTCCCTCAGTTAGGGACAGGGTCCCTGGTTCTAGTTCACACTGTAGGCTACAGGGCTGTGCTGTCAGGGCAGGCAGGGGCAGGCACATGAGACCCAGCACAGGGAGGAGGGGCTGCGCCCCATGCCAGCTGGCCTGTCTGCCATCTCCCTTACCACAGGGACACCTCACCAACCGCCACCAGCCTAAGCCACGGGGCTGGCATCAGGACAGGAAGCTGAGGTAACAGCAAGTGACAAGAGCCATGCAGCAGCCTGTGTGCTCCCCAGGGGCTTCCCAGGCCAGAGAGACTGTCTTCCCTGAAGGGGCGCCCCACCTTCCACACACCTGCTTTTGGAGCACACAGACCCATGTGGCCTCCACCAGTGGTTTGAGAAAGAGGACACCAAGCCATCACTTGGTTCACTGCTCCTCTGGAAAGAGGGGCCTCCACCAACATGCATGACAGCACCCTCCCTACCCCCAACAGCTGATCCCCACCAACCCCACTGTGAGTTGAAACCCCAGGGTTGGGCTCATGGCTGAGCTGTCGTCATGGAACCACCCTCTACTTGCCACCTCACCCCAGGCCCTCAGAGTGCCTGGCCTCAGGGGAAGCTGCAACCCACCCTCCAGCAGAGAAGGCCCCAGAGAGCCCTCAGTGGCCAGCCCCTTCCAGTGGCCCCCAGCTGGGGCCAGCTACACAGCAAGCAGACAGGGGGCAGCCTGGGGACAGCAAAGCCCAAAAGGAACATGGAGTGACTGGAAAAATTGCTCAACTAGAAGAGCACCAAACTTTCATGTGGGGGGGGGGTTTCAACCCCCAGTATACCAGGTCCCAGAATGCTGTCTGGCTTCTCCATCTCTCTCTCATATGCTGTAAACATTGACGAGAGACTCCGAGTGCCCTGGGTGGAGCCCAGACGAGTTACCAGACAGGACAAACACCAAGTGACACAAAGAACACCTCACATGCCCACAGCCCTCGCTCTTTCTAGCCATCACAAGCCAGCTGCCAGTAAACCCTGTCAAGTAGTGTCAGGCCCTGTGACTCATTCTACTAGTGTGTATTCTGGGCCCGGAACCAGGGACCCCACCATGACCAGCACCTCCCCCAGGTTGACAAACACAGCCAGGGTGCCCACAGCGGAGACCAGACTTCCTGAACCCCTGCAGCTGCAAAACCAAGAAGGTGTGGCACTGGGCACTTTATCACAGCTGAGAAAAAAGTGTCAAACTAGATAGACCCTGGCATCCCAGAGTCAGTCCCAGGGCCCCGAGGCACTTCTCCCACCCTCCCCGTCCTCTGGTTCCTCACATGATGGAGACCAGGAGGCCAGAGCAGCACAAAGGACACGTACGCAGGCTGACATCAGTGCTCTTGGGGGTCTCTCTTAGGACCCCCACAGAAAGCTGGGGAGTGTGGGGGGCTCCACAGGTCAGGAGGTGCTCAGGCCCTAGGCCACACTACCTCAAAGCCATTTGTGGCTCTAACCAAAAGCATATCTGACACTCTGCAGACCACACATGGCCAGAGCGGAAGGAGCCGCCTGCACTGGCAGCCACACAACTGCAGGCAGCTCGTTCCTGTCCCCTGTGACAGACTGACACCCTCCCCCATGTCTGCCAGCCTTCATCTCGGAGGCCCGGGCCACTTCCTGGGTGACACAGGGCGCCACAGGGCCTGCTGAGGACAGACGCTACTCCTGTCTCTGTCTTTCCACTCAAAACAAAGAAACTTAAGAAAAAAAAAATTCAGTTGAAACTTGCATAATTCTTCCAGTGGAGACATCCTCTGGCTTTTGCAATCCTCAGAAAAAAGACACATTATTGCTCCTTGTGTAACAGGCCTTGGGCCACAGGGTCCAGCCGCTGGCCATGGACACCTCCCACCAGACAGCCTAGGCACACCCGGAAGCACCACCTCCCCCAGCTGTCTCCACTGTCCCTGAAGGCTGCATCTAGGCTGGGCTCTCCCAGCCAGGAAGGCGGGGCTGAGACACTTCCCCAGACTTCCTTGCTCTCCTGTCCGCACGCCACAGCAGACAGACCACAGCAGACAGACGTTACACAAACAGTTGCTGTCAATGACCCAACTCCTGGAGCTGAGGAAGGCAGAGGGAGAAGCTGCTCTTCTTCAAAGCAGGCTTATGGCTCCACTTTGAGAAGCCTCCCACCTTCACCCTGCTCGAGAGGCCCTCCTTCAGCCCTGTGAGGGCACTGCCTTCTCAGCCAAGGTCAAGTGCCAACAAAGTACCACAGAGCCCTACTAAGAAAGCAGGGGGCAGGTAGTGGCGCATCTGGTTAAGTGCTCACATTACAGTGCACAAGGACCCAGGTTCAAGCCATGGTCCCCACCTACAGGGGGAAAGCTTCACAAGTGGTGAAGCAGAGCTGCAGGTGTCTCTGTATCTCTTTCCCTCTCTACTTCTCCTCTCAATTGCTCTCTGTCTCTGTCCAATAAAAAATAAATAAAAATAAACTAACAGAGAGCAGACAAGTGACATGGGAACAACATGCCCTGAGCTCTGCCATGGCATAGGTGGGGGGTCAGACCATGTTCTACTCAGAGGCACTGCAGCACCAGAGAGCAAAGCACACTTCTCATGGGGCGCCAAACCAGGTCCCCCACCTCTGTTCCTGTACCTGGAAGCCACCGTCGCCACTGTTACCCAGGAGCTTTGGGCCTCAGGACTCCAAGCATGAAGGGATCCCAAGGGCTGTGCAAGCGCTGGAAGTGAGGTACAGCCCACAGGGAAGGATGGACTATGGAGTGGCTCAGATTGAGCAGAGTAGTCCGGGCCAGGCTGAGGGATACAGAAGGGCCTGGTGTAGCCCGTCACCAGCAAGGAGCGTGCTGCAGGCACTGCAGGCTACCTACATGAAAATGGGCCCCTGCTCTCCCACAGCACTGCCAGGCAGGCCCAGGACAGGAAGGGAAGGTGCTAGGCCCCCAGCCTGTGACCCCAGGAGACACACATGGCCAACAGCCACTCCCTCCTATAGTGTCTGCTGGAAAACTGAGGCAGAGGTGGAGCAGCAGCCTGAGAGAACACACGAGCAAGCCCAGGGGTTTGGACAGGATGCCTGAGGCTTCCCAGATCCAGGGAGAACTGCCCACTCAGCTCCAGGCAGACACTCACAAGCTTCCACCTGGCACAGGTGACACCGAGCCCAAAATTCCCTCACCTTAAGCTGTAAAAGGAGGAAACTAAAGGCCAGTGGCATACCTAGTTCATCATACACACTACAGTGTGCAAGGGCATGGGTTCATGGCCCTGGTCCCCAAATGCAGGGGGAAAGCTTCATGAGTAGTGAAGTACAGCTGCAGTTGTCTGTCTCTTTCCCTCTCTATCTCCCTCTCCCTTTTCAATTTCTCTGCCTCTATCCAACTATAAAAAATAAATTAATTTGGGGGTCGGATGGTGGTGCAGTGGGTTAAGTGGACGTCACGCAAAGTGCAAGGACAGGCTTAAGGATCCCGGTTTGAGCCCCCGGCTCCCCACCTGAAGGGGAGTGGCTTCACAGGCGGTGAAGCAGGTCTGCAGGTGTCTGACTTTCTCTCCCCCCCTCTGTCTTCCCCTCCTCTCTCCATTTCTCTCTCTATTCAACAACAACAATAACCACAAGGCTACAAGAGCAACAAAAGGGGGGAAAAATGGCCTCCAGCAGCAGTGGATTCAGGGTGCAGGCACTGAGCCCCAGCAATAACCCTGGAGGCAAAAAAAAAATTAATTTTAAAAAGGAGGAAACTGGGAGTCAGGTGGTAGTGCAGTGGGTTAAGCACAGTTGTCACAAAGCACAAGGACCAGTGTAAGGATCCCAGTTTGAGCCCACAGCTCCCCACCTGCAGGGGAGTCGCTTCACAAGCAGTGAAGCAGGTCTGCAGGTGTCTGTCTTTCTCTCCCCCTGTCTTCCCCTCCTCTCTCAATTTCTCTCTGTCCTATGTAACAACAATGACATCAATAACAACAATAACTACAACAATAAAACAACAAGGGCCACAAAAGAGAGTAAATAAATATTTTTAAAAACCTTAAACAATAATAACTAATAAAAAGGAAGAAGCTAAACAACACACTGCATGTGTACCCTGGGGGGGGTGCAAATGGATCCCACCCCACCTTGCAAATAAAGTGGGGCTGGTGTGAGACAAAAGAACACATGGCAGTTCGGGGGGTGCAGGAGCAGAGGACACCTGGGCCAGGAGGAAGACCGGTAGGACACTGAGCCGGGCCACACCACGAGTAACGTGGCTGGCACTTGGCCCTGCAATCCCCCAGATACCTAAAATGAGTGCACCCTCATCATTAGGGAGATGGGTTTGGCTCAGGCCTGTTATGGTGGTGCCAGGAATGGAGCCTGGGACCCTTCACAAATGAATCCTAAGCATGTCCCGTACATTATCTAATTTCTCCCCCTGATGCCCCCTGTCTGGGGAAGGCAGTGAAGGAAAGATGCTGATGGCAGAGTGAAAGTGCGTCCTGTGACTCAGGACCACCTGAGACTCCCTGGGCAGCATCTGGGTCTCCTGGGCCTGGGGACTCAAGCCCAGAGCCCCAGGTGTGCTGCACAGGGGAGGGCAACTCTGCAGCTTGGGGCCCTGTCTGCCCGTGACAAAGAAGTCTCCAGCCCAGAAAGGCCACAGGCACACATGACCCAGAGTGAGACAGACACTGTCCCCTGCCTGGCCAGACCGTGCACTCTCAGCCCAATGGCCCCTAGCCCCCAGGCAGCACCTGCCCAGAGTTCACTCAGTCAAAAGCCACAGGCCTAGCCAGCCTGCTGCGGGGAAGACTCTTCCTCACCCCAGCCCACCCACATCCCCACCCTGAGCTGCAAAGAGCTGCCACCTGGGTGCTAGCCCTGCCCACTGCGGGCAGCAGCATTGCCAAACACACACACACACACTCCGTACACGCAGACTCCATATGCACACACGCGTGCACCCGGCAAAGGCGACAGGCCCTCTCTTCCAGTCCCTCCTCCCCAGGCTCTGACACTCTGCTGGAGGGGCGCCCAGAAAAAACCGGGTGGGAGCATCTATTCACAGATTCAGGAAAAAAAAGTTTGATGCAATAGCTGAATTAATTAGGCCTCCCAAGAATAGCCGAGCCGATGCTGCGTTCTGCCTGGGTGCTTTAATAAGCCTCGATGTTTCAAAGAATTGCTCCAAATGCAAAGGGTGGGGATGAGGAGGTGATGAAGACCCCCAGAGCAGGTTCCACACCCTGGCTCAGGAGCAGCAGGTCTGATGGCACAGCCGGCCTGCTAGGCAAACAAGAGCTGGGCTCCAACCCCTTCCCCGCAATTCAGAAGGAGCAAGCCGGAAAGGGTGCGTCCAAAACAAATCTCAGGCCAGCTTGCACTCCGACACAGGGCCCAGCCTGGTGCCAAAGAGCCCTCACCCCCGCAATGGGGGACACTGGGAGTTACTCCCAGGCAGGCCTGGGAGCTGCACAGAGCTGGAGTCGCCGAGTCTCGGCCCCCTGCCACCGTGGCTGGGACACCTGGCTTCACTTTAGAATCCGTCTCCCAAGACTTCAAGGCACAAACAGGCCTGCCGGGCCAAGTCCTGTGTGCTGAGGGCACAACAGGCACCCCCTCTGGCTGCCAGCATGGAGGTTTCAGGGTGAAGGCAGTGCCAGATCTCACTTCCCTCCCTCTGAGCGGCCCATCTGGGCCCTGGTTATGAGCTTGAAAGGCCTCTCCAGCCTCCAAGCACAGGCCCCTACCAGGCGCAGCAGCCCACCCTAAGGGCTGAACACAAGGGCACTTCCCCCTGCATCCACCCTACATTTCCTAAAAGCCAAGGTGAAGCCCAAGACGGAGATAGAGGGCAAGGCCCAGTATGGAGGTCCCTGGGCAGGAGGCCCACCCCGCGCAGGCCTTCCCGCCCATCCCTCCCAGCCTGGCTGACTGCTTCCAGGGCCCCAGGCCCAGCCCATTTGGGGACCACCGCGGCCCTCAGAAACACTCACCCGCGGAACCCGCCGCTTGTACTTGTTGCCATAATCGAACTTCTCCTTCACGTCGTCCAGGCAGCGGCCGAGGCGCGCCTGCTCCTCCTTGCCCGTGTAGTCCTGGCTCAGCAGGATGTAGGCCCGCCAGTTGGCTGAGTCGAAGCCCCAGTGGCAGGTCCGGTTCTCCAGGGCCTTGTGCGAGTGCACCACGAACTTGTGCGGCGGGTACATGAGGCGGCAGTCGAGGCACTGAATGCAGGCGGCGCTGGGGCTGCTGTAGAGCTCGGGCACCAGCAGCCCCTTGCACTTGCCGAAGCACTCGTGGTACACCCGCACGCTGCGCTCGCTGAGCTCCAGGCCCAGCGCCAGACTGGCCGCCAGCTCCTTCTTGCAAGGCGGCGGGTAGGCGCCGCCATACAGCAGCGCGTTGCACAGGCGCTCAGCGTCCGTCTTGGTGATGAGCCCGCACGAGGGCGCCGAGAAGGGCAGGATGCCCATGACTTTGAGGATCTCCAGCTGGTCGGCTGTGCAGCGGGAGCAGTAGATGTGCAGCTCGTCGCACACCGAGTTGATCTGCTGCAGCGAGAAGTCGCGCAGCACCGAGTTGAGGATCTGCGGCAGGCACAGGCGCTTCTCGCCGCCCACCACGAAGCACGAGATGGTCTCGCCCTCAAGCACCGTTTCACAGCGCTCGGTGGAGCGGTCGGACGGCATGAAGAAGGGCCCAGGCAGCACGGGCGGCGGGGGCTGGATGGCGGGCAGGTGCAGGACGGGCGGCGGCTCCGCGGCTGCGGGCACCGGCGCGGGCACCGCGGCCGCGCCCGCCTCCTTGGCGCTCTCCTTTTTGTAGGCCTCCTGCGCCCAGCGCGCCGAGAAGGCGGCAGGGCCGCCCAGCGAGCTCATAGAACTCAGGTGGAACTGCTCCAGCGTCTTCTGCAGCCCCGGGTGCGGCTGGAAGCCGCCGCGGCCGCCCGTCGCTGCCTCCATGGTGCGCTCTGGCTCGCCCGGCCGCTCCCGCTCCCGCGCGCCCGGGCCTCCGCGGCCCCCGCCGCCGCCCCGCGAGCCCCGGCGGCGGCCCCTGCCCCGGCCCCGGCCGCCCCCCGCCGCGGGCTCCCGGCCGATCACGGTCGCGGCCTCGGCCTCGCCCGGGGGCGCGAAGGGGAAGGCGGGCGGGGCGAAGGGGTCCCGCCGCTGGAGGCCGCCGCCCGGGCCCGGCGCCACATCCACGCGCCCCGCGCCGCGCCCGCCGCCGCCGCCCGGGCCCCCCGCGCGCCCCCCGCGCGCCCCCCGGGCCCTAGGCGCGGGGCATGCCCCGGCGCGCGCCGCCAACGCCAACGCCAACGCTCGCGGGCCCGGGGGTCGCGGGGGGCGTGCGGGCAGGTGCCGGCGCCGCGAGGCGCGAATCGCCGCGGCGCCGGAGGCCGAGGGGCCCGGGAGGAGCGGGGGCGCGGGGCCCACCGGGCCGTCCTCGCGCGGCGCGCCGCCGCCGCCGCCCCGCTCCTCCCACCGCGCAGCGCCCGCCCGGCTCGTCCCGGCGGCGCTGGCCGGCCGCGTCGCGTCCGCCTCCCGCCGCCCCGGCCCGGCCCGGCCCGGCCCGGCCCGCGCCCTCCTCCCGCCCGCCCGTTCGGCTCCGCGGCTTCCGGGGCGGCGGGAGGCGCCCGGCGGCGGCGGTCCTCAGAGCGCGGCGGCGGTGGCGGCGGCGGCGGCGGCGCGGAGCTCGGCGTACATCCTCCCGGCTGCTCGCTCCGGCTCGGACTGAGCGCCGGGCGCTGAGCTCACGCCGCCGCCCCGCCCCGCGCCGCCGCCCCGCCCCGCGCCGCCGCCTCAGCCCGAACCCCAGCCAGGAATGCGGCCGCCTCCCGGCCCGGCGCTTCCAGGAACGCGCGCTCGGCCGCGCTCGGGCCCGCCCGCCCGGGACTCGGGCTCACTCGGCCCCGCTCGGGCCGGTCCGCCCCGGCCTCGGGCCTATCCGGCCCCGCCCTCCCGACACTCGAGCTCGCTCGGCCCCACCCGCCATAGACTCGGCCCGGCTCGACTTCCTGCACCCCGCCCGCCGGGGACTCGGCTCCGCTCGGTTGGTGGGTCCCGCCCGCCGGAAGGCCGCCGGGGGCGGGGGGGGCTGGCGGCGGCGCCGCGGGCCCCCCTTCCGGCCCGGGCGCTTCCTGAGCGTCTGGGAAGGCGCCGTCGCTGCCGCCGCCAGGGCCCAAAAGCCACACGCGGCCCCGCCACAACCACAAGCCCACGGGGGCGGGCCAGGCCGCGCAGCCCGCAGCGCAGCCCCGCCGCCACGCACCGGGCGTCCAGTGCGACACGCCCGGGGTCCCACCCACGACGGGGACGACACCTAACGTGACGACGGGACCCGCACACAACAGGGACTCCACACACTGTGACGTGGGGCCACACAGGACGGGGACAGGCTGCCACACGCTCGAGGGCCGCACACGACACAGGCTCCACGCGGGTGCCACCCAGCCCGGGGTGCGAGCCCAGCCCAGGCAACAGAACCTGCGTCCCCGCGGAGGCGCTGACGCCCGGGCATCCCCGCAGACCTGGGGGCTCCCGGGCAGGCTGGAGGGCAGGTGCAGTCTGCAGAGCGGCAGTGCCCCACACCTGTCGCTTGGCACCTGGGGCTGAGAGCCTGGGAGCCCTCCGTGCCTAAACGCCTGGCTCTTCGCACCGCCCTGCGGAGGCCTTGGGCTCCCCACCCTCACCCCAACCTCCTCCGGCTCTCCAACAACCTGCAGCCCCCACCTGGAGACGTCTCCAGCTGCAGGTGCGTGGCCAAAGGAAACTGGGGAGAATATTTACAAAACAAAGAAGAGTGGCCTCTTTGTTTTCATGGAAATGAGTTTTTTTTTTTTTGCGCACTCCCCCCACCAAATGTCTCCGATGCTAAGTCACTTCCTTCGGGGTGCTTTGACTCTGGGTGCCACGGAAAGGGAAGCTTGTGGCTCAACCCGAGTGTTTCTGCTAAACAAGGCTTTGCTACCGCTCCTTAATCCTTGATGGAAGGGCGGCACCCCACATCCTTGCTCTGTACCCCCCACACGCTCTAGCTCTGCAAGATAGGTCAAGCAGGGGGCTCACATGTCCCCAGACCTGTGGACCTTGAGGGAAACCATTGGACAAGCGGGTGTGCTTGGCGCAGGAGAGAGGGAAGGAGTGAGGGCCCTGAAATGCAGCGGGGGACAGAGCACCTCAAGGGTTCCGAAAAGGTTGGAGATCGACCTATAGTGTTCAGACAAAGCTGAACAGATTCTGACTACCCCAGCCTAGTGTGGGTCTGGGGTCCCACCTGCAGGTCTGCTGCCCCCCAGCCCCAGCCCGCTGTCACGGCCCAGCTGCTGTTTGGGGCCCCTGAAGACCAGACCACAGGCCAGACAGGACCCCATGGGTGTGTCCACTCACTGGACAGCACATCTGTACACAGAAGATCCCCCTCTGCTGCCCACATCAGACTGCCAAGGAAGAGCAAATTCTCTACTTCCTGAGCGGGCCCAGCCAGTCTAGGACCAGAGACCCTGCTTTCCCTTACCCTACCTCTTGCTCCTTGGAAAGTAGAGGGAAAGCAACAAGCTGCCATGCCAGAAGCATTATTACTGTACTGCTTTCGAATTTTGCTTTTTTTTTTTTCTGTGCGGGGGGGGGGGGGGGCTCACAGACTCTTTATTTTACATCAAGAGGAAAAGACAACACCATCTAGGGAGCTTCCCCTGATTCTGTGGGGCTCCCATGTGATGCCAGGATTCATATCCAGGACCTCACCATGGAAAGTCACCATCTACAGATGAACTATCTTCTGGGTTCATAATTCACTTCTATTTATTTTTAAAATGGGACCAGGTGGTGGCACATCTGGTTGAGCATGTATGTTACAATGCACAAGAACCTGGTTCAAGTCCATGGTCCCTACCTGCAGGGGCCAAGCTTCATAAGTGAAGCAGTGCTGCAGGTGTCTCTCTCTGTCTCTCTCCCTCTCTATCTCCTCCTCCCCCTCAATTTCAGGCTGTCTCTATTCAATAAATAAAATATAATTAAAAATAAAAATATTTGAGCCCCCGGCTCCCCATCTGCAGGGGAGTCGCTTCACAAGCAGTGAAGTAGGTCTGCAGGTGTCTTGTCTTTCTCTTCCCCTCTCTCCATTTTCTTTCTGTCCTATCCAACAATGACGACATTAATAACTACAATAAAACAAGGGCAACAAAAGAGAATAAATGGGAGTCGGGCGTTAGCGCAGCGTTTTAAGCACATGAGGTGCAAAGCACAAGGACCAGCCTAAGGATCCCGGTTCAAGCCCCTGGCTCCCCACATGCAAGGGAGTCGCTTCACAGGCGGTGAAGCTGGTCTGCAGGTGTCTATCTTTCTCTCCCCCTCTCTGTCTTCCCCTCCTCTCTCCATTTCTCTCTGTCCTATCCAACAATGACGACATCAACAACAATAATAACTACAACAATAAAAAAAAAAAACAAGGGCAACAAAAGGGGATAAATAAACATTAAAAAAAGAGAGAATAAATAAATATTTAAAATATATTTTTTTAATGTATCTATGAGAGAACAAGAAAGAAGGAGACAGAAAGAACATTAGAGCATTGCTTTGGCACATCTAGCACCAGGAATCAAGCTCAGGACCTTATGCTTTATGAACTGTGTAATCTCCCAGACTGCCCACTTTCAAATGTTTATTCACAAAGATATGCCTTAAACCATAAACTCAATAAAAATTTAGAAAAGGAGGTAGTGAGGGAGCAAGCAATTGCACACTTGGTTAAGTGCACACATTAGCATGCACAAGGACCTAGGCTCAAGCCCTGGCTCCCCACCTGCAAGAAGACTTCCCAAGCAATGAAGCGGGTCTGCAGGTGTCCGTCTCTATCCCTCTCTATCTCCCTCTCCCCTCTCAATTTCTCTTTGTCCTATCATATAAAGAAAAAAATAATAATAAAGATGGGGGAAAATGTGCAGGCAATGAGCCACAGCGATAACCCTGGTGGCAAAAATAAATAAATAAACAAACTTAGGAAGGATTTTCTCCCCTAAGGTGGATTCCACCGAAAGTACAACCTGGGAGAAAGGTTTAGCGCCAGTGGTTTATTTGGGAATTGACCTTCAGGGCCCAGAAGTACCACCTCATATTTGTGGGGATGTCATTCATCAGAGAATTCCTGGGATGACTAGGGAGACAGTACTATGGTTCTGTGCAAAGACTCATACTTGAGGCTCTGAGGTCCCTGATTCAGTCCCCAATGCCATCATAAGCCAGAGCTGAGCAGTGCTTTCTCTCCCTCTTGACTTTTTTTTAAAAGATTATTTTTTACTTTATTTATTTTTATATTACAGAATTACACATCAACGGGGGTTTGAATCCACACCATTCCCACCACCGGAATTCTGATTCTTCACTCTCCCCACTGCAATCCACCACAGCTCCCTAAGGTTGTAGACATGGACCAACCATCATCTCTACAATTATCTGTCCACATTTATACATAGTTGCCTCTTTTTCTTTTTTTCTGATTCAATCCTCTCTTCCCTTCCAAGCCATTCATGACAGCATAACTACCTCCATATGCCTCTCTTCTTTTCCTTCTCTACTTCTCTCTTCTTTATTGGGGGATTAATGGTTTACAGTTGACAATAAAATACAGTAGTTGGTACATGTATAACATTTCTCAGTTTTCTGCATAACATTTTTTTAATTTGCTTTATTCCCCCTTTGCTGCCCTTGTTTTATTGTTGTTGTAGTTATTGCTGTTGCTATTGATGTCGTCGTTGTTGGATAGGACAGAGAAATGGAGAGAGGAAGGGAAGACAGAGAGGGGGAGAGAAAGATAGACACCTGCAGACCTGCTTCACCGCCTGTGAAGCGACTCCCCTGCAGGTGGGGAGCTGGGGGCTCGAACCAGGATCCTTACGCTGGTCCTTGAGCTTCACCATGTACACTTAACCTGCTGCACTACTGTCCGACCCCCTCTGCATAATATTCTAAACCCCCACCTAGGTCCCCCTCTACCATCATTCTCACTCTCATTTTGTATCTCTCTCATTATAATAAATAGGGGTGTGGTCTGGGAGGTGGCACAGTGGATAAAGCATTGGATTCTCAAGCCTGAGGTCCAGAATTCAATCCCCGGCACCACATGTACCAGAGTGATGTCTGGTTCTCTCTCCCTCCCTCCTTCCCTCTCTCTCTCTCTCTCTCTCTCTCCTTCTATCTTCATGAATAAATAAATAAAATCTAATAAATAAATAAGTAAATAGGGGTATAAGCCTAGGTGAGGTAGGACACAGGACAGCATGGCACCCTGGCTCCTGGGGGCACAGACTTCAGACAGAAGAACAGACCTGACATTTTCAAAGGTGGCAGCAAGGGAGATCAAAAAATGTTCCAAACTGAAGGAAACAAAAGAGATAGTACAGATCCTGACTGCATCTGGTCACCACAAATCCATCTTAGCCCCTCCTTGAGTGAAGCCTCAAAGGGTATGAGGCTGCCCACTGATCACCAAGCAAGGAAAGTGGGGAATGTACACTGCCAGGTCTGTCATGCTGTGAGGGGAAGGGGACAGGACCCTCATCCCACTTGAAGGCAGGATATAAATGTGGAAGGATTTGTCCCAAGGTCACCCACTGGGGAGGACACATGTCTTGTTCTGATTCAAGACCCAGTGCTATGCTGGAGGTGTGATGCCAGAGGAAGCTCTGATAGTCTCTGTCTTTATGAAAAAGTAACCAGGAGCAGTGAAATAGGATACAGAAGGCCATGATTCTAGGAGAAAAAGAAGAAGGAGAAGAAAGAGAAGGAGGAGGGGGAGGAGAAAAAAATGTGTCAGCAAAGAGAAAAGAAAAATTAAGGGGTCAAGCAGTGGCGCACCTGGTTAAGCACACACATTACTGTGCAAAAGGACCCAGGTTCAAGTCCCTGGTCCCCACCTGCAAGGGGAAAGCTTCACGAATGGTGAAGCAGGGCTGCAAGTGTTTCTCTCTCCTTCTGTATCTCCCTCTCCTCTCCCAATTTCTCTGTCTCTATCCAATAATAAATAAGTAAAATATAAAAAAAGAAAAATTAATTAAAAGTAGGGAGAAGACATGGACAGTCTTCACCAAAGATACCCAGAGGACCAACAAACTGAAAAAAATGTTCAAGGTCACTGATTATTGAAGAACTGCAAATCAAGAGATACCAGTGAGACACCACCTCACACTTGTGAAACATATCACCCACCACAAAGGACACAAATAAGTGCTGGCAAGGATGTGGGGAAAGAGGAACACTTCTACACTACTGGTGGGAATGTAAAGTGGTTCAATACCTGTGGGAAACAGTCTTAAAATACCTCAGGATATTAGAAATGCACCTACTCCATGACCGAACAATCCCTCTCCCAGGGGTCAGACCAAGGGAAATTAACACACCCATCCAAAGAGATCTACGCACCTACATCCTTAGCAGCATAGTTTGTGACAGCAACCAGATGCCCAGTGACAGATGAGAGGTTAAGAGAGCTGTGGGGGGAGTTGGGCAGTAGTGCAGTGGGTTAAATGCAGGTGGCATGTAAGCGCAAGGACCGGCATAAGGATCCCAGTTCGAGCCCCTGGTTCCCCACCTGCAGGGGAGTCGCTTCACAGGCGGTGAAGCAGGTCTGCAGGTGTCTTTCCCTCCCCCTCTGTCTTCTCCTCTCTCCATTTCTCTCTGTCCTATCTAACAACGATGACATCAATAACAACAACAATAATAACTACAACAACAATAAAAAACAAGGGCAATAAAAGGGAAAATAAATAAATATAAAAAATTTAAATTAAAAAGAGAGCTGTGGGATAGCATCCCAGAGGTAGAACAATGGTTACGCAAAAAGACGTTTACACCTTAGACTCTAAGGTAATCAGTTTAATGCCTAGCATTATCTTATGTTAGAGCTGAGAAGGGCTCTAGCAAAAAAAAAAAGAGGGTAAGTGGAGAGAAAAGGAAAAAAAGTTGTGGGTTATATATACACTGGAATACTACTCAGCTGTAAGAAATAATGGAATCTTTTTCTTTGTCTCATCTTGGATAGAACTTGAAGGGATCAGGGTAAGAGATCAGCCAGACGAAGAAGGAAGAATTTCAGATGACCTCACTTATAGACGGAACTTAAGAAACAAGAAAAGGGAAAATGGAGTGAAACTTGGACTAGGTGTGGCCTATTGCACTATAGCCAAGGGTTGGGGGGCAGGAAGGAGTTGAAAGGGTCCTGGGGACCTAGTGCACAGTGGTGGAGTAGGACTTAAGTTGGTGGCAGGAATAGTATGCAGACACCTAACAGAGATAAGAAACTATCCAATTCAGGACCTGGGTTTGAGCCCCCGCTCCCTAGCTAAAAGGGGGTGCTTAATAAGCAGTTAACTATGTCCATAGGTGTCTCTCTTTTTCTCTCCCTCTCTATCTCCCCATCCCCTCTCAGTTTCTCTCTGTCCTAACATATAAAAATGAAAGAAAAAAGAAAAGGGGGGTCAGGCAGTAGCACAGCGGGTTAAGCACACATGGCGCAAAGCTCAAGGACTGGAGTAAAGATCCCGGTTCAAGCCCCCGGCTCCCCACCTGCAGGGAAGTTGCTTTACAGGCGGTGAAGCAGGTCTGCAGGTGTCTGTCTTTCTCTCCCCCTCTCTGTCTTCCCCTCCTCTCTCCATTTCTCTCTGTCCTATCCAACAACGAATAACATCAACAACAACAATAGTAACCACAACAAGGCTATAACAACAAGGGCAACAAAAAACAAAAGGGGGGAAAATGGCCTCCTGGAGCAGTGGATTCATGGTGCTATAACCCTGGAGGGAAAAAAAAAGAAAGAAAGGAAGGAAGGAAGAAAGGAAGGAAGAAAGAAAAGAAATGGATTCATTGTACAGGCACTGAGCCCCAGTGATAACCCTGGTGACAGTAAAAGAAGAAGAAATAGAAGAAGGAGGGAGTTGGGCAGTAGCACAGTGGCTTAAGCGCAGGTGGCACAAAGTGCAAGGACCTGTGTAAGGATTCCGGTTGGAACCCCCGTCTCCCCACCGGCAGGGGAGTTGCTTCACAAGTGGTGAAGCAGGTCTGCAGGTGTCTCTTTCTCTCCTCCTCTCTCCATTTCTCTCTGTCCTATCCAACAACATCATTAATAACAACAACAATAATAAATACAACAATAAATAAACAAGGGCAACAAAAGGGAATAAATAAAATTAAAAAGAAAGAAAAAAATTTAAAAAAGAAATAGAAGGAGAATGGGAGTCGGGCGGTAGCGCAGCAGGTTGAGGGCAGGTGGCACAAAGCGCAAGGATCCCAGTTCAAGCCCCTGGCTCCCCACCTGCAGGGGGGGAGGTCACTTTAGGTCTACAAGTATCTATCTTTCTCTCCCCCTCTCTGTCTTCCCCTCCTCTCTCTACTTCTTTCTGTCCTATCCTACAATGACAACATCAATAACAACAACAATAATACAACAAGGGCAACAAAAGGGAATAAATAAATAAATATATATTTTTTAATCTTTAAAAGAAGAAGGAGAAGAAGGGAAGGAAACTGTATCTATGTGACCTGAGAGGTGGCACCACGGATAAAGTTTTGGACCCTCAAACATGAAGTCCTGAGTCTGATCCTCAACATTACACACATCTGATTCCTTCTCTTTACTAAATAAAAGAATAAAACTTAAAAATAAAATAAACTGTACCCATGTAACAACTGTCCTGTCAACCACTATCTCTGCCCCCTCCCGATAAAATGATATGGAAAAGAAAGAAAAGAGAATGTGGAAGAGAAAGACCTTTCTATGCTGTTTGATGGGAGTGAGTCAGACGTGTGAACTCACACCCAGTGTTTCCACACAGATTGAGAGAAGTGTTAGAGTATGTCTATGGGGGAGGTGGGCCAGCAGTCCAGACTCTGCCTTGGGGAGCCCCTGTGGGAAGCCCTCCCTGAGAAAAGCCTGAGCTCCTTGAGGGAAGGCCCAGGAAGAGCCTGTCACAGGACAGTTGGGGCCCTGGCTGGACAATGGACAGCAGAAAGAGTCCTGGGTCATGTCTCAGACCAAATAGGGAAACACTCAGATGTATGGGTATGGGTATGGGTATGGGTTTGGGTATGGTTATGTGTATGTCTTTGAGTAGACATTAATTTGCTTGGAATGAAGCTGATTCTAGGGCAGGAAACAATCTAATGGTTATGGAAAAAGACTTTCCTGCCTAAGGCTCCAAAGTTCCAGATTCAATCGCCTATACCACCATCGCCCACACCACCACAAGCCAGAGCTGAGCAGGGCTCTGTTCTCTGTGTGTATATTTCTCTCATTAGAATAAAACAAATAAACTACATTTAAAAACAAAGGGGGGTTGGACAGTGGTGCAGCGGGTTAAGCACACATGGCACAAAGTGCAAGGATCCCAGTTCAAGCCCCCGGTTCCCCACCTGCAGGGTGGTTGCTTCACAAGTGGTGAAGCAGGTCTGCAGGTGTCTATCTTTCTCTTCCCTTCTCTATCTTCCCCTCCTCTCTCCATTTCTCCCTGTCCTATCCGGCAACAATGACATCAATAACAACAATAATAATAACCACCAAAAATGGGGGGCTGGGCAGTAGCACAGCGGATTAAGCATACATGGCACAAAGCACAGGGGCTGGCTTAAGGATCCCAGCTCGAGTCCACGGCTCCCCACCTGCAGAGGTCTCTTTGCAAGTGGTGAAGCAAGTCTCCAGGTGTCTATCTTTCTCTCCCCCCTCTGTCTTCCCCTCCTTTCTCGATTTCTCTCTGTCCTATCTAACAACAATAGCTATGACAACAATAACAATAACAACTATAATAAGGGCAACAAAATGGGAAAAATGGCCTCAAGGAGCAGTGGATTCATAGTGCAGGTACTGAGCCTCAGCAATAACCCTGAATGCAAAATAAATAACCACAACAACGATAAAAACAAGGGCAACAAAAAGGAAAATAAATAAATAAAATATTTTTTAAAAAGAAAAGAAAAGAAAGGAAGAAGAGAGAAGAGAAGAGAAGAGAAGAGAAGAGAAGAGAAGAGAAGAGAAGAATAGAGAAAAAAGAAGGGGCCAGGCAGTGGCACAACTAGTGTACAAGTTACTATGTGCCAAGAACTGGGCTTCAGGCCCCCAGTCTCCACCTGCAGGGGGAAGACTCACAAGTGATAAAGCAGTGCTGCAATTGTGTGTGTGTGTGTATATATATATATATATATATATATATATATTCCCTTTTTGTTGCCCTTGTTTTTATTGTTGTTGTAGTTATTACTGTTATTGTTTGATGTCATCATTGTTGGATAGGACAGAGAGAAATGGAGAGAGGAGGGGAAGACAGAGAGGAGGAGAGAAAGACAGACACCTGCAGACCTGCTTCACTGCCTGTGAAGTGACTCCTCTGCAGGTGGGGAGCCAGGGCTCAAACCATGATCTTTCTGCCGGTCCTTGCACGTTCCGCCAAGTGCGCTTAACCCGCTGCACCACTGCCCAACTCCCTGTGGTTGTTTCTCTGTCTTTCTTTTTCCCTATGTCCTCCTTCCTCTTGATTTCTCTCTGTCTCTACCCAATAAATTAAATAAATAAATATTTATAAAAAATATTTAGAGAGGGTTGGGCGGTAGTGCATCTGGTTAAGCACACATGGCGCAAAGCACAAGGACCATGTAAGGATCCTGGTTCAAGC
The DNA here is from genome assembly GCF_950295315.1 of Erinaceus europaeus. Taxonomy (NCBI): domain Eukaryota; kingdom Metazoa; phylum Chordata; class Mammalia; order Eulipotyphla; family Erinaceidae; genus Erinaceus; species Erinaceus europaeus. The sequence continues at coordinate 79,043,722 of NC_080171.1, read as the reverse complement.
CCCCGCCTCCCCACCTGCAGGGGAGTCTCTTCACAAGCGGTGCAGCAGGTCCGCAGGTCTATCTTTCTCTCCCCCTCTGTCTCCTCTCCTCTCTCATTTCTCTCTGTCCTATCCAACAACGATGACATCAATAACAATAACAGTAATAACTACAACAATAAAAGCAACAAGGGCAACAAAAGGGGGAAAAATAGCCTCCAAGGGCAGTGGATTCAATGTGGTGCAGGTGCCAAGCCCCAGCAATAACCCTGGAGGAAAAAAAAAATTAGAAAGAAAGAAAGAAGATGGTTACCAGGAAGTAATGGCTTTGTCATGCACACATCAAGCCACAGTGATAGCCCTGGTGGCAGAAATAAAAGAAGAAGGGGGAGAGATAGAGAAAGAGCAGCAGCAGCTGATTCTAAGAGTGCACAAACTCAGCACAAAGCAGAGGATGAAAATTCAAAGCTCTAGAGTGAGAAAGCTGGTGCCCTGGACTGAAGCCTGCTCACTGCAATGGCTAAACAGTCAAAGATGTGGTCCTGGTGGTGGCCCACCTCATTGAACACGCATGTTACAATGTGCACAAGGACCCACTCCTGGTCCCCACCTGCGTAGGGGGAAGTTTCACCAGTGTTGGAGTAGTGCTGTAGGTCTCTCTCTCCCTCCTTCCGTCCCTCCCTCCTTTTTCCCTCTCAATTTCTATTTGTCTTATCAAACAAAAAAAAATGGCTGCAGTGCATTTGTTGTGCAGGTAGCAAGCCCCAGTGATAACCCTGGGTCTACACATGGTAAAGCTGCACACTATCCAAGTGAGATTTTTTGCTATCCCCACACAGCCCTTCTGCAACTCTCCTGCCAAAGAGATGCCACTTATCACAGACTGTGAGGAAATCCAGACACCCGGTGGGAGATACTGTGGACAAAACGACAGGCCAGAGACCTTCAAGGACATCAAGGTCACAGCCAAAGGGGAAGGCTGAGCTTGTCCTGGCCAAGGGGGACAGGCGAAAGGAGATGGTACAACATGGGTCCCAGCTGGTCTGGCATCTGCAGAGCATACTGGTGTTGTCACAGCAAGAAGCCTGGCTGTGCTCTGAGGACCAGGTGGCAGTGGTCCCCCACAGAGGCTGGACTGTGGTTTGTGAGTGAGCGACCTCCTAGGGGTGTGATGCTCATCAGCCTTGAGCCCTGGCCTTTGTGACTAGGGATAGGTTCTATACAACTTTTGGAATGTTCCTGTGAGCTCAAAATTGCTCGAAAGCTCAGAACTGCTGTGAAAATGTCAGGGAGGTGCTGGGAAGGTGGGTTTACCAAGTGAGGACCTGGGGAAGCTTCAGGGTTGGTAGAGTGTGTACATCTCTGTCCCTCTCCCTCACACTCTTCCTTCTTTCCTTCCACTCTTTCTTTCTAAAGATTTTATTTATTTACTAATGAGAGAGATAGGAGAGAGAGTGAGCCAGAGCATCACTCTGGTAAATGTGCTGTGGAAATCAAACTCAGGACCTCATCCTTGAGAGTCCAACACTTTATCCACAGCACTCATTTTGTTGCTCTCATTCTCATTCTGTTTCCCTCCCCCCACCTCTTCCTCTCTCTCTCCCTCTCCCTCTCTTTTTTTTCCTTCTCCTTCTTTTTCCAGAGCACTGCTCAGTTCTAGCTTTTATTGGTAGGGATTGAACCTGGGACTTCGAAACCTCAGGTATGCTGTCCCCCCGTCCCTCTCATTCTCTCTCTTTTTTTTTTTTAATATTTATTTATTCCCTTTTGTTGCCCTTGTTTTTTGCTGCTGTAGTTATTACTATTATTGTTGATGTCATCGTCATTGTTGGATAGGACAGAGAGAAATGGAGAGAGGAGGGGAAGACAGAAAGGGAGAGAGAAAGACAGACACCTGCAGACCTGCTTCACCGCCTGTGAAGCGACTCCATTGCAGGTGGGGAGTGAGGGCTCTAGCCGGGATTCTTCCGCCGGTCCTTGTGCTTTGCGCCCCATGCGCTTAATCCACTGCGCTACTGCCCAATTCCCTCTCTCATTCCCTTTCTAGGGGAAAAAAAAAAGAATCCCCTAGAAGCAGTGGATGGATTTAGGCAGGTGTGGAACCCTATTGTTACATTAGCAGGAAAGGAAGAAAGAAGAGGAGGAAGGAAGGAAGGGAAAAAAATTTTAGGCAAGGGTTAGGAGATAGCTTACCCACGAAAGCACATACTTTTCCATGCATGAGGACCTGGGTTTGAGCCCCCAGCTACCATATAGAAGCACCATGCACAAATGGTGGAGTGGTGCAGTGATCTCTCTTTCTCTCCCTCTCTCTCCCTCTAGATGAATTTGAAGACAGAGGGTGGGGGGAGAACATATAAAGCATTTGCAAGGAGCATTAGGATTCCCCCCCAAAAAGTGGGCAGCAGCTGAGGTGGTAACTCAGTGGGAGACCTTATGCCTTACAGATGTAAGGTCCCAGTTTTGATCTGGGGCATCATATATTATAGAGCAGTGCCCTGCTGTCTCACTTTCTCTTACACACACAAGGAAAGAAAACAAACAAACAAACAAAACTCAGCCAGGGATGTAGTTCATGCTTTGTATGCATGAGGTCTGATCCTCATTTCAAACAGTAACCATAATAATTAAAGATCAATAAATAATGGGCAGAAGAGTGAGTTCTAGGGGCTCCCTGCTTCTTCTTCTAGCGTTTGCCCTTCTTCCGTAGCCAGTCAACAGCGTCAGGTTGAGCCTGATGTAAAGTTTCGAGACCTCCTTTGAATCTGGAGAGGTGGCAGTCGTTGACTATGTGGGTCATAGTCTGTCTGTAGCTGCAGGGGCAGTTCGGGTCGTCTCTGGCTCCCCAGCGATGGAATATAGCGGCGCACCGGCCATGGCCTGTTCGATAGCGATTGAGGAGGGCCCAGTCGTAACGTGCTAGGTCAAAGCCGGGTTGACGCTTGCAGGGGTCTGTGATGAGGTGTTTGTTCTTTACCTCAGCTGACTGCCAGCTCTGTTTCCAAGAGTCTGGAACAGAGAAGTTCAGTGTAGGCGTAGGGGACCAGGTTGGGTGACGAGACGTCAAGCGTTGGACAGGGTGGGCGAAGATATCCGCGTATATTGGCAGGTCCGGTCGAGCGTAGACGTGGGAGATGAACTTAGATGATGCCGCATCCCGACGAATATCTGGCGGGGCGATGTTGCTAAGAACTGGCAGCCATGGAACCGGGGTGGAACGGATGGTTCCAGAAATTATCCGAGCTGAAACTACAAAATGTCCCAACACACTGGGTACCAAGATAGTGAGGCTGGAGGGGCAAGGAGCAGGACACCCAGTGGACAGGACCCTTCCAGAAGCAGCCCAAGTAGGCTAGAGAAAAAGGGAGCTTTACAAGTGGTGAGGCAGTTCTGCAGGTCCCTCTCTCCTCTCTCCCTCTCTCTCTCTCTCTCTCTCTTGTTCCCCTTCCCTCTCAATTTCTCTCTGTCTTGTCAAATAAAAAACATTAATTAATTAAAAAATTTTTTTTGGCCTCCAGAATTATTGCTGGGGCTTGGTGCCTGCATTGCAAATCCACTGCTCCTGGAGGCCATTTTTTCCATTTTGTTGCCCTTGTTGTTATTGTTGCCATTGCTGTTGTTGTTGTTGTTGGACAGGACAGAGAGAGATCAAGAGAGGAGGGGAAAATAGAGGGGGAGAGAAAGAGAGACACCTGCAAACTTGCTTCACTGCCTACGAAGCAGCCCTCCTGTGGGTGGGGAGCCAGGGGTTCAAACCGTGATCCTTATGCTGGTCCTTGCACTTTGCGCCATGAGTGCTTAATCCACTGCACTACCATCTGCCCCCCCAATTTTTTTTTTTTGCTGGATAGAGACAGAAAGGGAAGGGAAAGACTGAGAGGGACAGAGACACTTCATTGCTCATGAAACTTTACCCCTGCAGGTGGGACCAGGATTTGTGCCCAGGTACTTGAGCACTGTAATGTGTGTGCTTAACTAGGTGCACCACCACCGCCCCCTAATTAATTAAATTAAAAAAAAGAACTGAGTAAGATCAATATAGGGTGCTGCATACAATAGTTGGGGTGACCTTGGTAAGGGTACCAGACTTGTCAAAAGTAGCCTGTAACCCAGAAGGTACCATAGTGGATAAAAATTGAGCAGTCAAGCCTGAGGTCCTGAGTTCACTACCCAGAGGTGCATGTGCCAGAGTGATGCTCTGGATCGCTCTCCTTTCCCCTTCTTCTCTCATAAATAAACAAAAAGAAGAAGAAAAAAGGGGGAAAATAGAGAAAAGAAGGGGAAAAAAGATGTGGTTTAACCTTCTATGTTCTCTCTCTCTCATGTAGTATTTATTTTTACATACTTTAAATTTATTTTTTATATGACAGAGAAGTTGAGAGAGAAGGGGAGATAGAAAGTGAAAGAGGGGGGTTGGGGAGTAGTGCAGTGGATTAAGAGCATGTGGAGCAAAGCGCAAGGACAAGTGGGAGAATCCTGGTTCGAGTCCCCGGCTCCCCACCTACAGGGGAGTGCTTCACAGGCAGTAAAGCAGTTCTGCAGGAGTTTATCTTTCTCTCCCCCTCTCTGTCTTCCCCTTCTCTCTCCATTTCTTGCTGTCCTATCCAACAACAACAACAGCATAACAACAATAATAATAACCACAACAATGGTAAAACAACCAGGGTAACAAAATGGCTCCAGGAGCAGTGGATTCGTGGTGTAGGCACTGAGCCCCGGCAATAACCCTGGAGGCAAAAAAAAAAAAAAAACGAAAGTGAGAAGGGGAGTCAGGAGTCGGGTGGTAGTGCAGCGGGTTAAGCACACATAGCACAAAGCATAAGGACCTGCATAAGGATCCCAGTTCTAGCCCCCTGGCTTCCCACCTGCAGGGGAGTCGCTTCACAGGCGGTGAAGCAGGTTTGCAGGTGTCTACCTCTTCCCCTCTCTGTCTTCCCCTCTTGTTTCAATTTATCTCTGTCCTATCTAACAATGCTGACATCAATAACAACAACAATAAAAAAAACAAGAGCAACAAAAGGGAAAATAAATAAATATAATTTAAAAAAAAAATGAGAGAGGGGTTGTGGGCCAGGCAGTGGTGCACCAGGTTAAGCACACATAGCACAAAGCATAAGGACCAGTGTAAGGACACCGGTTCGAGCCTCCAGCTCTCCACCAGCAGGGGGGTTGTTTCATAAGTGGTGAAGCAGGTCTGCAGGTATGTATCTTTCTCCCTCTCTATCTTCCCTTCCCCTCTCAACTTCTCTCTGTCCTATCAAAATAAATAAAATAAATAAATAAATAATGACCACAGCAGCAGGATTTGTAGTGCAGGCGCTGAGCCCCAGTGATAACCCTAGAGGGAAAGAAAGGAAGGAAGGAAGGAAGGAAGGAAGGAAGGAAGGAAGGGAGGGAGGGAGGGAGGAAGGAAGGAAGGAAGGAAGGAAGGGAGGAAGGAAGGAAGGAAGAAAGAGGGCTCGGTGGTGGTGCACCTGATTGAGCACAAGTTTTACAGTGTGTAAGGACCCAGGTTCAAGTCCCCGGTCCCCACCTGCAGGGAGAAAGCTTTGAAAGTGATGAAGCAGTATTGCAGGTGTCTCTCTGTCTCTCTCCCTCTCTATCACTCTCGTCTGTCTCAAGTTCTGACTGTCTCTATCCAATAAATAAATAAAGATAATACAAAAATTAAAAGAAGGGGAGTCGGGCTGTAGCGCAGCGGACTAAGCGCAGGTGGCGCAAAGCACAAGGACCAGCATAAGGATCCCGGTTGGAACCCCGGCTCCCCACCTGCAGGGGAGTCGCTTCACAGGCGGTGAAGCAGGTCTGCAGGTGTCTATCTTTCTCTCCTCCTCTCTGTCTTCCCCTCCCTCTCTCCATTTCTCTCTGTCCTATCCAACAACGACAACAACAACAATAACAACAACAATAAAACAACAAGGGCAACAAAAGGGAATAAATAAATAAAATAAATTAAAAAATTAAAAGAAGGAAAGAAAGAAAGAAAGAAAGAAAGAAAGAAAGAAAGAAAGGGAAAGTGAGAGATGGCTGGGGAGACAGCATAAAGATTCTGCAGAAGACTCATGCTTGGGAGTCCGGTGGTAGCGCAGCGAGTTAAGCGCAGGTGGCGCAATGTGCAAGGACTGGATCCTGGTTTGAGCCGCCGGCTCCCCACCTGTAGAGGAGTCCCTTCACAGGCGGTCAAGCAGATCTACAGGTGTCTATCTTTCTCTACCCCTCTCCATCCTCCCTTCCTCCATTTCTCTCTGTCCTATCCAACAACGACGACAACAACAATAACTATAACAATAAAACAACAAGGACAACAAAAGGGAATAAATAAATAAATATTTTTTTAAAGAAGACTCATGCCTGAAGTTCAGGGTCCCAGGTAGAATCCCCACCACCAGCAGCAGCCCCAGTTGAGCAGTACTCTGGTGTTTCTCTCTGTAATTGTCTCTCTTTCTCATTAAGAATAAAATGAAAAATAAGTAAATAAAATGAAAATATTAAAAGAGAAACAGATAGACACCTGCAGCACTGGTCCACCAATTGGGGCTTGAACTCAGGTCCTGGCACACTGTGAAATGTGCACTCTACTGGTTGTGTCACCTCATGGCCCTCTCTTTGTCTTTTATCTCTGTATCTGTCTCTCTTTGGTCAGAATAACAAGCAAACAAGCCAGAACTCTAAAAATAAATAAGAAATGATAGGTGTTTACAGCCCAGCACCGGACCCTCAGCATAGTCTGAGACTCTCAGGCAGAGACAGCAGTGAAGGGCAGTATGGAGGGAGTGCTTTGGGGTGAAGGTGGCTTGACCTGGACAACTGAGCCATGGTACCAGTGCCCCCTGATCCCTCTCCACCCGCAGCTGCAACCTCCAGCCCCATTAGGGGTGGCTGAGAGCTGGGCCACCTCCCCCTATGCTGCGCTGCTCTTTCGCCTTTTCCTGAGAAGCCACTTTCGGTTTTGCTGCCCTTCCTGTTGTTTCCCTTGGACACTGGCTGCTATGACCTCCCCTCCCTTACACCCCCAGGCCCTGTTTTGGGTCAGCCTGGTGACCTGCGTGGCCCAGGGAGTGTGTCTGCCGCTCCTTGGGTGATGGGTGGGGACTGGGATGGGGTGGGGGGTGGGGTGGGGAAGGCAGACCTTAAGAGTAGGGTTTTTGTGTTCTGGTAGGGAAGCTTGTGGGATCATTTGGGGATGATACCTGATAGGCATCAAGCAAAGCACCAGACTGGGACTGGGCAGGTCCTGCCTTGTCATCTGGGGAATGGAAGGGGTACCCCACTCACCCTGCAGCGGGTAGGCTGCTGCCTCCCTTAGACCCCCACTTATCCCCAAGGCAAGCAGCACACCCATGGGCTTCCCTTCTCCCCCAAAGGAGCCACCTGTGTTTTCCTAGAGTTGGGAGGAGGTTCCCTATCCAGTGCTAAGCAGAACCAACCCAAATGCTCACCACAGACAGCAATGCCAATATGGCAGCCTCTCCCCACAACAGCCCTGTCTCAGCTACTGAACAGAATTAATGGGGCAAGGACAAAGCCTGGGTGGGATACTGGACTGCCCATGGATGCTACCTGGGTGCTCAGTCACACCTCCAGGGTCCTCCCAGGCCCAGACCCAGGTAGGGAGTCAGGACTGGCTTTAGAGACCCTTCGGTAGGATGATGCAGAGACCCTACCCAGTCCTGCTCAGCCAGCATAGGGCAGGGGAAAAAGGGGACCCTCAGCCTGGGTAGAGGGGGATGACAGGTCCAGACTAGAGACCATTCTCTACTGCAGAATGCTCCAGCCTGGAGGAGTTGGTGCCAAGGGCAATCGGCTGGCTTCTGGCTGCCTCGGGCCACCCTGCCTTCGGACTTGGCCCTTAGCACCCTGTGCCTTCTGGAATGTGCACCTTAGCTGTCCGTGACCTGCCTGGGGCTCCAGCCACACCCGGGCAATCACAGGTGGCCGCCCCAGTGCCCTCAGGCCCTTGGGGCCAGGGGCCTGTGATGGAGCTTCCTGGGAAGTAGGGCAGAGCAGGCATCAGGCAGTACCTATTAAGGACACCCCTTGTTGTCCCCCATTATCCCCCATTGGGTCCTTCCCTCCAGGCTGTATTCTGGGGGCGAGAGCTGCACCTGTCACTAACTAGGTTTAGTGGCAAGGACTCAAGGGAGGTGCCAGGCCAATGCCCTGGGCCCTTCTTATGGTGGACAAGAAGCACTTTGCCTGTGTCCTGGTAGGTGCACCAAGACTCAGTGAAGAGGAGCTCAATTGATGCCCAGTCACCCCAGCAGAGGGTGGGCAGGTGACCCTGAAGTGGCAGTGGCCCCAGAAGCCTGAAATGTCATAAGGAAGTTTCTAGACATGCCAACTTGACCTCCAGTGGCCAGGTAATATGGGAGAACTCCCCTTTGGGTCCCAATACTGCTGTCTGCCTGCCCCCCCTACTCACCCAACAGCCCAAGGACAAGCCCCATTACTGTCTTCCTCTATGGGGCTCTGAGTCTCTTCAGCTCCCCTGTACCCCCCAACTCTGTCTGTACCTCTGTACACAGGCCCTCTGCTTATCACTTGGTGCTCCTGGTGGTCTTTCTTGTGGGCGGTGGCTTTGGTCGGTTCAGACTGGCCAAGTGAGTCTGAAACCATGAGGTACTGCCTGGGGCTAGCCCCCTGGGGGCCAACCTGGGAGCTGTGCTGAACTGATCTGTTGGGTGTTTCTACCAGGGACTGCCTGCAAACCCTGGACACTGCACCCCAGTGGGCCAGAACTCTGTTAGGGAGCAGAGGAAGGGGATGTTGGCCTCAGAGCAGTAGTCACCTTAATCTGGGGGTATAGGAGGGTGGAGGACTGCTGGAGACCCGCCCCCCCCACTCCCCAGGTTGTGCCCAATGGTCCAGTAATGTGGGAGGGGCCTTCACTGATCTCACTGTCCTGCTGGCACTGGACTGATGGGGGAGCAGGGTGAATCTGGGGCCACCATTTGTGCTGCTGCACCCCACAACTGGGCCTGCCCCCCAGATTCTTCCTGGACCCCCAGCCCACCCAGGAAGACCCAAGCCCCTGCTGGCACCCCAGGGGGCTGGGCCCCTCTGGCTGCAGAGCCCAGGACCCCTCTCCAGAGGCTGGGTCCCCCCTTATAAACCTGAGCCTTCTGGCCTCCCCCCCCCCCACCTCTCGTGGGCCTCATTCCTGGCAGGCTGAGTGAGCTCACTCATTACATAAGGCATGTGAGCTATTTCTTGGGGGGAGGCTCTCCCCACTACTCAGGCCTTTTCCCGCTCCAACTGCCACACCACAAATGAGGTGAGGGGTGTGAGAGGCGAGATCCCGGTGCTCCAGGCCTTTCTTGTGTGGGGGAGAGACAGCATCACCCACATCCAGGGTCCCCATGGGTGCATGTAGAGACCCATCCATCCCACCCTCCAGCTTGGAGGATTGTCCCAGGACTGTCACTGTGTCACTATCCCTGATGCAGGGTGGCTTTCCTCTCTCTTGGAGCTGGGGGATGCCCCCTCATACTGCCACCTCAATCTAATGATATTTCAGGAAGGACTTGTGCTATTGGGGGGAAGCAGATTCCACTTTGGCCGGGACAAAGGAGCCCAGATATAACCCCCAAAGGGAGAGGGCACAGCAGGCCTGTGCTGATTTGGGGTAGGAGGCTGGACACACAGAGCAACCCAGCAGCCCTGCGCCTCCTGCCTCATTTCCTATCTGGGACTGACACAGTGGCACTGCAAGGGATGCAGCTGAGGGGGTATCCAGGCAGTGTGTGCTAGCTTTGGGGTCCAGGGGGCTGGGGAACCCCAACAGGAACATGTCCCCCAATACAAGCAAAAAGTGAGAGGGAAGCACTGGGGCAGGAGGGGGAGACCTTGAAGCTGGATGTGGCCTCTCCCAGCTCTCAGACACAGGCGGGAGAGGGGGGTGAACCCTAACGCCCTGGGTCCACCCTGAGTTGCAAGGGGCCTGGGAGGCTCTGTGGGGAAGGAGGCCTGGGAGTGTCTGCCATGCCCATGTGCTGAGCCTCCAGATGGCCCCGTGGTGGTGGTGGTGGTGGTGGTGGGGAGGCAGGCCAGCCACGCCCTGCTTCGGAACAAAGCTGGGGGGTGGGCAGGGACCCCTCCCACCAGCCCTCAGGGTCTCCAGCTCCAGCCCTGGATTCCTTTCTCCTCCAGCTTGGAACTCACACCCTCGGTTTGCTATTTTTACCCGCCCAGAGCCTTCCGGTCTCCATGGCTACGCCTCCAAACAGCAGATTCCAGGCGCGATGACGTCATTTAGCCCTTTCCTGCCACCAGGCCTGGGGCTTTACAGAGGCCTGGGGGACTCCCCTCTCCTGCACCACTGCCCTTACTCCAGAACCTCACTCCTCTCTCGAGTACCCCCGTGGAGTGAGGATGTACCTGGGCAGAGAGAAAGGTGCCAGCGTGGTGGCCTTGGCAGCTGCTGGACCCAGGTCCGTGGGCTCTGGGAAGCAACTGGAGCCCCCAGAGAGCCTGTGGCTTTTGGTCATGGCCCTGCCAGGGAGCCTGCGGGCATCTGAACCCTGAGGAGCCCCTGGGGCTGCAGGGCATCCTGCATACACAGCGGCTGGGCCTTCAGTTCCAGTGTACCAAAGAGAGCCCCCTGGATCCAGGCTCAGCTGCTCAAAGTCCTCAGAAGGCCTGTGACCAGGCCTGGGGGGCAGGGGCTCCCTGGGCCACACCCCCACACACACCCCACCCGCCCCCAGGGCTGGCAGTGTTGTGGACCCAGAGTTCACTCAAATAGCAAAGTCCCTCCTCCCCCAGGCCCTGCAGGCTCACCCTTGTCCCTCCTCAGGTCCCCAAACTAAGCAGCACACCCCTTGCCCCTGTGCAGAGAGCAAAACCTGGGTGGGGGGTGTGTCCAGGGGACTGGGTTGCAGAGCCTAACAGGCAGGCTAGGGATTTGGGGTTCCTCCTGGACAGTCACAATGAGTGGGTGAAGGAGACAGAGGGCACCCCCTCTGGCCAGGGCTGGGTTGTGGGAAGCCAGAGGAAGTTAAAAGGAAGAGATGAGGGCCTACATTCCTGCTCCACTTCAGGATGAAGTCTGGACTCGCAGCTCTGACAAGCAGGAGGGAAGGCGGAGGTGTCACAGGTTCAGGCAGGAGGAGGACAACCAGTGCCAAGTGTAAACCCCACCAGACTCAGCACGTGGAGACACACACAGATGGACTATGACTGAGACAACAGGGCCAGGCAGGGCCGGCAGAGAGGATCCCTGGGGGGAGGGCTGTCCTGGAGAGGAGACATAGTGCACACATGTTCCGGAACTGGGGGCATCACATGGATTCTGTGGGTTTGTGCAGATCTGCCCCTGCCCCTCGGGGCTGCTGGACTCTGAGACCCCTGGCCTCCACTCCTGTATACCCCATTCCTGGCCCTCTTGCCCTTCTCCCTCCTGTTGCCCCCATCACCCACCTCTACTCATGCCCTCTCACTGGATCCTGGTGTAGTCATGAGCTTGGGAGAGGATGCCATGGACGAGGTCCCATGCCAGGTGTGTTAGTGTAGGGTGTGTCTCCCCAGAGTCCAGGGCCTGCCTATGGCAAGCAGAGAGATGAGCAGATGAGTCCCTGACCTCTGATGAGGTGTGTGTGGGTCCAGGGAAGGGGCCAGGAGGTGGTATACCTGGTAGAGTGCACATACATGGCGTCCCAGGTTCAAGCCCCAGGTCACCACACAGGAGCACCTGAAGGGGGGAAGCTTCACAAGCAGTGCTGTGGTATCTCTTCTCTCTCTTTTTTACCAGAGTACAATTCTGGTAAATGGTGGTGCTGGGAGGATTTGAACTTGGGACTTCGGAGCCTTAGGCATGACAGTCTCTTTGTATAACCAAAGAGACCTCCCATCTTTTGCCTCTATTAAAAAAAAAAACAAAACCCAGTGGGAGCAGTGGGATCATACAGGAACCAAGACCCAATGATAAGCCCAGTGACTGATACATATATATATATATGTGTGTGTGTGTGTGTGTTTCCTATCAGAGGGTATTTCCCCTACTTATACTGTTAGGGAAAATGTATCAGGTGAGATGGGCGAATGTGTGTTGAGAGAACCCCCTCCTGTTCCCCTAGATGTGTGAGCCCTCTGGGGAGGGCATAGCAGGTGCAAAGGCCAGGGCAGATCTGTGCTGGGGGCCTGGGGATGGCAGGGAGGCTGGGAGTGAGCAAGGATGAACTCATGGGAGAGATGGACAATCCTCTCGAGTCTTAGAGGCTCCTGAAGCCAGATCCATGACAAGAAGACTGGGGACACCAGGTGCCTCTGAGTACAGGGTCTCCCCTGTAGAACAAGGAGGCTCAGCATTGACAGGTTGGCACCTTCTGCTCTGGGAAAACTCCGCACTGACGAAGAGGTCTTGGTTCACAGCAGGCCACACTTTTTCCTGAACACTTTGTTCCCAGACTGGCGGCCCAGCCTGGCACAAGCCTGGAGTGACCAGCTGGGGGGTAGGGCAGTGGCCGGCCCAGCCTTTTAGAACCTTGGTTGCCCCACCCCACCTTGCCTAGCCCCACTGCTCTGCGCTGCCCTACAGGCTCCTTCGCGGTCTGTCCATTGCAGGTTGGGCTCAGTGGGTAATGTTTAACTTGGAAGGGCCTGCAGAAGCTCACACTAAGTCTGCTAGCTGGTAGGGCTGGGAAGCAGGGGAGAGGGGTGGAGTGGGTTGGGGTGGGGGCGGTGGTCAGCTGGAGGGCCTGCATTCCAGGGGAGGGAGCACCTGTACCTGGGCACCTGGGCTCAGTGTAGTCAGGCTTCAAAGTTAGCGTGGCACTGTCCATCCTAGGGGCTAAGAATAGGGACAGTGGCTCCACTGTGAGTCCCTGTTTTCCTCAAGAGGACCAACCAGGCAGAGCAGGAACATGAGGTGTGCACACACAGACACATGGATACTCCTATATTCATAGACACACCTGAACATATACAAACACAGTCCTTGCGCTTTGCACCATGGGTGCTTAACCTGCTGCGCTACCGCCCGACTCCCTCTCTCTTTTTTTTCTATTTTATTTGATAGGATAGAGAGAAATTGAGAGAGGAAGGGGAGATGGGGGAGAGAGAAAAAACATACATGCAAACCTACTACACTGCTTGTGAAGTATCTCCTCTCCCCCCTTGGGGAGGGGGGCTGGCTTGAAGCTGGTTCCAAGCTTGTGCATGGTAATATGTGTACTTAACTCAGTGCACAGCTACCTGGTCCCCTCCCTTTTTTTAAATATTGATTTATTTATGAGAGAGAGAGAGAACCAAAGCATCACTCAGGCACTTGGAATATTGGGGATTGAACTTATGACCTTACTAACTGTGCCGCCTCCTAAGGTTGTTATGATATTTTTCCCTGCCAGGGCTTTGCTATAAGCCTCCATAACTGCACAACTCCACTGCTTTGGGAAGAATCTCATCACCACCTGTACCAGGAAGAATCAAAAGATGAAGGAAAGAGATAGAGCGAAAATAGGGACCAGGGAGCAGGGCCCTTTCCCAGCCATCACGGTGATTTCAATGTTTGTTTCCCTCTAGCCAGGCTGAAATCTGACTGGTCATGGGGTGATCCTCGTGAATGAAATTGTGCCTTATAAAAGGGGTTATAGGGGCTGGGTGGTGGTGCACCTGGTTTAGTGCATATGTTACTATGCATGAGGACCCCTGTTCAAGTCCCTGGTCCCCACTTGCAGGAGAAAAGCTTCACAAACAGTGAAGTAGTGCTGCAGGTGTCTATCTCTATCCCCCCATTTCATCTCAGTCTTTCTCTATGTCTACCCAATAAATGAATGAATAAGTAAAATGTTTAAAAAAATTAGAAGAGGTGGGGGTAGATAGCATAAAGGTTATGCAGAGACACTCTCATGCCTGAGGCTCCAAGGTACCAAGTTCCATCCTCCCCATACCACCATAAGTCAGAGCTGAGCTGTACTCTGGTAAAAAAAAATCCCTAAATAAAATCTATCCATTAAAAAAAAAAGTTAGAGAAGGTCTTGGTCCGCATCCCAGAAGCTGGCTGTGCTGGAAGCCCACCCAGCCAGGACCTCGATCTTAGTTTTTCAGCCTCCAGATCTGTAAAAACTCAGCTTGTTGTTGAGTTCTGGGGGCTTGGAAGTGGCTCCCCCAGTAGTGCACACGCTTTACAATGCACCAGGATTCAAACCGCCGGCTCCCATGCAAGAGCACCTGCACAGCAAAAGCTTCACTAGTGGTGGAGCAATGCCTTGGTGTCTCTCCTCTGTCTCTAGGCCCTCTATCTTCTCTCCCCGCCCCTCTATCTTCTAGAGTCTTCTGAATAGAGTAATCATGCACCCCCTGGTGCCCTCCCCCTGAAAAAGAAAATCAGTTGTCTCTGTCCCATTTGGCACTTTGTTCGAGTTGCCAGAGCTGCTAGCTGCCTCCATTTTTGCCCACAGGCAATACCTCACAGATCAGGAGGAAACTGAGGTGAGGACTTAGGTGAGTGTGTTGAGGAGCAGATGCAGGCCCCCAGCAGTCAAGGTGCAGAGATGTCCTTCAAAGTGGCCCAGGGTTCACATGCTTTCTGGGGAAAGCTTACTCAGACCAGGATCTGTTGCTCAGGCATGGAAGTGCCCTTGTGCAGGGGGCCCTGGGCCTTCCTCGTGGCCAGCTGCTACCTCACACAAGACCTGAGCTCCAGGACCTCTTATGAAAGGAGGTGGGGAACACCCTCAGCACCCTGGACCAGGCTGCTCAGTGGGCACAGCTGCATGGTTGGCTGTAACTTCTGTTCCTGCTGGGTGGGCTGGAGGCTGTTAGAGGACGACCAGCTCCACTCAGGGACTGGGGACAGGGGGACAGCCTGTTTCAAGGACAAGAGGACTGGCTGACTGAGGGACAGAGGACAAGTTAGCTCAGGGACAAGGGACAGAGGGACAGGCTGGCTCAAGGACAGGGGGAGGGGGACAGGCTAATTCAGGGACAGGGGAATAAGGGGACAGGCCAACTTGAGGATAAAGGGACAGGCTGACTCAGGGATGGGGTCAGGGAACAGGCCAGTTCAGGAAAAGTGACCCAGCCCAGCTGGAAGCCAATGCAGTAGGAGGGCGCCACCCACTGCCAGAGCTCAGGATCTTCTGTCCTAACACTCTTAGATATGCAGGGTGATGTTGAGGACTGCAGGGACGCTAGAGCTGTCACTCTTTGTGTGCCTGCACTCTTGGCCACACTGGGCAGTTGATGAACACACAGAACTGTGGCCTCAGAGAAGAAAACTGGAACTCTTTTTGTGCCCAAGTGTTGGGGTCCGGAGTGTTTGCAGACCTGGCCTCACAGCTGACACGCCAGCACTGTGGGTCATGGTGGACTTGTGTCCCCCACAAGGCTGCTCACACAGAAAGGGGGAGTGATGCTCAGGTGATATTTGGGGAGCCTGGGGTGGGGCCTGGAGTTGTACAGGCAGAGACATTGCTGCCATGAAGGACAGGATGGAGGCAGGACAAACAAGGAGTGGGTCATTTTGCAGAAGAGCCTTGGCTAGGACAATGTCCCTGGACATCTGCCGCCTGTTGGCCTTCATGGGGACCTCCAGGAGGCCGCTGGCCCGGCAGTTGCCATGCTCCAAACCCTGGCCTCAGCCATGGTGCTGGATCTTAATGAGCTGTCTCAATAAGCTTGAGTTTTCTAGCTGCCTGACACTGTAACTTTTGGGGACAAAATAATTTCTGATGGCCTCAGAGGTGGAGCAGTGGATAAAGTGTTGGAGTCTTTTTTTTTTTTTTTTTTTTGCCTCCAAGGTTTTTGCTGGGGCTCGGTGCCTACACCAGGAATCTACTGCTCCTGGAGGCTATTTTTTTCCGCCTTTTGTTGTCCTGGTTTGTCACTGTTGTGATTGTTATTGTTATTGATATCATTGTTGGATAGGGCAGAGAAAAATAGAGAGAGGAGGGGAAGACAGAGAGAGGGAGAGAAAGACACCTGCAGACCTGCTTCACCGTTTGTGAAGTGACTCCCCTGTGGATGGGGAGCCGTGGGCTCGAACTGGGACCCTTACCCCGGTCCTTGCACTTTGCTCCATGTGTGCTTAACCTGCTGTGCTACCACCTGGCCCCCAGAGTGTTGGATTCTTGAGCATGAGGTCCCCAGTTTAACCCCTGGCACTACTTGTGCCTCTCTTTTATAAATATTAAAAATAATTTCTGATTGGGACAGACACTTGCACCATGGAATTAAGCTTTTCTTACTTATTTTTTTGTCAATATCAATTTTGCTGAGGCTCTGACCCTGCTCAATTTCATTCCTCCTAGAGGTGTGTCTCTTTCTCTTTCTAGACAAGAGTACAGATTTGGTAAGGGGGAGAGAGAGAGAGATCACAGCACTCCTTCACCACTCATAAAACTTCTGCCTTTTAAATTTAATTATTTATTTATTTAGACACCAGGATTATCACTGGGTGCCTGCACTATGAATTCAACACTCCCAGTGGCCGTTTTTCCTTTCTTTTTTCTTTCCTTTTTTATTTGATAGGACAGAGAAATTGAGAGGGAAGGGGAAATAGAGAAGGAAAAGCAAAAACAGACACCTGCAGGCAGTGCTCAAGAATTCCCCCTGCGGGGAGCGGGGAGCTCAAACCTGGGTGCTTGTGCATACTGATGTGTGCACGTAACTGGGTGTGCCACCGCCTGGCCCCCAAAACTTGCCCTTTGCGTGGTGCTCCCATGTGGTGTCCTGGGGCTTCTTCACCCACATAAACAAAACTGTGCACTCCACCAGGTGAGTTATCTCCTGGTCCTCTTCCTGCTGTAGAGTGGTCGACTTTCAGACTGAGAAGACCACACATGAGTCAAGAGTTGGCATCCTATAAACACTGCCGTTGGGAGGCGGGCTGTAGCTCAGCGGGTTAAGTGCAGGTGGCGCAAAGTATAAAGACTGGCATAAGGATCCCGGTTCGAGCCCCCAGCTCCCCACCTGCAGGGTAGTTGCTTCACAAGCGGTGAAGCAGGTCTGCAGGTGTCTTTCTCTCCCCCTCTCTGTCTCCCCCTCCTCTCTCCATTTCTCTCTGTCCTATCCAACAAAGACAACATCAATAACTACAACAATAAAACAAGGGCAACAAAAGGGAATAGATAAATATTTTAAAAAATTAAAAAAGAAAAAACACTGCTGTTAATGCTCCCTGCACTGGAAATCAGATCAGCAGTGGCTGAGGTCCAGGCAGATCAGAATTTTTAATTTTATTATTTATTTTTTATTTTTTCCCTTTTATTGCACTTGTTTATCGTTGTTATTATTGTTGTTGTTATTGCTGTTGTTGTTGTGGGATAGGATAGAGAGAAATGGAGAGAGGAGGGGAAGACAGAGAGGGGAAGAGAAAGACACCTGCAGACCTGCCTCACCGCTTGTGAAGCGACCCCACTGCAGGTGGAGAGCCAGGGACTTGAACTGGGATCCTTGAGCTGGTCCTTGTGCTTTGTGCCACCTGCGCTTAACCAGCTGCACCACTGCCTGGCTCCCAGATCTGAATTTTTTTTTTTCCTCCTCCAGGGTTATTGCTGGGCTCGGTGCCTGCACCATGAATCCACTGCTCCTGGAGGCCATTTCCCCCCCCTTTTGTTGCCCTTGTTGTAGCTTCGTTGTGGTTATTATTATTGCCCTTGTTGATGCAATTCGTTGTTGGATAGGACAGAGAGAAATGGAGAGAGGAGGGGAAGACAGAGAAGGGGAGAGAAAGATAGACACCTGCATACCTGCTTCACCGCCTGTGAAGCGACTCCCCTGCAGGTGGGGAGCCGGGGGCTCGAACCGGGATCCTTATGCCGGTCCCTGCGCTTTGCGCCACATGCACTTAACCCACTGTGCCACCGCCCGACCCCCCAGATCTGAATTTTTAAAATAGTTATTCATTTATTTTTGCCTCCAGGGTTATTGCTGGGGCTTGGTACCTGCACTACGAATCCACTGCTCCTGAAGGCCATTTTTTCCATTTTGTTGTTGTTGTTGTTATTGGATAGTACAGAGAGAAATGGAGAGAGGAGGGAAGACAGAGATGGGGAGAAAAAGATAGATACCTGCATACCTGCTTGGGAAGACAGAGAGGGGGAGAGATAAGACACCTGCAGACCTGCTTCCCTGCTTGTGAAGTGACCCCCCCACAGGTGGGGATGGGGGGCTCAAACTGTGATCCTTAAGCAGGTTCTTGTGCTTCCTGCTAACCCACTGCGCTACCGCCCTGCCCCCTTTAATGTTTATTTTAAAATTTTACTTATTAACATGAAAGAAAGAGCTAGAGCAAAACTCTTGACATATGTAAATCTAGAGATTGAACTTGGGCCTCATGCTTGAGATTCTAGCACTTTATTATCCACTGACCACCTTCCAGCCCACATGCCGGTTTTTCAAGCATGACCCAGAAGGATCCAGAACACCTTGTGGGTTGAAAGAAGGTGTGCCTGGGAACCTGTTCTGTGCTGTGTATATAGTGGAATTGCCAAATTCTAGAGAAAAATCACTAGAAATACTTGGCCCCACATGGCATCTTCCCATGTGGGAAGCATGAAAGAGCCAGGCTGGGGGTGTCCCCTAAACCCCGGAAGGGTGCTGAAACCAAAGAGGAGCCCTAGCCTGGTAAGCTACCACTGGGTATTGTGCTCTCCCCAGGGTGGTGGATCTTTCTAGAAGGCAATAATGGGACAGGATGAGGGAGCAGGCTCCTCGTAGCCAACAGGTCCCATAGGGTCTGCACTGGCACCTCAAGTCACAGGCTGATGTCACATGGGGACTGATTCAGGGATGAGGACTGAGGGTATGCTAGAATGGGGTATACCGCACCCAGCTGGAGGGAAAATTAGAGGGGGGGGGAGGCCGGCAAAAGTACAGAGGTGGGCCCGAAATGGGGGCCTGGCAATCCTGGCGGCTGGGGATGGAAGAGTGGAGCGCCACCTGCTGCCACCCAGTGGCGGGCCGCGGGGTCGCAGGAGGAGGGAGTCTGGGTGGCTCCTCTCTGTCAACCGCCCACCTTTTCCTCCCACCCGGGTCCCCGAAGTCTCAGGTGGACCACTTTCCTGGAGAAACCCGAGACCCTGCTGTTTGTAGGAAGCCGCGGTGGTCCTGGGGCAGGGCCGGTGCTGGTCCCGGATACTCGAGGCTGGAAACAGGCGAGGGCTGCTCACAGGGCGGGCGGGGCCCAGGCGTGGTGGGGGTGCCCGGGGTGACACTGCGGCAGCGGTGGACCACCCCCCACACCCTGGGCCCAGGCCGCCCCCCACTCTCATTCCCCCTCTGCTTGTGTAAGGAGCTCCATGCCGCCCCCACTGCCTGCTCTGACAATGTGATAAAGGGCAGATGACTTCATGTCCGGAGGTGCAGAGCACCGGGCCTAGGAACCCCGGTCGCGGTTCCAGGCCGGCCCAGGTGGGAACGGACCGGGGCCCTGACGTCACTTCCGCCTCCGGGCGCGGGCTCTGCGAATGGAGGCGGCACGGAAGCCACGGCTCAGCCTGAGCCGTCGGAAGCCGCCTCTGTGGGACGGGTGAGGGAACAGGAGGCGCTGCGTGGGTCGCGACGGAGGCCGAGAAGGCGGGCGGGGGCGGCTTCCCTGGTGTTTCCCCGGGCCGCGGGGGGTTGCCATCCCTGGACTCACCGGCGGCTGCCCACTGGCCCTGCGCCCTCCCTCCGGGTGTCCCCTCCTGTCCCCTGAGTGTCCCCTCATGTGTCCCCAGGCCCCCAGCCGCTGGCTCCCGCGGCCTGCAGTCCCCTGGGGACTGTGCGCCTTGGGCGGAGGTGCTGCGCGCTGGCAGCGCTGACCTGAGCGCCGACGGCCGGCTGCCCCCGCTGCCCGCGTTCCCGGGTCAGGTGCGTGCTCTGGGGGACCAGCCCTCGGGTGGGAGACCGGCCCACGCGGGCACGGCCCCACCACTCCATCTTCCAGGAACCTGAGCGTCTCCAACCCGTCCCGAAGCCTGAGGTCTTCACCGTCGGAGGCGAGGTGTTCTCCTGGACGCCTTTTCCACCCGCCCGGGGAGGAGGAGGAGGAGGAGGAGGAGGCCTAGGCCGCGGCCGCCCCTACCGCGTGATCCCTGCAGAGGCAGAGCTTCCGGGGCCTCGGTCCTGCTCCCCAAAGCTGCCTGCGCCCAAGCCCCTCACGGCTGATGAGCAGCCGAGTGCTCAGAGGGACCCGGCCCTGCGGAGCTGCCCCATGTGCCAGGTGGACTTCAGGCCCACGTGAGTGACCCCCCTTTCGGATTCCACAACCAGTCTTACAAAGCTGAAAAGTGCCTGGGCAGGTTGTCCTTAGACGAACATCTCTCACATGGAAAGCGCTCAGAAGGGAGGCTTAGGGATTATAGGTCTGGGGTGCTCTTGCTTGTCCACAGTTACCCACACAGGCTATATATAAGAGGAGAACTCTTTTCCCTCTTTAGTGGGGAATCTCCCATTCCCCATGGGGATCTGGGGTGTTTACAGGGACCAGAGCCCAGTGGGTTACTGAGCTGTTTTCTATTTAAATTTCTATTTATTTTCACTAGAGCACTGCTTAGCTGTGGTGATTCTAGGAATTGAACCTGGGACCTCAGAGCCTCAGGCACAAAAGTCTTTTGCAGAACCATTGTGCTGTTTCCCTAAAAAAAATGCTTTATTCACTTAGGGAGAGAGAGAACCAGAGCATCACTCTGGTAGATGCGATGCTGGGGCTCACAGTTTATCCACTGAGCCATTATTTCTAAAATAGCTTTTATTTTATTCATTCCCTTTTGTTGCCTTTGTTGTTTTATTGTTGTAGCTATTATTATTGTTGTTACTGATGTCGTTGTTGGATAGGACTGAGAGAAATGGAGAGAGGAGGGAAAGGCAGAGGGGGAGAGAAAGACACCTGCGTACCTGCTTCACCACCTGTGAAGTGAGTCCCCTGAAGGTGGGGAGCAGGTGTGTGTGTGTGTGTGTGTGTGTGTGTATGCAACCAGGATCCTTATGCTGGTCCTTGTACTTTGTACCACATGCGCTTAACTCACCTTTTATTATCTTTATTTACTGGATAGAGACAGCCAGAAATCAAGAGGGAAGGGGGTGATAGAGAGGGAGAGAGACAGAGAGACACCTGCAGCCCTGCTTCACCACTCGTAAAGCTTTCCCCCAGCAGGTAGGGACCAGGGGCTTGAACCCAGGCCCTTGCGCATTGTAATACATGCACTTAAACCAAGTGAGCCACCACCCAGCTCCTAAAATAGCTTTCTTAATACCTTCTGAGGCCAGTTGTAGGTTTAAAAGTCAAGCCTGTCTAGGGCTGGGAGGGCATCTCACCTGGGTAGTGAGTGCCTGCTTTGCCCTGAACACAATTCAGGTTTGAATCCAGTTTCCACTGCAGTGGAGGAAACCTTGCTTCAGTGGCATCTTTCCTTTTTCTCTCTCTGTCTCTCTCTGTCTTTATCAGAGAAAAGTCACCAGTGCCAACAACTAAAGAAAATACAGGACTGTCTAGAAATGCCAGGATTTCTCTAAGAATTCCTGGTACATGTCTCTCTGTTTCTTTTTTTCCACTGAGATAGAGAAATTAAGGGGGGTAGAGAGAGACCTGGGGGTCGTGTGGGTGGTAGTGCACCTGGTTAAGCGCAGGCACTGGCACAAGAATCACAGATCGAGCCCCTGGCTCCCCACCTGCATGGTGGTTGTCACTTAACAAGTGGTGAAGCAAGTCTGCAGGTGTCTCTCTTTCCTTTTTTTTTTTTAATATTCCCTTTTGTTGCCTTTATTGTTTTAGTTATTATTGTTGTTACTGATGTCATTGTTGGATAGGACAGAGAGAAATGGAGAGAGGAGGGGAAGACAGAGAGGGGGAGAGAAAGATAGACACCTGCAGACCTGCTTCACTGCTTGTGAAGTGACTCCTCCTACAGGTGGGGAGCCGGGATCCTTATGTTGGTCCTTGTGCTTTGCGCCACATGTGCTTAACCCACTGCACTACTGCCTGACTCCCAGGGCTGAGTCTTTTATTGGATTGTTGGAAAAATCATGATACATATTTGCATAGAAAAACATATCATGACTTTTCCGAGAACCCTGTACATTGTGGCCTGGTCAAGTGCCTCAGTTTGCCAAGGCAGATGCCCTACCTGCTGCAGGTCTGTGCTATGAACACCTTCTGTTTGGCTCTAAAGGAGAGGCCTGGAAGCAGTGTGACCATAGAAGCCCCCAGGCATTAAAAATAGGGTCACAGCCCAACAATAGGGGTCCTGGGGTGGAGGAGACACATTGTCTCCTGCTTCTCCCTGGAGAAATGTGGGCTGTAAGGTCTTCTGAAATTTGTATTTTAATTAATTAATTAAAAATATTTATTTATCCCCTTTTGTTGCCCTTGTTTTTTTATTGTTGTAGTTATTGTTGTTATTGATGTCGTCATTGTTAGATAGGACAGAGAACAATGGAAAGAGGAAGGGAAGACGGGGAGAGAAAGATAGACACCTGCAGACCTGCTTCACCGCCTGTGAAGCAACTCCCCTGCAGGTGGGGAACAGGGGGCTCTAACTGGGATCCTTGCACTTCACGCCACCTGCGCTTAACCTGCTGCGTTACCACCTGACTCCCAATTAGTTTTTTTTTTTTTTTTTTACCAGAGTACTCAGCTCTGGCTTGTGGTGTGGGGGATTGAACCTGGTATTATTTTTAAATTTTATTTCTTTAGTTATTATTGGACAGAGACAAATTGAAAGGGAAGGGATAGAGAGGGAGAGAGACAGAAACACCAGCAGCCCTGCTTCACCACTTGTGAAGCTTTCCCCCTGCAGGTAGGGACCAGGGGCTTGAACCTGGATCCTTATGCACTGTAATGTGTGTGCTTAACCTGTTGCGCCACCGCCTGGCCCCCAAACCTGGGATTATGGAAAATAATTTCTTTGCATAACCATTATGCTATCTCCTCCACATTTCTTGAATTTTTTTTTTTAAATTTTCCCTTTTGCTGCCCTTTTTTTTTTATTGTTATTGATGTCGTTGTTGTTAGATAGGACAGAGAGAAATGGAGAGAGGAGGGGAAGACAGAGGGGAGAGATAGACACCTGCAGACATGCTTCACCACCTGTGAAGCGATTCCCCTGCAGGTGGGGAGCTGGGCGCTCGAACCAGGATCCTTACACCGGTCCTTGCACTTCGTGCCACATGTACTTAACCTGCTGCACTACTGCCCAACTCCCTCTTGAATGTTTCTAACTGGAGCTGGAAGCTGTGATTGGCTCTCTGAGCCGCAGAGAAGTGAGTGGTGCAAGGCCCAGGAGACTGCTAACCCCTACGGGGTCCTATGTCACCTGGCCTGGAGGCTCCTGGTTCACCTGAATTCCAGTGATGTGACAGTTAAATGCAACAGTCCCCCCATGAGCCTCCCATAGCATAGCCAGCTGCCTCATGGTCCTCTTTGCCAGAGTCATGGCAGAGGACACCTGCCTGATGAGACCCCAGTGGCCCCAAGGCCCCCAGGCTCCTGGCGCTGAACCCACTCTGGCCCTGTCCCTCTTGCAGTTTGTGGCCTTCTGCTGGGCCTCCATGCATCCAGGGAATAGGGCCAGTGAGCAGCTGGAGCAGACCTGAATGCCTCCTGTGATGCTGCCTTAACCTATTGGCCCAGCTCACCCAGATCTTAAAACCATCTGGCAATGTTGGAGATAACATGGAGGGCAGGTTCTTGAGGGTGTCTGGGGTCTTGGGACCTCAGAACAGGAAGGGAATCTTTAAGCACTTGGGATGCAGAGGGAACCCCCAGAAGTGGTGCTGGCCACGGGAACCTGGGTGCAAGTGTGAGCTCCTGGGAGCAAGCAGCTCTGCTCAGATGCCCCTGGTCTAAGCAGAGGCCGGGGGACACGGTGGCAAGGCTTGTCCCCACACTGCAGAGGAGAGAGCTGGAGGGATCTGCCTGGCCATCGGAGGTGGGTCAGCCACAGAGGGGAGGTTTCTGGGAGGGGGAGCATGGCTGTCACCCTCCATAGCCAGTGACTGAGCTGCTCTGTGACATACCCAGGCCCTAAGAGGCAGCTCTAGGCCCCTGCTGAGAATCCTGCCTTGCCACCCTCAGACTCACAGCTGGGACACATGGGATGGTCATTGCTGGTGTCCCTCCTCCTCAGGGTCAGGGAGCAGAGCGCTCAAGGGTCCAGACATCTCCATGTGCCCACTGGGTGCTGAGAGACTGACCTGCTGTCATGGGGTGTTCCTGGGGGCCAGTTCAGACATAGTGTCCCTCTGCCTGGTGTCCAGGGACACACATGCTGGCAGGGTGGCCCTTCCTGCTACCTCTCCCATTGGCTCTGCTGCCATGTCCAGTGTGGGGAAGGCTGGGTGCTCACGCCAAGGGTGCCCTCTTTAGGGTGACTGTCCTCTCCCTTGCAGGCTGACCCAGCTGGATATCGACAGCCACCTGGCCCAGTGCCTGGCAGAGAGCACAGAAGACATAGTGTGGTGACACCTACTGCCATGATAACTACACTTCTTGTCCCCCTTAAAGCTGGACATTAAAAGTATGTGTGTGTGTGTGTGTGTGTGTTTCTGGTGGATGCTGAGCATTGAGTCATGGCTGCAGGAAAACATGGCTGCTCATAGGTGGCCCTAACCTGGCAGGTGGGTTCAGTGCCTGGGCCAGGCCGGCCATGCATTCTGGGTTGTCTGTGGATAAGCTGGGGGCCATTTCCTGTTCCTGGACTCAGCTCCATGTCCACTGCATCCATCCCTGTGAACCTGTCCACTGCAGGCTGCATGTTGACAGTTTTTGTTCATTGAGTATTCACTGGCATTCTGGAAGACCTGGGCTTTGGGCCATCTCAGCTTACACCTCCTCTTGGCCATGGTGGCAGGTTGTGGAAACCCTGGAGTAACTTCTAGAATGTGTCCATAGCTTCCTTTGTCAGTGGGGCTCCGTGGAAGAAGTCAGCGTGAGGGCTTCACTCTGACTCTGATTGCAGGAGGTTCTGGAACAGCTGAGGGGAGGCAGTGATAGGATGGCAGGAGCCAGGCACAGGGAAGCATGGATGGATGGAGAGAGAGAGTTTAGGGGCACTGAGACTCCTGGAAGGTGTGAGGGTGGGTGGGCCGTGACACTTGCCGATCCCAGTGAACGACGGTACCAATGACCCATACTAAACTGAACTCTGATTGACGGGGACAAGGAAACACTTCTTCCATGGGGACATGAATGGTGGCCAGGTAGGAGATCCCTACACATGAAACTGCCTGTTTATAATGTGAATCTTTTTTTCTGCCACCAGGGTTATCTCTGGGGCTTAGTGTCTGTACTGCAAATTCGCTGTTCACAGTAGTCATTTTTTCCATTTATTTTTCTTTCTGTTTATTTGGCAGGACAGAGAAATTAAGAGGCAAGGGAGATGGAGAAGGGCATAGAAAGACACTTGCAGGGGTCGGGCAGTAGCACAGTGGGTTGAGCACATATGCAAAGATGGGAAGGAATCCTTGCATGGGTCCTTGTGCTTTGTACTATATGTACTTAAGCCAG
This sequence comes from Erinaceus europaeus, assembly GCF_950295315.1. Classification (NCBI taxonomy): domain Eukaryota; kingdom Metazoa; phylum Chordata; class Mammalia; order Eulipotyphla; family Erinaceidae; genus Erinaceus; species Erinaceus europaeus. Next base: position 79,018,317 of record NC_080171.1, on the reverse strand, counting down.
TGCGCTATTACCCAGCCCCCCTAAAACTCATTTATTTGCCAGCAGGGTTATCACTGAATGCCTGTGTGACATCACTGCTCATAGCAGCCATTTTCTTTTCCTTCCTCTAGACAGAAGATGCGAGAGAGAGAGGGAGAGAGGAGAGACACTGCAGCAATGCTCCACAGAGTATAAAGCTCCCCTTCCACTTACAGATGCTCCCATGTGGTGGCCTGGAGCTTGAGCTTGGGTCTGTGCATGCTAATGTGTGCACTCCTCCCACCCCCATATCTGGTTAAGTACACACATTACCACGCTCAAGGACAAGAATGCAAGCTCTCAGTTCCCACCTGCAGGTGGGAAACCTTCATGAGTGGTGAAGCAGGGCTGCAGGTGTCTCCCAATTTCTCTCTCTTTTTTTTATTTGTTATTGGATAGAGACAAATTGAGAGAGAAGGGGGAGATAGAGAGGAAGAGAGACACCTGCAGACCTGCTTCACCGCCTGTGAAGTGACTCCCCTGCAGGTGGGGAGCCGGGGGCTTGAACCGGGATCCTAACCTGTCCTGCGCTTTGCACCACATGCGCTTAACCCACTGTGCTACCCCCCGACACCCCCAATTTCTCTGTCTTTATCCAATAAAAATAAAATTGAAAATAAGTAAAGATGGTTCCCCAGATATGTGCTCCCCAGAGGCACCCTCTTGGAATGGAAACCTTGAGGCAAGCATCTTCAGGAATAGCTTTAAAGGGAGGGCCTGAGGGGTGAGGCTACTCTCTGAGGGAGGAAGCCAGCAGCCATGGCTCTGGGTTCACTGAGCACAGCCAACAGCGCTCTTAGCTATAGCACCACCATTCCCAGAAGCCTTTGCTGAAGCGACTCAGTTGTATAGGGAGCACTCACAAGTCAGCACTCACAAATCTTGTGTTCACAAACGCCTGGCAGATGGGCTGGTGGGGAGCTCTGCCTGCAAGTAGGCCCGCATATGGTATACCCTGGAGGCCAAAAGGAGGAAATGCCCACCCTCTGCCTGCCAAACCTGGGCCTGTGCTTCTGGGGCAAAAACACTGCTCCTACACCTGTGCGGCCCAAGACTCCTCAGGACAAAGGGCCTCCAGGCTCACAGCTCTAGAGGTGGCCTGGACATGGTGGGAGGAACCTTAGCGGGGTGCAGGTGACCTTCTGCTCTGGTCACAGGCCTGGTGGCAGCAGGCTATGTCCAAACATCCCACCTTATCTGTGCTGTGCTTCCCACCTGTCTAGGAGGTGCTGCCCCTGAGCTTGGCTAAGAGATGGGCATTTGGGAACATGGTACTTTGAGGGAGAAGCCCCAAGAGCTTAGAGCCCCAAAGAGCCCAGAGACTGTGCTCTTTCCAGAGCACTTCCATCCTGGCCTTACTGCAAGTTGCGGTGCCAGGAGTGTGTTTCTACAGTTGTCATGATTCAGGTGTGATTCAAGGACTCATCAAACATAGGTCTGTTTACAAATTTCAAAATTCAGAGTGATGGGGAAAAATAATTCACTCAAACTTCACAAAGAACACAAGGCATGGCATAGGCACTGCACAGTATTTGCAGAAATACATTTTGTGCAGATTTCATTTTTTTTTTTCTTCCAGGGTTATCACTGGGACTTGGTGCCTGCACTACGAATCCACTGCTCCTAGAGGCTAATTTTTCCCTTTTGTTGCCCTTGTTTATCGTTGTTATTATTATTGTTGTTATTGCTGTCATTGTTGGATAGAGAAATTGAGAGAGGAGGGGAAGAAAAAGATTGACACCTGCAGACCTGCTTCACTACTTGTTAAACAACCTTCCCTGCAGGTGGGGAGCCGGGGGCTCGAACCAGGATCCTTCTGCCAGTCCTTGTGCTTCGTACCATATTTGCTTAACCCACTGTGCCACCACCCAGCTCCCCTTTTTTTTCCAGACCCAAGTACCACACAGCTCTGGTTTACCATGATGGCACCAGGGATCAAACTTTGTTTCCCCCCCCCCCCCACCTGTATTTTGGTTTACCTGTGCTTTGGCGAGCCATTCAATCCATCTCTGATCCAATTCTCCTGGTTCTGATCTGTGTTTTGGCAGGTGCTGTCAGGGTAGTAGCTGTGGCTTTGAGGCTACTCAAACATGGGAGGAAGTGCAGCTACGGGAACTTACCAGGGTTGAGGGGGTTTTGTATACATCTTGATGGTGCCATGTCCCTTCAGGCATTTAAAATTCCTGACCCCTAGCTTGCAGTAGCAATAAAGGCATCAGAGGGCAGCCTCACGTCATCGGTAGTTTTTATTCCCCAGGACATTACAACTAACTCCAGTGGAGCCAGTCAGTTCAGTGTCTGTGGAGAGTGTGCACCTTCAAGGTCCTGGGACAGTTTCTCCTGGGGACACATGGCCTGAAGCCCCCAACACCGCAGACTCAGGCACTTGCTCCTCAGGCAGGCAGTGGCCCAGGGTCCAGGATGGGGTGGTCCGGCTCAGGCCTCCCTGGCCACGCTGGAGCCAGGCGCTGGCCTCGCATGCATGTGCTGTGGTTGGGACAGAGTTCAGGGGTCAGCTGCAGAGACAGGATGCTCACACTGACTCCTCGGTGGACAGCAGGAGCGGATTGATGTACTCAAAGCCTTCAAACTCAGACTGGTCGATCCTCTTGATGACGTCCCTGTAAACACAGCCAGAGTATGGCTGCCTGCTCTCCATAAACCCTCCCCCCCCACCCCCGGCCTGGCTTACTCATTATATTTTAAAATTCTAAAATTTTTAGCCAGAAATTGAGAGGAAGGAGGAGCTAGAGAGGGAAAGAGAGAGATAACTGCAGCAGTGCTTTACCACTTGTGAAGCTTTCCCCCTGCAGGTCGGGACTGGGGGCTTGAACCTGGGTCCTTGCTCATTGTAATATGTGCACTTAACCAGGTGCACCACCACTTGGCCCCCTGTAATGTGTGCTTAACCAGGGGGCCTGGCTTACTCATCATCGGGGGTGAGCTGCACAGGCTCGCTGGTGAACTGTGTGTCGAAGTTGTCCAACCCGTAGTCGTCCGTGATCTGCGGCTGGAAGGGTGGGAGGGCCTGCTTCTTCTCCAGCTGTGGGGACATGGGATGTCAGGGTGGTGACACCCCAGAGCAGGATTCTGGGTTCACAGATTGTGAGGATGGGGACCACACAACACTTGGATGCACACAGGCTCATAACGAAGACCTGAATGCAATAAGCTCAGATCCCAACTTGCCTTTTTTTTTTTTTTTCCTGCCACCAGGGTTATTGCTGGGACCTTGTGCTAGCACATGAATCCACCACTCCTGGTAGCCATTTTTTCCTTTCCAATTTTTATTAGGACAGAGAGATAAAGTGAAAAACAGATACCTGCAGACCTGATTCACCACTTTTTTAAAAATGTAATTACTGTTTTTAATTGATGTTGTCGTTGGATACAACAGAGAAATGGAGAGAGGAGGGGAAGACAGGGAGGGGGAGAAAAAGATAGACACCTGCAGACCTGCTTCACCACTTGTGAAGAAACTCCCCTGCAGGTGGGGAGCTGGGGGCTCGAACTGGGATTCTTATGCCGGTCTAGTACTTACACTTGGCGCCATGTGCGCTTAACCCACTGCACTACTGCTCGACTCCTGATTCACCACTTTTGAAGCTTCCTGCTGATGTATAGTGGAGGCTCAAACCCCAGGCCTTAAACTTGGTAATACATGTACTCAACTGGGTGTGCCCAGCCCCCTTATGTGTTTTATTCCCTACAAACACACATGGTCACAAAAAGTTATCCTGGTGGTCCGGTAGGTGGCACAGTGGATAAGGTGCTGGACTCTCAAGCATGAGGTCTGGAGTTCAATCCTCGGCAGCACATGTACCAGAGTGATGTCTGGTTCTTTCTCTCTCTTCCTATATCTCTCATTAATTAATAAATAAAATATTAAAAAAAAATTTATCCTGAGCTGACCACTGCTGGTAGAATGGTTGAGGAGCCAGGACCAGCCCTTCTACCCACCACTATAACAGAGTCCACTAGCAGCATGAGAGATGGTGCAGTGGACAAAACTTTGGATTCTCAAGCATGAGGTTCTGAGTTCAACCCCCAGTAGCACATGTGCTCTCTGAATTCTTCAGTAAATAGATACTGTTTTAAAGGTAAAGCATAGCTGATGTGGGGAATGAGAGGTCTTTACTGCATCTGGGAGCCCCAAGAGTAGGGCTGGTGACACTCATGTTCTCAGAATAAAGGTGGAGTTTCCAGGCAGTGTAGTACTTGGCTGAGTATATTACAGTGCACAAGGACCAGGGTTCAAGCCCCTACTCCCCACCTGCAGCAGGGGGAAAGCTTCACAAATGGTGAAACAGTACTCTTTCTCTTCCCCCCCTACCTCCCTCTTCCCTCTCAATTTCTGTCTCTACCCACAATTAAAATAAAAATAAAAAATACAAGAAAGTGGGGGTCATATGGTGGCACTTTACACATGTTACCATTCACAAGAATCAGGATTCAAGTCCCCAAATGCAGGGGGGAAACTTGCAGGTGGTGAAGCAAGTCTGTAAGGTGTCTCTTTCCCTATCTCCCTCTCCAATTTCTCTTTGCCCTATCAAGTAAAAAAAAATGGGGGTGGGGTAGCACAGCGGGTTAAGTGCAGATGGCATGAAGCACAAGGACTGGCATAAGGATCCCGGTTCGAGCCCCCAGCTCCCCACCTGCCGGGGAGTTGCTTCACAGGTGGTGAAGCAGGTCTGCAGGTATCTGTCTTTCTCGTCCCCTATCTTCCCCTCCTCTCTCCATTGCTGTCTGTCCTATCCAACAATGACAGCAATAACAACAATGATAAAAACAAGGGCAACAAAAGGGAAAAAAAAAAAGCCTTGGGGGTCGGTTGGTAGCATAGCAGGTTAAACTCAGGTGGCACGAAGTGCAAGGAGCTGTGGAAAGATCCTGGTTCGAGTCCCTGGCTCCCCACCTGCAGGGGAGTCACTTCACAAGCGGTGAAGCAGGTCTGCAGGTGTCTTGTCTGTCTCTCCCCCTCTCTGTCTTTCCCTCCTCTCTCCATTTCTGTCCTATCCAACAATGATGACATCAGCAACAACAATAATAACTACAACACCAAAAAAACAAGGGCAACAAAAGGGAAAATAAATAATAAAAAAATAAAAATAAAAAAAGCCTCCAGGAGCAGTGGATTTGTGGTGCAGGCACTGAGCCCTAGCCAGACAGTGGTGCACCTGGTTAAGTACTCACATTAAAAAAAAAAAGAAAAAGAAAAAATGGCTGCCAGGAGTAGTGGATTCATCATGCAGGCACCAAGTCTCAGCAATAACCCTGTTGGCAATAAAAAAAAAAAAAAAAGGGTGGGGGTAGATAGCATAATGGTTGTGCAAACAGACTGTCATGCCTGAGGCTCCAAAGTCCCAGGTTCAATCCCCTCACACCACCATAAGCCAGAGCTGATCAGTGCTCTGGTTCAAAACAAAACAAAACGGAGTGGAGTTGGGCAGTAGCACAGTGGCATAAGTGCAGGTGGTGCAAAGCACAAGGACCTGTGTAAGGATCCCATTTCAAGCCCTCGGCTCCCCACCTGCAGGGGAGTTGCTTCACAAGTGGTGAAGCAGGTCTGCAGATTTCTATCTTTCTCTCCCCCTCTCTGTCTTCCCCTCCTCTCTCCATTTCTCTGTCCTATCCAACAATGACAATATCAATAACTACAACAATAAAATAAGGGCAACAAAAAAGAATAAATAAATATTAAAAGAAGGGGGGGAGCTCAGCCCCTAGCACAAGGCCTGCCCAGAAATAAAACCAGGGCCCCAACCCTGGCATATGGGCAGCTTGACTGGCAGGACAGGTGTCTTAGCTGCTGGGAGCTGGCACTACCCACCCCACAACAGGCTGGTGAGCACAGCCCCAGAGTTCCCTGAGAGGGCTTCTGGCACAGCCATGGGCCCAGGTCAGTGCTCCTCTCCATCTTGGGGCCCCAGCCTTCAGAGGTAGCAGGCAGGCAGAGGCATCTCCTAGTTCAGCAGGTTCCTGAGCCACAGGCCATGGCTGGTGAGTGCCTCAAGCCAGCAGACAAGGCAACTAAGTGACAGGCCGGGCAGTGGTACACCCAATAGAGAGCACACATCTGTGCAAGGATGCAGGTTTAAGTCCCTGGTCCCCACATGTACAGGGGAAGCTTCACAAGCAGTGGAGCAGTGCTGTGGGTCTATCTTCTGCTTCCCCTCCATTTTCTCTATCCAAAAAAAAAAAAAAAAAAAAGGAAAGAAAAGTACTATGTGCATTCAACCAGGTGAGCCACCATTCAACCACAAGAAAAAAAAAAAAGTTGCCAGGAGCTCTGTATTCCTCATGCAGGCACTGAGTGCTACAGGCGTCTGTTTCTTCTGCTCTCCCTGCCCAATTTCTCTCTATATCCAAGAAAAAAAAAAAAAAGAAAGAGGGAAAAGCTGCCAGGAGTAGTGGATTCCTCATGCAGGCACCAAACCCCAAGTCCCAGAAATATCCATGGCAACAAAAATAAATCAACAACAATAAAACCTTCCTGGACAGTTTCTAAGAGCACCAGCATTCTTGAGTGCTGCGTTAGCACCAGTCACTTCCATGAGTGAGGACAGATTTGTTTGAAATAACCCAGCCAGGGCTCAAGATGGCAGAGACCCCTCCAAGCCACCAAGAGCAGAGGTCCTGTGGGTGGAGAGTGACAGGGATGTGAAGGAGTAGGTGAGAAGCTGGAGCTGTCAGAAGAGTGGGAGAGAGTCACCCAGTGCCAGGGGATGTCATCATCTAATTTGGATTTAGACTGCATCTGATCAGCTCTCTTTCCTCAAAGTGCATTTTACAGGTCTCTCTGAGAGCCCCAGAGTTAACCACAGGGCTCAGGGAGCCATCATGAAGTTACAAGTGTTCTTCCCTGGACCACTCCACCCTAGCTTCCAGAGCCCACTGGGGATGCCGGAGGAGACATTGCCAAGAGGCCCTGTCCTGAGGGACACACACACACACACACACCTGCTGTCCTGGTTCTTTGTTGAATAGTATTTCCAAATTACACACCCCCGCTGTCCTGGTTCTTACACACACACACACACACACACACACACACACACACACACACACACACACACCTGTCCTGGTTCTTACAATCACACACACACACACACACACACCCTGCTGTCCTGGTTCTGTGTTGAATAGTGTTTCCAAATCATTTCTGAGATCCTGGGGTAGCTCCCCCACACCCTTCATTCCCTCCCCTGCACTCCAGTTCTGAGACCCTGAAGTGTGTACATATACAAGTATCTGTGTGCCTGTGTGTGGGTTCTGAGCATATGTTTCTGCGGGGTGTGCACATGTATGTGATGTGTTCTGTGAGGTGTGCATGTATGTGTTGTCTGTAGTGTATGCACATGCTTGATTTGTGTTTCTGTGGTGTGTACATGTATGTGTTCTGAATGATAACTTCTGGGTGTGTTTTTGTATTATGTATGATCTGAGTGACGTGTTCTGTGGTGTGCATACGTGTTTGGTGTGTGTTCTGAATGAAGTGTCCTGTGGTGTGTTTGCAGTGTGTGATATGTGTGCATGTATATGCAGATCACGCCTTTGCACGCTTTACCAGGTCCCAGTCTATGCTTCGGAAGAAGGCATGAGACTTGATGTCAGAGAATCCAGTCTGTGGCCGGCAGCCGAGCCTCTCTTTGGGGTCCTAGGGTCAGAGTTCAAAGGACAAGGCAGTTAGAGTGAGGGGCCTACACTGGAGGGAAGCAGCTGGCCCTGCTCCACCCGCTTGGGCTCTACTGATGTGGGGGGCAGCATGACAGAGGTGGCAGAGAACAGAGCTCCAGAGCAGCCATGTTACCCTGAGATGTGACATAGCAGCCCATAAACACAGGAACGGTACCTTGTTTAGGAATCCTTTCAGCACGTGTGAAGCTTTAACAGACAGGAATCGGGGGATCCGGATGGGTTTCTCCAGGATGACTGCACAAGAGGTGCTGGTGAGCAGCTCTGCATCCTGAGCATGCCCCCAAGCCCCTTGTAGTCCCCATGCATGGCCACCAGAGGGTGCTGCAGGGGCACTGTGGTCCTGGGTCCCAGTACAGGGTCACTACTGGCCCAGGTGCTCACCCAGGAAACTGAAGGACACTGAGCTAAGTCATTCTGTTCATCCTATTCATTCTATTCATCCATCCAATCATATATTAAAAAAATTTTATTTATAAAAAAAAAAAACACTCACAAAAACCATATGATAAGAGGAGTATAACTCCACACAATTCCCATGACCAGAACTCTGTATCCCATCCCCTCTCCTGATAGCTTTCCTATTCTTTTCCAGTTCTGGTTTATGCTGGATTGGGGGATTGAACCTGGACCTCAGAGCCTCAGGCAGGGAAGTCTGTTTACATAACCATTATGCTGTCTCCCTAGGTCCTGGAGTAAATCAGGAGGGGTCTCTTTATAGCACCTGGGCATGGTCTCCTCTACTGGCTGCCTCACTTCCACTCCTTGGTCCTTTGCCCCTACCTCCAAGCTGAGCTGGGGAGCAGGGTTGGCCAGACCTTATTTTAGGGGATCAAAGGTTAGAGGTGTACTGTTACAGCAGGAGTCACCTGGGGCCCCGCCCCACACACCCCTGGAACTACAGAGGGGACCCAGTCCCCCAGCTGAGTGGGCCACACACCTTGGAATAGGTAGTCCTCTGTGTTCATGTCTGGGTTGTCAGTGATGATGTCGAAGGGGGAGCGCCCAGCCATCATCTCAAACATCAGCACACCTAGTGCCCACCAGTCCACACTGAACCCTGGAAGACATCCCCAGACAAGTGGTTCAAGCTCAGCTACAATGAGGGATGGGAGGGAGGGTGTGTTGGCTCGAGCACCAGTGTCTCTGCCCCGACAGCTGTTCTTGACTGGCACTCACTGGGTCCTCCTCCTAGTCCCCACCATGTGCCTCCATGTGGACTGAGAAGAGCCTGCTGCCATCATGTCAGAGATGCCTCTGCCTTGCACATTTTCATATAAACACACGAACTTGCCTGGAGTGTATTTCACCACACAGGGCTGGAGGGCCCACTTTTCCCTGTGGGCCACCCACAGGGAATGCCCTCCTCCACCCCACACAGGATCCCTTCTGCTCAGTGCCAGACCCTTCCCTGTGGGTCCTGTCCCTGACTGGATTCTAGAATCTGTCCCATCCATTCCTGTATTCTAGGTTCTGTCACATTCACCACCAGGTTCAGGTTCTAGGTTCTGCTCTACCCATCCCAGGCCCAGGTTCTAGGCATGATCTCATTTCTCTTGGGCTAGGTTCTAGGTTCAGCTCCACTCATCCCTGGCCTAGATTCTAGGTTCTGTTTTAATTTAATTTAATTTTTTTGGCTCCAGAATTATCACTGGGGCTTGGCGCCTGCACTATGAATCTACTGCTCTTGGAGGCTATTTTTTTTCCTTTTTGTTGCCCTTGTTGTCTTCATTGTTGTTAATGTTATCATTGTTGGATAGGACAGAGAAATGGAGAGAGGAGGGGAAAACAGAGAGAGAGAGAGAGAGAGAGAGAGAGAGAGAGACACCTGCAGATCTGCTTCACTGCTTGTGAAGCGACTCCTCTGCAGGTGGGGAGCCAGGTGCTTGAACTGGGATTCTTATGCCGGTCCTTGTACTATGCACCATGTGCACTTAACCTGCCATGCCCCCCCCCCCCCCATTCTAGGTTCTATCTCATTAATCTCTAGCCCAGGTTCTAGGTTTTGTCTCATCAATCCCCTACTGTTTGAGGTTCTAGCCCCCCCCCCCCGGTCTGAAGTTCTAGGTTGTTTTCCCCAAGACTGGCTGCATTCTAGATTCTGTCCCACATGTTCCTGGTAAGGTTCTCTTTTCCGTCTTTTCTCTGTCACAATGGTTGGCTGCTAGGCTGGCTATTCTGGTCCCCAGACCTGTTGTTCACCCCTCCTTCCCTGAGTGCCTTTAATAGCAGTGAACTCCCAGGCCTACAGCAATGCCATTTCCAAGGATAAAGAAAGTATAAATATCTGATAGCACATGTGTGACTGCATCACTGAACAAGGACACACAGTAAGAGGGGTGTGTGCATGCAGGCGCACACACTCAAAGTTGAGAGGACAATGCGTCCTGGGGCACCTGGCTCAAGGGCCACACCATCTGCCTTCACTTCTTCCCTTCCTGAGACCCAGGCTTAAACTCTGAGGTCACCTTTGCTTCCTCTGTTCCTTCCTGTTTTCCAAGCCTTAGGACAAAGGGATACTGACAAGTGTCCTCAGACAGGGAGTTTGAGGGGGACACAAGGGACAGTAGATGGGGGTTGGGGACTTGAGCCCAGACCAGGTCAGACAGTGACATGGGCAGGAGACAGTCATGGGTGACCTGACTCTCAGGAAGCACCTGCATGGTGAGTCTGCTGGAACAGGCTGGGCTGGCTGGGATCCCTCCCTCCTCTGCACTGTGACTGCAGCCCCATGGGGCCGTGCCTGTGGTGACAGGCTCCTCCACACCCCAACGTGCCCAGCAGCTCTTCTCACCATACTCTTCTCCCCTCAAGATTTCGGGGGCGATGTAATTCGGGGTTCCGCAGAAAGTGCTGGTTGTGTCACCAGGGCCCAGGCCTTCCTGTTGGGACACAGCCAGTTACTGGGAAGGAAGAATGGAAGGAAAGAGACCCCAGATGTGCCCTCCGCCCTGTGTGTATGTGTGGGGGTTGGCTGGGCTGACCCAGCCTTGGGCGACCTCTTCACTGGAGACGAAAAGCAGGCAGTTCTGGCAGGTCCTGGAGTCCTGTGTATGGGGGGGAGGGGGGAGGGGCAGAGCTCACCTTGCACATGCCATAGTCTGTCAGCTTGATGTGGCCGTCAGCATCCAGCAGGACGTTGTCCAGCTTCAGGTCCCGGTAGATGATCCCTCTCTCATGTAAGAAGTTGAGGGCAATGCAAATCTCAGCTGCATAGAACCTAGGAGAGGAAGGCCCTGGCATCAGGTAAGGGGCCTGCACAGAGGCTGCAGGCAGAGTGGGCAGCATACCGTGCTGTCCCTTCTACCCTAAATCCATGTGCACACAGCTTCAATCAATGGTCATGTGACTCCAGGGCCTTGCAGCCCGGGACCACTGTCCAGGACACACAGCCAGGCCGAACCTGGGGTGTGAGGCTGTGTCAATGAAGCTGCTGCAGAAACTGTATGAGGGACCTCCAGTTCAACTATCACCATGAGCCCTGGTGTCCCCTCGGGCCAGGGGCTGGGGCAGCTAAGGGTACTCTGTGTTCCCAGCAATGTGACCACAGCAGCTGGAAGGAGAAAACAACCAGTGTCCACTCAAGGGTGATACAGTGGGTTCCTGGGTGTCACTGCTACAAAAAGAAGAGCCAGCGGGATGGCCTCAGGGACACTGCTCAGCAGCAGCAGCCAGACACCAGGGACAAGCCTTGAGTGATGACAAGATCCCTGGAGAATGACAGCCCTGGAGACGCGAAGGGGGTGGGCTCCAGGAGGGGAGTTTATGGGGAGGATGAGAGGATGGCGGAACTCATGTAGCAGTTAAGTGTGCGCCCAAGGCCACGGAGCTGCACATAGACTTGGTGGGGGCCTATCTGTTTTGTCGGCCACCAGCTGGAAAGGGATGGAAGCACACAGTTCTGGACTGAGTGCCTGCCTCAGGTGGCTTGCAGTGCAGCCTGGGTTTCTCTTAAAGTGAGGAAATGAGAAAAAGGGGACACATGGAAAACAGGAAGGAGGAGGAGGGAGCAAAGCCCAGCAGCAGGGCAGGGGCCCTACAGTGTCATGGGAACAGACAGGCTCTCTGGGCTGGGACAGCCTGCACTGTCTGAGCCAGGATCCGGGGTACAGCTCAGGGTGGAGGGCATTTCCTCTGGGTGTGACCGTGGGAAAGCCAGCCCATCCCACCCTGCACCCCAATTCTCCCCTTGGGACTGGCATTCAGGAGGCTTCCAGCCTGCCAGCTGTGTGGCTCTGGGCTGTCACATGACAGGACCTCTTCCCTGCTAGTATCAGGGTGTCACTGCCTTCCTCTCCACCAGGATGCCACAATGGGGTGGTCCCTGCCAGCACCCACCTGGCGTGCTCCTCTGGGAGTTTCCTCTGCTTCTGCATGTGGAACATGAGGTCACCACCATTGACATACTCGATCACCAGGAACAGCCTGAGCCAGAGGGAAGGAGGGTGGTCAAGGTTCAGGAGCAGCTGGCCCTGTGGCCAGCTGTGCCCCCTTGCTCAGTTCCAACTCTGATGCAGTGAAACTCTGAGAAGGGACAGATCACTTCCACTGGCTTGTTGGAGTGATGAGAGGGGGAAGCAAGATAGAGTAGAAGTGAGAGGCGGGGTGGGGAGGTACAGGATGGCAGAGATGGGGTTAGACCCATTCTGGGGCTGGGGTGAGATGGCTTGGTGTTACAGGAAGCCCAAGAGTAGGTGCAGTGCACCAGAGAAGGAGATTGGGGTGCTGATATGGGCAGGGACCCTGGGGTCTATAGAGCCAGGGAAGGGGGGTTGGAGCCTGTGGGAGGGGTGGGAGGATGTGACTACGTGGGCCACAGCCAGGAAGGTAGGTGGGGTAAGAGGAGGGAACTAGGGCAGGTGACTTGGTCCCCAGGTTTCCCCAGGCCACCAAGCAATGGGTCACAGACTCCCTCCACATTTAATAAGATTCTGCTTTCAAAATTAAATTCACATGCGATTTTCCAGAAATACCCCAGCAGGGCAGCTTCTGAGTTTCTAGGTCACTGGCTTCTGGAGAGGGAGGAAGGGAGGCCAACCCCTGCATGTGCTGGGTTCCCTGCAGGCTCTGGGTGCTGTGGGAGACAACTGGGGTGGGGGGAGCAGAGGAGTAGCTCTGAAGGACTCAACTGTGAATGACCTACTTCTTGAAGGCTGTGGGGGGGGGCATGTGGTCGTGGGGGGCATGTGGTCATGGTGTGTCATGGGGACACCATGACAAGCTCTTCATAGGGAAGGGCTGCCAGCACCCAGTACAATAACAGAGGACAGTAGTCACAGCATCATTCATGGACACTCAGCACCTGCCCACCTTCACCCCATCCCCCCCTACAATGGCCCCCTGGACAAAGACCTGAGGCCTGAACATAGTGGAAAAGTTTGTTAAAGGCAAAACTTTGAGACTTCAAAGCACAGGACAGGACTGGAAGACAGCTCACTAGTTAGAGCACACTCTTTACAACAGGAGAGAGAACCTGGGTTCAAGCCCTGCCACCACATTGGAGCACTGAGCAGTGGGGAAAGGGGACACTTCATGTGTGGTGGAACAGTGCTGCAGTGCTTCTCCTCCTTATCTCTCTTTAACATTTTATATATTAGAGAAAAATTGAGGGAGGAGGGAAAGATAGAAAGGGAGCGAGAAAGAGGGAGGAGGGAGAGATAGAAAGGGAGCGAGAAAGAGACACTTGCAGCAATGCTTCACTGCTTGTGAATCTTCCCCCCTCTACAGGAGGGGACTAGGGGCTTGAACCTGGGTCCTTGTGAATTTTTTGCCTCCAGGGTTATCATTGGGACTTGGTGCCTGCACTATGAATCCACTGCTTCTGTAGGCTATTTTTTCCCTTTTGTTGCCCTGGTTATCACTGTTGTTGTTGTGGTTATTATTGTTGTTGTTATTGCTATTGTTGTTGGATAGGACAGAGAGAAATGGAGAGAGGAGGGGAGACAGAGAGGGGGAGAGAAAGACACCTGCAGACCTGCTTCACCGCCTGTGAAGCAACCTCACTGCAGGTGGGGAGCCAGGGGCTTGAATTGGGATCCTTAAACTGGTCCGTGTGCTTCACACCATGTGTGTTTAACCCGCTGCGCCACTGCCCAGCTCCACCTTGTGAATTTTAATACATAAGCTCAACTGGGTGTACCACTGCTTAGTCTCTCCTTATCTCTCTCTCTTTGTTTTTTCTTTCCCTCTGTCTTTCACTTCAGAAAAAAGAAAATTTGAGTCTACTGAGAGCAGTGGAATTGTGTAGGCACACAGCCTCCGTGAAACCTGGTGAGAAAACAAAACAAAACAAGCATACACACAAGATGACCAGGAATCGTGTGGAGGGTCTCTTCAGACTACTCCCCTATGCCTGGGAAGGCTTTTGAGTTCCTGGTCCATATATATGGGGGGTGGGGAAAAGGGAGGGGGAGAAAGGGAAAGAGGGAAAAAGAGAGAGAGGAAAGACAGATCACAGCACCAAAGCTTCTTTCAATGCAGGGAGAGCTGCTCTAGAACCTGGGTCACACACACAGCAAAGCAGCAAACTATTGAAGTGAGCTATTTTGCTGGCCTTATATATAGATGTGTTAAAGTGAGCCAATAGCTTTATTTCTGCAGGGTGCTGTGGAGAGGCATCTTTTTTCTTTTTCCTCCTACAGCATGAGAGTCTCACTGCATAGCCATTATGCTGTCTCCCCTGCCCTGTATACTTTAACTTTTAACTGTATACTTAGTGAGTGAGAGTGGGAGGAGAGAGAGAGACAAGAGAGCCCTGAGCCACATGAGCATGGCCTCGGTGCACATGCAGGATTTCACATGCCTGCCTCTGACCCACTTGTGCTGATGCTATGTAATAAGAGCCTTCATGACAGGGCAAAGCCATTTTTCTCTCTCTTTTTAAAAAATTTATTTACTTATTTTGCCTCCAGGGTTATTGCTGGGGCTCGGTGCCTGCACTACAGATCCACTGCTCCTGGAGGCTATTTTTTCCCTTTTGTTGCCCTTGTTTATTGTTGTTACTATTATTGTTGTTGTTATTTCTGTCATTGTTGTTGGATAGGATAGAGAGAAATAGAGAGAGGACGGGAGACAGAGAGGGGAAAGAAAGACAGACACCTGCAGACCTGTTTCACTGCTTGTGAATCGACCCCCCTGCTGGTGAAGAGCCGGGGGCTTGAACCGGAATCCTCACACTGGTCCTTGCACTTGACCTGCTGTGCTACCACCCGGCCCTTCTAAGGGAAGGCAAAGCCATTTCTAAGGAAGTAGAGACAAACTCTAATTCTGAAGGAAAACAGCAACACATTGCCTTCAATAAATTTAGGGTATGCTGGAAAACTAGGAAAAGAAGCTACTTATAGGTCAAGGAGTTCTTTGGAAAGATGAGATTTGCCATTTGGGTATGATTATCTCATTTCTTTCCAATTGCATTAGGAGAAAAGGCAGCACTAACACACGGAAATCTAGAACTTGATAAGGAAACCAAGAAACTCATAAAAAGAGAGAGGGAGAGATGGGAGGTGGTTTCAGAAGGGGCTGGGCAGTGGTGCTCCCAGTAGAGCATACACATCACCGTGTGCAAGGACCTAGGTTTAAGCCCTTGGTTGCCGTTTGCAAGTGAGGGAAGCTTTGTAAGTGGTGTAGCAGTGCTACAGGTATCTTTCTCCCTCTTTTTCTCCTCCTTCCCTCTCAATATCGCTGTCTCTCCAACAAATAAATAACAAATAGAAAAAGAAAATGATTCACTACTTCTTTAAAAGGAAAAGACAGGGGAGTAGGGCAGTAGCGCAGCAGGTTAAGTGCAGGTGGCGCAAAGCGTAAGGACCTGTGTAAGGATCCCGGTTTGAGACCCCGGATCCCCACCTGCAGGGGAGTCACTTCACAAGCGGTGAAGCAGGTCTGCAGGTGTCTCTCTTTCTCCCTCTCTGTCTTCCCCTCCTCTTTCCATTTTTCTCTGTCCTATCCAACAACAACGACATCAATAACAACAATAACTACAATAAAATAACAAGGGCAACAAAATAGAATAAATAAATATTAAAAAAAAAAGAAAGAAAAGACGGGAGTTGGGCGGTAGCACAGCGGGTTAAGTGCAGGTGGTGCTAAGCACAAGGACCAGTATAAGGATCCCGGTTTGAGCCCCCGGCTCCCCACCTGCAGGGGCGTTGCTTCACAAGCGGTGAAGCAGGTCTACAGGTGTCTTATCTTTCTCTTCCCCTCTCTGTCTTCCCCTCCTCTCTCCATTTCTCTCTGTCCTATCCAACAATGACACCAGTAACTACAACAATAAAACAACAAGGGCAACAAAAGGGGATAAATAATATTAAAAAAAGAAGAAAAGACAAGGCCAAGGTAGCTTTCTCTCTGTGTGCAGAGAAATGTCCATCATAGGAGTTTCAAGGAGCCATCTCCTTTTCTTTTTTCTTTTGTAATGTAGAGCACAGCTCTGCTCTGTCTGATGGTCATGCTGGGGATTGAATCCAGGACTTTGGAGCCTCAGGCAGGAAAGTTGTTTTGCATTGCTATTATGCTGTCTCCCCAGCCCATGATGGGAAATAAGCCATTTCTTTTGGGCAGGGCACTGAGCCTGGATCCTGGAACTGGTGACCTGAGGGTCAGGGAATCTGTCTAGTTTGCCATATGTCACAGTGGCAGGATGGGCACCCCCCTCCTTCAGCAGGACCCCAGGGCTGAGGCCACCTTTTTCTGCAGAAGGGCCCTCACACCACTTTGGATGTTTCTTTAGAACGCATTCCCCTACCCCTGTCACCCCATCATCAGATGGTGATTCACTGTGACAATGTGGCACATGGTGACTCAGGGAATCCAGTGACAGTGCAGTATCCACAGAGTGAAAGGCCTGGGGTGCCCTCTTGCTCATGGGCACTGGGGTTGAGTGTGACAAGTTCTTGCACTGGAGTTCAGGGAATGCTGACCCTGTGCCTATAAACAGGCTTGCGCTAGGTGGGGGGAGCGGTTGAGAGGTGATGCTCCAGCGCCTGACCAAGTAGTGAGGTTTGCATTTTAAGCATTTTCAGCAGTTCAGCCAAAAAGCAAGCACAAGTAGGCCATAAGCCACCATTGTCACCGGGTGTCAGAGGAACAAAGGCTGGTGACTCCCCCGTCCGCTGTCACTCAGCATCTGTACTTCTATTCTGAGTTGGCACTGTGACAGCAGTGACAAGGTAGCATCTGAAGGGTGAGGTGACTCATGTTCTTGGTGGGGTGGCGGGGGCCCTCTCAGGATAGTGGGCAACAACAGCCCCAGCCAGTCCCCCACCCCCACCTCAACACCCCTCTCTCAGCTCCGGGGCCTGGGTCCTCCTCTCCCCCCACCCTGAGTGGGCGTGGCACTGCATGGTCCCCAGCCACTATGGAGCATCTGACACACAGTGGCTGCAGAGCTGGGCCCAGTGGCATCTGGAGCCACCCCAAAGCAAGACCTGGGGCATCCCGGTCAGGGAGCCTCAAGCCAACCTTTGGAAGAGCATGGGACAAGAGGTGGGTGAGCTGTCAGAGTCCACTACAGAGCAGCCAGCTGATGGCAGATGTTCCATTGGCGGCCGGCCGGTCTCTCGTCCCTGAGCACACTGGAGGGAGGGGCTGTCCTCAGACAGCAGTTCAATGTGAGGGAGGAGGGAGCTATTGATAAGTCATTTGGCTGGACAGAGCTCACCTAGGACAGCACATATCTTGCCACATGTGAGGCTCTGAGTTCAAGCTCAAGCACCATGTGAGAGTGTCATGGATGGTATCGGGGGGGGGGGGCCTCCGGAAATAGTAGTGTGGTGCTGTGGTGTCTTTCCTTTCTGTCACTCTTGACAATAAAGTATAACAACATTCAGGGAGTCGGGCGGTAGCACAGCAGGTTAAGTGCATGTGGCATGAAGTGCAAGGACCGGTGGAGGGATCCCGGTTCGAGCCCCTGGCTCCCCATCTGCAGGGAGTCACTTCACTGGTGGTGAAGCAGGTCTGCAGGTGTCTATCTTTCTCTCCCCCCTCTGTCTTCCCCTCCTCTCTCCATTTCTCTCTGTCCTATTTAACAACAGCAACATCAATAATAATAACTACAACAACAATAAAAAAAACAAGGGCAACAAAAAGGGAAAATAAATAAATTAAAAAATTTTTAAAAAGAGGGGGCTGGGCAGTAGCACAGCGGGTTAAGTGCACGTGGCACAAAGTGAAAGGAATGGCGTAAGGACCCCGGTTCGAGCCCCCAGCTCCCCACCTGCAGGGGAGTCACTTTACAGGCGGTGAAGCAGGTTGCAGGTGTTTATCTTTCTCTCCTCCTCTCTGTCTTCCCCTCTTCTCTCCATTTCTGTCTGTCCTATCCAACAACAATGACAACAATAATATTAACAATAACAACGATAGACAACAAGGGCAACAAAAGGGAAAAAATGGCCTCCAGGAGCAGTGGATTCATAGTGCAGGCACTACGAGTAACCCAGCAATAACCCTGGAGGCAAAAAAAAAGAAAAAATATTAAAAAAAGAAAAGAATAACAATATTCAGTCACAGTCAAGGCCCCGATGCCACATTGAAAAGATGTCACTCGGGCCTGGGGAGATGATACGGTGTTTATATAATCGTTCATGCCTGAGGCACCAAAGGTCCAGGTTCAATTTCCAAGTCAGACCACTTCTTTTGTACACAGATGCCTCAAATTAACTATTCCAGGTGACTTTTCATTTGTTTCTGTTTCTTTTTCTTTTTTTTTTTTTTTTAACCAGGGCACTGCTCAGCTCTGGTTTATGGTGGTGGAGGATTGAACCTGGAACTTTGGAGCCTCAGGCATGAGAATCTTTTTGTATAACCATTATGCTATCTATCTCCTCTGCCTTCCAGGTGACTTTTCCATAAAGAGAGGGAGAGGGTGAGGGAGAGGGAGAGGGAGAGAAAGGCTGACTCCATAGCACTGGAGCTTCCCCTAGCGCCACTGTATCATTCCCATGTGGTTGCCTGGACTTGAATGGGTTGCACACATGGCCAGGTATATACTCCAACTGCCCCCTTATGCCACTTTAGCTTATCCATTCTGCAGGCATAGTGGCATTCTCCCCAGTTTTGGTGATTTCATGGTAAATTTAACCTGCACCATCATGTGTTTTTTCGAGAACACAGATGTTGTCTGTACTGAGAGCAGACCTGAACTCATACCACTAGCAACAAGGGGGGCTTGATGCTAAGCTGTGACATCAGGAGTCCCTGTGTCACTGTCCTGTGAGCTTAGCTCAGAGCTGAGTGGACGGGTCTGGCTGGACTCAGGGTGGACGACCCCACGCCCCTGTGACAACCTCACCCAGTGGATCCTGTGCCCCTCCGTGTCCTGACTCCTCTTTGTGGCTGCAGCTGCCCCTCATGGCCCAGAGAGCACCTGTCTCCTGCTGAGTGGGGTCACAGCCCTGTGCCTGATCAGGAATGGAGGGAATCCCCCTGTCTTACAATTCCAGTAGCCACAGAGTCCAGGTGACAGCTGGTATACAGTGCAGTTGGGGGACCACCAGGAATAGGCCTGACACCTCCCTATGTCCAACAAAGGCTCAAAGGCTTGCATCCCTGCCAGGGTTCAAGCAGGACCCCAACACGTGGGTGTGACAAGGAGCAGAGCCCAGGGCATACAGGAGCATGTGCAGGCCTGAGTGCACACACACACACGCACACACACACACACACACACACACACAGAGATTCTGGCCTCATGTACCCCATGGTGCCTAAGGGGTGTTCCTCTAGTTCTAGCCCTGGAGGGGAAAGTGGGCAGGGCCAGCAGTGCTCAGGTGGCCTGCTGAGAGGAGGGCAGGAACTCGAACCCAGGAAGGGCCTCTGGAGCCTGTGCTTATTCTACCCAGAAGGCCATCACACCCCTCCACCATTCATGTAGCTCTGTGTGTGTGGGATTCAAACCAAGGGTTTAGCATAGTAGGTGTGTGCTCTCCCTCAGCCAGCTCTGGCCTCCTCCCCAAAAGGCTAAACAGCAGATACACTGAGTACTCTAGGTCAGTGGTGACATACCCAGTTAAACACACATGTTATCAGGCTCCCACCTGTAGGGGAAGCTTCATGAGTAGTGAAGCAGAGCTGCAGGTATTTCTCCCCTCCCTCTTTATCTCCCCTACCCCTCTTAATTTCTCTCTTCTAAAAAAAATAAAATAAAGAAAAGAAAAGAAAGAGGTAAAAAAAAGGTGAATTTTGGAGCTAGGGAAATAGGTTGGTTGTTATGGGGAAAAAAATGTCCAAATACTACTCAGCTATAAAAAAAGGTGACTTCACCATTTTCAGCCAATCTTGGATGGACCTTGAAAAATTCATGTTAAGTGAAATAAGTCAGAAACAGAAGGATGAATATGGGATGATCTCACTTTCAGGCAGAAGTTGAAAAACAAGATCAGAAGAGAAAACACAAGTAGAACCTGAACTGGAATTGGCATATTGCACCCAAGTAAAAGACTCTGGGGTGGGGGTGGGTCCAAGAAGGATGACAGAGGACCTAGTGGGGGTTGTATTGTTATACGGAAAACTGAGGAATGTTATGCATGTACGAACTATTGTATTTACTGTCAAATGTAAAACATTAATTCCCCAATAAAGAAATTTAAAAAAATGTCCAAAGTTCCAGGTTCAATACCCTACATAACCATAAACCAGGGCTGAGCATTGCTATGGCGAAAAAAAAAAAAAGATTAATTCTTAGTTATTACATGTAAGAGAGGAAGAATTTCATGAGACAGAAAGAGAAACAAGCCTGAGTACTACTCTGATGAATACAGCACAGGGATTGAAAATGGGAACTCAAGCATGCAAGTCTAGTGCTTTTATCTTTTATCTTTTATTTTTTTGCCTCTAGGGTTATTGCTGGGGCTCAGGGCTTGCACCATGAATCCACTGCTTCTGGAGGCCATTTTTCCCCCTTTTGTTGCCTGTTGTTGTAGCCTTGTTGTGGTTATTATTATTGTTGTTGATGTCATTCGTTGTTGGATAGGACAGAGAGAAATGGAGAGAGGAGGGGAAGACAGAGAGGGGGAGAGAAAGATAGACACCTGCAGACCTGCTTCACCACCAGTGAAGTGACTCCCTGCAGATGGGGAACCAGGGGATCGAACCAGGATCCTTCCACCGGTCCTTGTGCTTTGCACCATGTGCACTTAACCTGCTACACTACCACCCGACCCCCGCTTTTATCTTTTTAAAAAATACTTATTTATTTACTTATTATTGGATAAAGACAGAATTGAGAGGGGAGGGGGAGACAGGAAGAGAGACAGAAAGACACCTGCAGTCTTACTTCACCACTTGTGAAGCTTTCCCCCTGCAGGTAGGGACCAGGGGCTTGAACCTACATCCTAGTGCACTTTAGTGTGCTCTTAACCAGTTGCACCACCACGTGGCCCCAGTCCATTGCTTTTATCAGCTGTGCTATTTTCCCACCTGAAACACACATAAACACACACACACATAAACACACACACACACACACACACGTTACCCTTGATCAACTCTGGTTGATTGGTATTGGTACCAGGGATCAAATCTGGGACCTCTTACAGCTATGTCTTCTACAGAACTGCAGTACTATCTCCCTGGTCCTCAAGCCAGCGAGATCTCCATGCAGAGAGATCCCTTTGAGTTCAGCTGATTCCCAACACCCCTCACTGCCTGTTTCAGTGTAAGGTTTTTAGTAAAGGCTCCATTGACAGGAGTGAATCAGAGATGACTGACCATGACACCAGCAAAGCCAGTTTGGTAACCCAGAAGAGCCCACAAACTTGGAACTGGGAGACCTCTAAGAGGGCAGAAACCTCATACCAGTTTATGCGCCCTGCACACTGCCAGGCAGGTGTACTGGGCACACAGAAACACCCCTGCTGCTTACCGGCTGGTGGTCTGGAAGCAGGAGTGCAAGCCAACCAGGAAGGGGTTGCTGGATGCCTGCTCAAACACATGCTTCTCCGTCTGCACCCAGTCTATGTCCTGAAACAGAAACCAGGGTGTCAGCAAGGCTTCCCAACACGGCATAGATGGGGGCAAGTGAAGCAGGGATGTCTCTCACTTCTGCTCTGGGGAGGGCAGTACAGAGATAAGAGAGAACGCCTATCAGGAAGTGCATCACAGACCAGAGACAGCATAGTAGTTGTGATACAAAGGGACTCTCATGCCTGAGGCTCTGAAGTCCCAGGTTCAGTCACCCACACCACCATAAGCCAGAGCTGAATAGTGCTCTGGTGAAATAAATAAATAAATAAATAAATGGATCACTGTTTCCACTGCTGTTAGTCACCCACTACCACCTGAATTATAACCATAATCACTATGGCTGGCCTGCCACCATCACCAGTTGTGTGCCAGCCTCTGGGCCCCAGGAGTCTAATATTATCACCTCCTCTGAGAACATGAGGAGGTGAGGTTATAGCCTTGGCAAACTGTGGCACTGCAGGCCTGTCTCCCCAGCGCTGGGGCTTCAAGGTTCTGGGGCTCCATCTTTACCACCCAGAGCAGAATAAAATGAAGCCTCCTCGAATTGGGAGGCTCCTCATCTGAAGCACTCAGGAAAGTGTATGTCCTCCAGAGAGCAGGACTCCCTTGGAGGTTTCTGGAAGCACAAGGGACACTCAATGACAGCCCCATAGGACCGTCTCTGAAGAACCCCCTCACACACAGCTCAGCCTATGTCCCAGACACCTCACACTCACACATTTGTGCTTCCACACACAGGGCAGTGGTCCGTAGTGTGGCATAAAGCTGCAAATTTATATTAATTTATTGGTAGAGAACCAGAGCATCATTCTGGAACATGGGCTGCTGGGGGTCAAATCAGGACATCGAGCTTATTCATTCTGGTGACACACTGGACATTACTTATTTATTTTTTCTTTTTAAAATTTTATTTATTATTAGAGACAGATTGAGAGGGGAGGGAGAGAGACAGAGAGATACCTGCAGCTCTACTTTACCACTTGTGAAACTTTCCCCCTACATGTGGGGACTGGGGACTTGAACCTGGGTTCTTGCACGCTGATGTGAGCCCTTAACCAGGGGCACAACTGCCTGGCCCCCTCATTCTCAGTTTCCTGCTGGAAACTCCGCACACTGGACATTTATTCTCTTGAGTCCTGAGGCCAGAAGTCCCAGACCAAGGAGCTTGTGAGGCAGCCCCTCCAGAAGCCCCAGGGCAATATTTTTGCCCCACCCAGGGCTTGGGGTTCACTTCCACTCTCTCTGTGTGTTGACTTTTGTGTCCATCTGTCTTGAGTCTTTTTGCCTTTCTCTGACGTCCTTCTTTCCTTCCTTCCTCCCTCCCTTCCTTCCTTCCTTCCTTCCTTCCTTCTTGCCTGCCTTCCTTCCTTCCTTCCTCCCTCCCTCCCTCCCTTCTTTCCTTCCTTTTTCTTTCTTCCTTAGTCAGCTCTGGTTTATCGTGGTGCTATGGATTGAACCTGGGACTTCGGAGCCTCAAGCATAAGTCTCTTTGCATAACCATTATGCTATCTACCACTACTCTCTTTTTTACTTTCTCTAAAAGGACACTTGCCCTTGGATTCAGGGTTTACCCTGAGAACCCTGGGTGGATTTGTGGGTTTATTGTGCAGGCACCAAGCCCTATCAATAACCCTGGTGGCAAAAAAGAAAGAGAGGAGGGAAGGAAGGATGGAAAAAAGGAAGGAAAGACAGATTAAGGAGAATACATTTAAAAAATATTTATTCATTTATTCCCTTTTGTTGCCCTTATTGTTTTATGGTTGTAGTTATTACTGTTGTTGTTATTGATGTCATTGTTGGACAGGACAGAGAAATGAAGAGAGGATGGGAAGACAGAGAGGGGGAGAGGAAGACAGACACCTGCAGACCTGCTTCACAGCCTGTGAAGCAGCTCCCCTGCAGGTGGGGAGCTGGGGGCTCGAACCAGGCAGGATCCTTACACGGTCCTTGCACTTTGCGCCACCTGTGCTTAACACGCTGCGCTACCGCCTGACTCCCGATAATACATTTTTGTAGTTCGTCACTGGGGTCTTCACCACTCCAAGCCAGCTATTTCAGATAGAAAGAAAGTGACACAGAAAGAAATAGAGATACTAAAAGAAAGGCCTCAGTATCAAAGCTCACTCCAGTATAGTGGGGTCTGAGCTGGAACCTGGATCATACCCAGAACAAAGCAAAGGCACTATCCAGGTGAACTACCTTGTAGACCTGGTAATTGTGTCTTTCTCCTTCTTTCTTCTTTTTCTTCTTTCTTTCTTTTTCCTTTTTTTTTTTTTTTTCCTCCAGGGTTATTGCTGGGGCTCAGTGCCTGTACTGCAAATCCACTGCTCCTATAGGCCATTTTTTCCCATTTTGTTGCCCTTGTTGTCATTATTGTTATTGTTGCCATTGATGTTATTGTTGGATAGGACAGAGAGAAATGGAGAGAGGAGGGGAAGACAGAGAGGAAGAGAGTAAGATAGACACCTGCAGACGTGCTTCACCGCCTGTGAAGCGACCCTCCTGCAGGTGGGAGGCCGGGGGCTTGAACCAGAATCCTTCCACTGGTCCTTGTACTTTGCACCACCTGTGCTTAACCCGCTGCGCTACCGCCCAACCCCCTCTTCTTTCTCTTTCTGTCCTTTTTATTGCCTGCTTGTTTCTGGGGCTCAGTACCTGCAGCATGAACCCACTACTCCCAGTGGTTTCTTTTTTTTTTTTTTTCCCATCGTGATAGATCAGAGAGAAACTGAGAGATAGCGGGGAAGATGGAGAGGAAGTACTTGAGGAGCCGGGTGGTGATGTACCTGGTTGAGCGCACATGTTACAACACACAAGGACCCAGGCTCAAGCCCTTGGTACCTACCTGCAGAAGGAAAGCTTCACAAGTTGTGAATCAGGACTGCAGGTATCTTTCTCTCTCCCTCTCTATCTCCCCTATCAATTTCTCTCTGTCTCTATCCAATAATAAAAATTTTAAAACATGCTACAATGCACAAGAACCCCGGTTCAAGCCCCTGGTCCCCACCTGCAGGGGGAAAGCTTGACAAGTAGTGAAGCAGGCGCATGGTTGCCGGTGTCTCCCTATCTCTCTCCCCTCTCCATATCTGACTATCTCTATCCAATAAATAAATAAAAAGATAATAAAAAAACTTTTCTTTAACAAAGAGAGGAAGTATACTTGCTTCACTGCTCATGAAGCATCCTCCTGCAGGTGCCTGAACCTGCAGTTCGGTGCTTGAACCTGGGACTTACGCATAGTAATGTATGCACTTAGCCAGGTGTGCCACCACTTGGCCCTTTGTAAATGCATTTTCTTCTGTTAAAAGAAGGTACATGAAGCCAGAATCCAGATTCTGAGTCTAGCATGGTAACTGCAATTGGCAGGGGCACCTCTCTCAGTGTCCCAGGCTCACAGTGGTGTCAGCCTTCATATGACAGCTCACTGTAGCCTTCATGTGACTTCCTATGTGACAAGCATCCCCTGCACACACATCCCCTGCAGGGACACATCCTGCACACACACCCATGCACACATCCTGTGCACATACACTTTGTGCTCATAGCCTGCATACAGACGCACACGCACACACACACACATACATGCCCCCAAGGAAGGCACACACCTCATCATCATGAACCAGTTCCTTCTTCACCACCTTCATGGCGTAGATCTGGTCGTTCTTCTTGAGCCGCACCAGCAGGACCTTGGCGTAGCTGCCACGCCCAATGACCCTGATGAGGTCAAAGTCCTGCAGCCCGAGCCCCTGGGAGATCTTGATGCCATCCATCCCCTCAATGACTGGCTTGAGGTCCTGAGGGCACCAGGCGACAAGAGGCAGCAGGTGAGACAGGGAGTTGGCCAGTGGTCATGTCCCAGAGCCCAGATCTGGCACCCCAGCTGAGCTCACCACACAAAGACATCCCTTCCCCATCCTGGGTAACTGCTTGCTGAAGATCAGCGATAGATCTGAACATACCAAGACAATGTACACATTTCCAGAACTCTCTCAGAAAGAAGCTCATGTGAGGGCTGCTCAGTGCAGCACCCACATTACCATGCGCAAGGACCTGAGTTCGAGCCCTGGCTCCCTACCTGCAGGGGAGTCTTCACAAGTGGTGAAATAGGTCTGCAGGTGACTCTTTATCGCCCCCTCCTTCCCCTCTTCCCCTCTCAATTTCTCTCTTTGTCATATCCAATAATATTGAAAGAAAACAAGGGGCACGGGCAGTGGGTTAAGTGCACATGGAGCGAAGCACAAGGACAGGCGTATGGATCCCGGTTTGAGCCCCATGCTCCCCGCCTGGTGAGGGGGTCACTTCATAAGTGGTGAAGCAGGTCTGCAGGTGTCTATCTTTCTTTCCCTCTTTCTGTCTTCCCCTCCTCTCTCCATTTCTCTCTATGCTATCTGGAAACAACAAGAACAAGGGCAACAAAAGGGAAAACATAGCCTCCAGGAGCTTTGAATAGCAGTGCAGGCACGAACCCCAGAGATAACCCTGAAGGCAAAAAAAAAAAAAAAAGGCAGCTGGGAGTGGTGGATTTGTAGTGCTGGCGCAAAGCCCCTGTTGACAATAAATAAATAAACAAACTTAGGAATTTTTACCTTAAAATTATTTTTCTCCCAGAGGCCTGCTAATCTTTGCCATATGGTGGTGCTGAGGATTGAATCGGGAATTTTGGAGCCTCAGGCATGAAAGTCTTGCGGAACCACTATGGTCTCTGCCCACTTCAGCTTATAAGTGTGTAGAAAGAACATTTAAATTCCCCATGAGCCACTCTGTCCACTCACCTCAGAATCATCTTTAATGTCATGTTTCCGGGATGAAGAAATAAAAGCGACTGGTAGAGAGAAGCAAAGGACATCACAGTGTGCTGTGGGACCTGACATGCTCTTGTCCTTTGGGCTCCAGAGTCCTGGGGCCAGCCAGACCTGCTGGCTTTGACCCTCTGGGTCCTGGGGACATGCATCTGTGGAGAGTTTCTCCAGCTGAATGTTAATACAGAAGCAACTAGTCAAGGGCTTTGGGTGCCTGGCCTTACAGAGTAAGGCTTTTAGAGTAACTGGATATATGAGGTGGTTGGTAGTTGTTAGGAGTCCCCTATGTGAGGTGCTGTGCTAAGTGCTTTAGGTTCTCACTGATTTCCCCCCAGAGGCTAGAACGCACATTAATCATAGGAGAGTTCTCTCACGCACCCCTGTACTGGGAAGTTTAGGGCTTGGCCACCAATACCAGCAGCCCTCTGCCACCCATACTTAAAGATCCCACAACAATCCAGGAGTCTCTGTAAAGCCCCGCTCACCATCCAGTTGGTCTTCCCAGAAGGTGTGCTCTGAGCACCCTGTCCTGGCAGCAGTGGCACTAAGTTCCATCCAGAAACCCCCAAGTTGAGCAGAGAGTACCCCTCCACCAGAATCCCAGGGAAGTGACCAGAGAAGGCCGCCAACTTGTGCCATCTCTGGCCAGGGACTAGGTGACCCTAGGTAAATGAGTACCCCCATCCCTTGCCCCGAGTTCCAATCCTGTTGGCAGTGCCCAGGGGAGGAGGTGGCAGCTGGGGAGAGAGAAGGTCAAGGTCAGGGGCAGCACCTACTTCCATCGGTCTCCTCGGAGGCCAGGTCCACGCCGTCATTCTTGTCATCTACTGGAGGTTCCTGGGAAGGCATGACAGAATCCTGCCAGAAACATGGGCATTAGCACGTGATGGGCAGGAAACACGTGCCATGCGCCCCAGTGCACACACAGGTGACACTGCTGCACAGGCCACCCCAAGGTCACCTGCTCCCAGAGGCTGTGACCACAAGGCACGAAAGCCTGTGCCTTATTTGGGGACGCTTCAAAAGATGGGTGTCTAGGCATGAGCCTCCTCCATCTCTCCTATACACCTGGGCCCTGCCCCCTGGCTCCATGCCAGGATATCACAGTCCAAGTGCCCTGGACTGGAGCCTACATGTTTCATGTAGGTGTGATGTGAAGCCGAGAACTCATGGGGGTACGGGGGGGGCATGTTCTTTGTGGTCTGGGCAGCTTTGGCTGGAAGGGTCTCTTAGTAGACTGCCATCTCACCTACACCAGTGCTCTGGCCAGTACTGGGGTGAAGCCGAGTTCTCAGCCAGCTCCAGGAGCTGGCACCCTGCCTCCTGGAGTATTCCTCCTTATGCTGCAGCTGGGCACCAATAAGCGAGCCCTCCTGGATGTGCCCCATGCCTGCCAAGGTCCCAGGGGACTCCTGGCTCTGTCCGAGCCCCTGGTGCAGTGACACAGTAGGGCCTGGGTACTTCAAGTCCAGGGTTACAGGCAGCAGCTGGTGCACATGGTGTGTATGTGAAGGCCAGGGCCTGACTGCCAGAGCATGAGGTCTCTTATGTCTACAACTCCCTAAGGCTGTGCCTAACTGCTGCACACACAGGGCACTTCTAATTCCCAGCCCTACGCCAAGCAGTCCTGGGCAATTTTTCAGGGATGCCTAAAGATGAAGTGTCATGAGCCTCTACCATTTCTCCCACTTCCCCACACTGACAGTGTGCTGGTCAGAAGCTCGGACCCACAGGCAGTCCCTCTGAGCACCGCACTCCCCTGCCCACCTGGCACTCACCATATGCCTTCTGCAGGTCAGCGGGACGAGCACGTGGCAGCGTTTATGCACCAGCAGCTTGCAGTTGATGCACCTGTAGCCCTGCCTGGCGAGGCCCCATATCCTCTCACTGCATTGGCCGCAGTACGCTCTCTGCCAGGACAAGCATGCTAGTCAGCGCTGGGCACCTACAGCTCAACCTTTCCAGGAAGATGCAGCCCAGCTGGGGAGCACTGGACATCTCTGGTTTGCCCAGGCTGGGGTGAGAGGTGCCCAGCCACCTTGCACTGGGTCCTGCCTGGTCTCAGCAGGTGCTGGGGAATTACCTCCCCAGGCCACTGACACCAGTGACCACAGGAGGAGGTCAGTACCTGCTGAGGGTATTGGGGAGCCCATTGGGTGAGTGGGTAGGGACCCCTGTCTGGAAGGAGCTGTGGGCAGAACAGTTGTGGGGCCTGTGTCAGGGGAGAGTTCAGATTTCAAGGAATAGGGCATTCTAGTTTCACCCTCACCCCATCATCTCATCAACCATGGAGAAAATGACTTTGGGGGGGTGTCCCTAATGGGTCACAGTTGTGAAAGGATACAGGCGGTGAGCATTTAGCCTGCTTTCCCTCAGGACTCTGGAAGATGTTAAACAGTCAGTTGTTCTTTCTGGTTCCAGTCAATTTAAAGTGAATGGTGACCATCATCTCACTTGGTGATGTTTGCAGGGTCAGGGCTTTAAGGAATGGTGAGGAAGCATGCCCTTGAATCAGGGGCTAGGAGTCCAATGTCATTGTCACAGCCACTTGGGCAGGTGCACTCACAGCCAGCAGCTGTTTCCCAGCCAGGCCTCCAAAAGGGATGAGCCAGCCTTCGATGCAGGGGTGAAGGGCAGTGTTTCCATGTGGGAAGGAACCTGGGACCATGCCAGGCACACAATGAAACTCAAGAAACAGGTGCTGAAGAAAAGAAAACCCCTCACAGAAATGTGTGTGTGCGCACACACACCTGCACTTGATTTCGATGACAGGAAAGAAGCTTTTCTGCACCCTCCACACTACTTTAACCATTTCATAAGGGTAACTTCTCTAAGAAGGGTCTGGGATACAGAAGAGTCCAGCAGGGACCCTGGGGAATCCCACGCATGGGCCCCTAGCATCAGCTAATCTCATTTAATTCTGGCCTCAACACCTGCACTCACGGAGCTCAACCACCCAAGAAAAAAATCAGAATTAAAAGAGCTTTGGGCACCAAGACCTGCTTCCATTCTCTGCAGTTCCAGCCCCATCAGGCAGCAGTCACTATTTCTGAAAGTGCTTAAGTTTCACTCATCCTTTCTTTCTTTATAAAATATTATTTATTTGTTAGAGACAGAAATTGAGAGGGAAGAGGGAGATAGAAAGAGAGACAGAGAGACACGTGCAGCCCTGCTTCACCACTCATGAGGCTTCCCCCTGTAGGTGGGGACTGGGGACTCAAACCCAGGTCCTTGTGCACTGTAATGTGTGCACTCAACCAGGTATGCCACCACCTGGCCCGCTGAAGTTGCTTAAAAGTCTTTTTTTTTTTTTTTTTTTACCAGAGCACTGATCAGCTCTGGTTTACAGTGGTGCAGGGGATTGAACCTGGGACTTTGAAGCCTCAGGCATGACAGTCTGTTTGCATAACCATTATGCTATCTACCCCTGCCCATGTTTTTTAAAAAATATTTATTTATTCCCTTTTGTTGCCCTTGTTGTTTTATTGTTGTAGTTATTACTGATGTCATTGTTGTTGGATAGGACAGAGAGAAATGGAGAGAGGAGGGGAAGACAGAGAGAGGGAGAGAAAGATAGACACCTGCAGACCTGCTTCACCACTTGTGAAACGACTCCTTTGCAGGTGGGGAGCCGGGGTCTCAAACTGGTATCCTTATACCAGTTCTTGCGCTTTGCACGACCTGCACTTAACCTGCTGCGCTACCGCCTGACTCCCAAAAGTCATGTATATATATATATATTTTTTAATTTTTTAAAAAATATTTATTTTATTTATTTATTCCCTTTTGTTGCCCTTGTTGTTTTATTGTTGTAGTTATTATTGTTGTTGTCGTTGTTGGATAGGACAGAGAGAAATGGAGAGAGGGAGGGGAAGACAGAGAGGAGGAGAGAAAGACAGACACCTGCAGACCTGCTTCACCACCTGTGAAGCGACTCCCCTGCAGGTGGGGAGCCGGGGTTCGAACAGGGATCCTTATGCCGGTCCTTGTGCTTTGCGCCACCTGCGCATAGCCCGCTGCGCTACCGCCCGACTCCCGTCATGTATATATATTAATGAGAAATATAGGAAGAGAGAGAGAAAGAACCAGACATCACTCTGGTATATGTGCTGCTGGGGATCCAACTCAGGACCTCCTACTTGAGAGTCCAATGCTTTATCTCCTATGCCACCTCCCAGACCACAAAGTCATGTTTTTTAATATCATGTGCTAAAAATTCTTTTCCTAATTTTCACCCCACACCTTGACTTGCAATGCTTGGGTTGTATCCATAGCCACTCAGTGTCCTTTGTTCCAGAAGCCCTCCCATGGGGTTGAGAAAACCACTTTGGGTGAGGCAGGCTTCATTTGATTTTTTTTTTTTTTTTGCCAGAGCACTGCTCAGCTCTGGCTTATAGCAGTGTCAGAGACTGAACCTTGGACCTCGGAGCCTCAGGCATGAGAGTCATTTGCAATAACCGTTATGCTGTCTCCTTGGCCCCCTTCCAAAGTTTCTTTCCAATCTCTATTTGAAGTGTTATTATCCCAGGAACTATGCCATTAACTGAACCTAAAACTCAAGGTCCTACTTTCGAAGCCTATAAGAACAAGCAGATAGGAAACATCATTTCCCATCTCTTTCATGCTGCCAGATGGGCCCCACTGGATGCCTAGTTACATGGTCTGTCCACACCATCATGTGGTCTGCTGGTCTGCTGAGGTGTCTCTGGTCCCAAATACCAGGACATAACAGGACAAGTGTTCATGCCCTGGGCACCAGGTAAGTAGAGAGAATGGGGGGAGGTGTCAGTGGGGACCCATGTCTGAGGGCAGTCTGTCTCCACCCATCACAGGAGGTGTGCACAGCAGCCCTGGGGCCTGGTCTCACCATGCTGCTTCTCTCCTTCATTTCAAAAGGGGTGGGCACATGCTAAGCCCCTGACCTCCTCCTTCATGGCCTTGACATTGGCCAAGGGCAACTGCAAGCTTCAGACTGGCTCAGTCCCAGGGCATGTGCTTCACGAATGAGGCTCCATGCCATTGTGGTTAGATCATGCCAAGCCACTCTCAGCAAACACAGCCCCTGCTCTCAGTGCTCAGAACACAGCTCTTAGATAGTGTCTTGGGTCACACTGCCAATCCCAGGGGGGCTGCCTTCCCCCCCCATATTCTCCTGTTTCCTGCAGCTTCACTGCCTAAGGGAGCAAGTGAATTCCAGGGGACAGTCTCAGCCACTCTCTGCCACCTGGCCAGTCTGCTTGCTGGGGTGGCCAGCCAGTGTGAAAGGAGCAGGTGTCCACTGAAAGCCAAGCTTTCCAAAACTTTCTGACAGCATCCAGGGGCCCCATCCTATCTGCCCAGGACCCTGGTCTGGCCGGAACCCATTAGGTACACAGAAGTCACTGATGACAGTCAACTGGTTTGGATTCTAGGTAAGAGTGAAGCAGGTGACTTGCCTCCTAGGAACATGTGTTCCAGCCTCCCACCTTCAATAGCCATTTTCTTCCTGTCCATCTGTCACTTGTGCCTATTGTACCTCTGTCCTGAGGGTTCCATGCCACTAACTGCCTGGGGCATGTCCTGTCTTCACCAGCACCCAGCCTCCCTGGACACCTGACACCTTGAGGGACATGTGCT